>NC_081208.1:11023736-11623736 GCF_902713425.1 Acipenser ruthenus | reverse complement strand
TTTGGAATTGTGTTGGTGGAAATCACTATTTGCTTTGAAGGGTGTTATTTAAAAGTGTTATTGTGTTGTGAATTATACATTTTTTATTTAGAAGTGTTGGTGTGACATTATTTAGTTTAAAGTATCCTAGTGCTTAGGGTCTGATGGGATCGCTCTTGGTTAAAAATCTGCTGCTATAGTTTAAAGGTTGCTGCTATCAAATCTGCTGCTATAGGTAAAAGCTGTGATATTTTGTTTAAATAAAATTCTTGTTGTTTTTATACCTTGTTGTCCTCACTTTACACACTGTGCTGTCTTGAATTTTAAAGAATCTGTTATTTATTTGGAGTTATTAGCTTCAAATTGGCGTAGTCATTAATTCTACTTAATTGGTTATTTAAGATAGTCAATTTAATTATAGGGATAACCGAGGGGGTTATCCTTGGTAAACTATTGAAGGGTGTATTGGAGGGGGGCGCTACAAAAGGGCTTGTAACCAAGAGGTCCCCGGTTCAAATCCCACCTCAGCCACTGACTCATTGCGTGACCCTGAGCAAGTCACTTAACCTCCTTGTGCTCCGTCTTTTGGGTGAGACGTAGTTGTAAGTGACTCTGCAGCTGATGCATAGTTCACACACCCTAGTCTCTGTAAGTCGCCTTGGATAAAGGCGTCTGCTAAATAAACAAATAATAAATAATAATTACCAGCTGAGCTGACAGGACTCTGAACTCTCACCCCGGCCTGCCAGCAGGACCTGATTCAGGGCTGGGCTAGTGACACTAAACTGCAGTTCAGGAGCCTGGCTGGAATAGCACAGCCTGCTGCCCCCAGGGAATCCTTGAAAACAAGATGCTTTTAACATAATCATTTCCATGACAGCAGACTCCCTCTGTGAGATGTACAGATTCTATAAACCTGTTGTAAATTGCTTTTTAATGAACCATCCGGAAAGGAGCGCTCAGTGCTGCAGGCTCTCCACACCATTACTAAGATTCCCTGTCTGCTGAGATGGGAGAGGGAGAGGGAGGGGAATTAAACCTGTCCACAGCTGAAACATCACCTACACCACCATCAATACCAGAACCACACCCACACCGCCCTCAATACCAGAACCACACCCGCACCGCCCTCAATACCAGAACCACACCCACACCGCCCTCAATACCAGAACCACACCCACACCGCCCTCAATACCAGAACCACACCCACACCGCCCCCAATACCAGAACACCCACACCTACACCACCCTCAGTACCAGAACCACACCCACACCACCCTCAATACCAGAACCACACCCACACCACCCTCAATACCAGGACCACACACACACCACCCTCAATACCAGAACCACACCCACACCTACACCACCCTCAATACCAGAACCACACCCACACCGCCCTCAATACCAGAACCACACCCACACCGCCCCCAATACCAGAACCACACCCACACCTACACCACCCTCAATACCAGAACCACACCTACACCACCCTCAATACCAGAACCACACCCACACCACCCTCAATACCAGAACACCCACACCCACACCACCCTCAATACCAGAACCACACCCACACCCACACCACCCTCAATACCAGAACCACACCCACACCCACACCGCCCTCAATACCAGAACCACACCCACACCGCCCTCAATACCAGAACCACACCCACACCGCCCCCAATACCAGAACACCCACACCTACACCACCCTCAATACCAGAACCACACCCACACCACCCTCAATACCAGAACCACACCCACACCTACACCACCCTCAATACCAGAACCACACCCACACCGCCCTCAATACCAGAACCACACCCACACCTACACCGCCCTCAATACCAGAACCACACCCACACCGCCCTCAATACCAGAACCACACCCACACCGCCCCCAATACCAGAACCACACCCACACCACCCTCAATACCAGAACCACACCCACACCTACACCACCCTCAATACCAGAACCACACCCACACCGCCCTCAATACCAGAACCACACCCACACCGCCCCCAATACCAGAACCACACCCACACCTACACCACCCTCAATACCAGAACCACACCTACACCACCCTCAATACCAGAACCACACCCACACCACCCTCAATACCAGAACCACACCCACACCACCCTCAATACCAGAACCACACCCACACCTACACCACCCTCAGTACCAGAACCACACCCACACCACCCTCAATACCAGAACCAAATGTAAAGAGAGCTTCATCTCAAATGGGGAGTGGAATTATTTTGATAGTTTTACAGTTATATAGCCTCATTCCCTCTGTCCAGACCCCTCTATAGATCCAGCCTCATTCCCTCTGTCCAGCCCCCTGCTCTCTGTCCAGACCCCTCTATAGATCCAGCCCCCTGCTCTCTGTCCAGACCCCTCTATAGATCCAGCCCCCTGCTCTCTGTCCAGACCCCTGCTCTCTGTCGAGACCCTTCTATAGATCTAGCCTCATTCCATCTGTCAGACCCCTCTATAGATCTAGCCTCATTCCCTCTGTCCAGACCCCTCTATAGATCTAGCCTCATTCCATCTGTCCAGACCCCTCTATAGATCTAGCCTCATTCCCTCTGTCCAGACCCCTCTATAGATCCAGCCTCATTCCCTCTGTCCAGACCCCTTTTGTCATAGTAATCCTCTATAGATCTAGCCTCATTCCCTCTGTCCAGACCCCTCTATAGATCTAGCCTCATTCCCTCTGTCCAGACCCCTCTATAGATCTAGCCTCATTCCATCTGTCCAGACCCCTCTATAGATCTAGCCTCATTCCCTCTGTCCAGACCCCTCTATAGATCCAGCCTCATTCCCTCTGTCCAGACCCCTTTTGTCATAGTAATACAATGAGTTCTGGTGATAAATCTTCCTCGTGACCTGTGAGGGCGCTAAAGAACGGGAGGAGAAGTATCTGGAAGGGCTGGCCTGACAGTTCATTTCCGGGAAGTGGGTCAGCCTGGAAGGAAGCGAGACTCTGTTGTAAGACCGTATTGATTTGACAGGTAAACGAGGGGCAGCTGCAAGTAATAAGGCAGCTGCAACCGTTTACCTAGATATCATGCGGGATTACATATAGGGGCCAGGGTAACGCTGTTCTTTTCCTTCGTTTGGGTTAGCGTTTGGAGAGAGAAGGATCGAGAGAGGAGCTCTCGTCATTAAAATAAGAAAAATAATTACGTGTTGTGTTTTGTGTTTGTTTGTGTAATTGTCTGTGTTTTTCACCACCATACAGTTAAAGCACTACTCCGGAGCTGTCGCCAAGGGTCAGCACTGTCCGGAGCACCACTGCACACCGCACTATCTGTGTTTACACTAAACCACCATCATGACTGCACTTTGTTTTGGTGACCGTCTCTTTGTTTTGTTCGGGACTGTGCCCTGTTTATTGTTATCCCAGTGCGTTACACATTGTTGTGTATCGCCGGGGATTTGTTTATTTTTCGGTCACCAGACCTGGAAAAGAAATAAAGCACCTTTTTCACTGGAATACCGTTGTCTGCCTGTCACTCCTGCACCGCATTACCGCTACACCTGTTCCCCTTACCAGCCACTTTGCCACACCCCTCTATAGATCCAGCCCCCTGCTCTCTGTCCAGACCCCTCTATGGATCTAGCCTTATTCCCTCTGTCCAGACCCCTCTATTGATCCAGCCCCCTGCTCTCTGTCCAGACCCCTTTGTAGATCCAGCCCCCTGCTCTCTGTCCAGCCCGCTGCTCTCTGTCCAGACCCCTCTATAGATCTAGCCTCATTCCCTCTGTCCAGACCCCTCTATAAATCCAGCCCCCTGCTCTCTGTCCAGACCCCTCTATAGATCCAGCCCCCTGCTCTCTGTCCACACCCCTCTATATAGATCTAGCCCCCTGCTTTCTGTCCAGACCTCTATAGATCCAGCCCTCTGCTCTCTGTCCAGACCCCTCTGTAGATCCAGCCTCATTCCCTCTGTCCAGACCCCTCTCTAGATCCAGCCCCCTGCTCTCTGTCCAGACCCCTCTATAGATCTAGCCTCATTCCCTCTGTCCAGACCCCTCTATAGATCCAGCCCCCTGCTCTCTGTCCAGACCCCTGCTCTCTGTCCAGACCCCTTTAAACAGTAAGCTGATAGCAGCTCCTCTCACTAAGGTGCTGTTATCCAGCACTCCATCAGTACCTCCACAGCTCACCTTGGGGAAACACTTTAACTAATTGCAGATAAAATTGTAAGAAATGGGAAAACAAATGACCCAAACAGCCAGCCAGATAATATATTGCAGTGCAGGGAGAGAGAGACAATCTCACCGCCTGCAGCCTCCGCTGGGAGGAGTAAAGGTTACAAGTCAACACGCTGAGTGTGTAGAGGATGCACTAGAGAGTGATTCAAATTCAGGGCTGTGCAGTCTCATAATGATGGAGTACAGTGACTCTCAAAAGTATTCAACCCCCTTGGACTTTTCCACATTTTATTGTGTTACAACATGGAATCAAAATGGATTTAATTAGATCAACACAAAACACATTAGATCAACTCAAAAAAAGTCCATAATGTCAAAGTGAAAAATAAAATCTACAAATTGTTCTAAATTAATTACAAATACAAAACTAAAAATAATTGATTGCATAAGTATTCACCCCCTTGAGTCAATATTTGGTAGAGGCACCTTTGGCAGCAATTACAGCCATGAGTCTATTTGGATGAGTTTATTTGGATAAGTCTCTACCAGCTTTGCACATCTGGACACTGCAATTTTTGCCCATTCTTCTTTGCAAAATTGCTCAAGCTCTGTCAAGTTGGATGGGGATCTTTGGTGAACCGCAATTTTCAACTCTTTCCACATATTCTCAATTGGGTTGAGGTCCGGGCTTTGACTGGGCCACTCCAGGGCTTTGACCTTTTTGTTTTTAAGCCACTCCAGTGTGGCTTTGGCTGTATGTTTAGGGTCATTGTCCTGCTGGATGGTGAATGTTCTCCCAAGTCCCAGGTCTCTTGCAGACTTCAGCAGGTTTTCCTCCAGGGTTTCTCTGTATTTTACTGCATCCATTTTGCCCTCTATCTGCACGAGCTTTCCAGGCCTTGACGCAGAGAAGCATCCCCATAGCATGATGCTGCCACCACCATGCTTCACGGTAGGGATGGTGTTCTCAGGATGATGTGCGGTGTTAGGCTTGTGCCAAACATAGCGCTTAGCGTTGAGGCCAAAAAGCTCTATTTTGGTCTCATCAGACCATAGAATCTTCTTCCATTTGGTCTCAGAGTCTCCCTCATGCCTTCTGGCAAACTCTAGATGAGTTTTGATGTGAGTTTTTTTCAACAATGGCTCTCTTTTTGCCACTCTCCCATAAAGGCCAGTTTTGTGAAGCACCCAGGCTATTGTGGCCGTATGCACAGTGTCTCACAGCCCAGCCGTGGAAGACTGTAACTCCTTTAGAGTTGCCATAGGCCTCTTGGTGGCCTCCCTGACTAGTGCCCTTCTCGCCCGGATACTCAGTTTTTGAGGACGGCCTGTTCTAGACAGATTCACAGTTGTGCCATATTCTCTCCATTTCTTAATAATGGACTTTACTGTGCTCCGGGGGATATTCAGTGCCTTGGAAGTGTTCTTATATCCTACCCCTGATTGGTGCTTTTGAAGAACCTTATTCCGGATTTGCTTTGAATGTTCCTTCGTCTTCATGATGTCATTTTTGTTAGGAAATGTACTAACCAACTGTGGGACCTCCCAGAGACAGGTGTATTTAACCTGAAATCATGTGAAACACATTAATTGCACTCAGATGGACTCCATTCAATTAATTATGTGACTTCTAAAGACAATTGGTTGCACCAGAGCTTATTTAGGTGTGTCATAGCAAGGGGGGGGGGGAATACTTATGCAATAAATTATTTTCTGTTTTATATTTGTAATTTATTTAGAACAATTTGTAGATCTTTGACATTATGGACTTTTTTGTGTTGATCAGTGGCAAAAACTCCTAATTAAATCCATTTTGATTCCATGCTGTAACACAATAAAATGTGGAAAAGTCCAAGGGGGGTGAATATTTTTTGAGAGCCACTGTAGTTAGACATAATCTCCCTTTCCTAAAACCATGCGGACTGTCTCCCAGGATACTGTTACCATATAGGTAATTTTCCATTTTGGATCTTATTATAGTTTCCATAAGTTTACATTGTGAGAGGGGAGAGATCTGGACTGACCGTTAGGTGCATGCAGGAGCCTGTAGGTGGTTTGTATTCTCTGTGTATTCCCACGCTGTCAGGCAATGTTTTGTTGACAGGACTCAGCTGTGAGGAAATCGGCTGAGGTTCTGTCTTTGGCTGGGGGGTGGGACTACACAGGGTGAATGAATAAAAAGGCGCTGTTTTGTATTCTCTCTGGCTCATACAGGAAACATAGTGGAGCGTGATTTCACAGCAGAATCCTGAAAATCAGAGGCTCTGGAGCAGCGACTCGGAGAGATGGAGTGGCAATTGCAGCGTGAGGCTTACAGACCCCGGGTGCAGGCAAGCCACACGGGTTATTTACTGTGCTACTATTTTTGGTTGTCGAGTTTAGCAGGACTGAGCTGTCCCACAGTGTACAAGAGGGTACAGAACAGTGACTGTTCCTTGGGGCTCCCATCACTAGAGGGAGCAACGAGTCGCGGTAAAAAACCTGCAGACTTTATTTTGTAGTTTTTCCTTAAAGTATTTTGTTTTCCTTTTTTCTTTCGCCTTTTCACTTATTTTTGCTTTGGATTACACATCTGCATGTGTTGTATGAAGACGAAACACCTGCCAACTAAACTCACCCTAATAAATCTGGGCGCCTGTGCCGGCGTTTCATAATTGAACCTGGTGTCTGTCTCGTGTCTTCCCACACCCTACCACACATGGTGTTAGAAGTGGAATAACTGGCATTGCCAAGACACAGCAGTGCCCATTTGAAAAAAATAAATAAATAAAATAAAATCATCAGAATGGATGCAATGCAGTTTGCAGAAATTATGACCCTTCTGCGCCAGACACTGACAGCGGCGTTGCACGGAGGGACTGAGGCTGCTTCCAGATGGCAGCAGCCTACTAAAATGACGGCGGAGGATCACCCGGAGGCATACCTTCGCCTGTTTGAAGCTTTGGCGGAGGCCAATCAGTGGCCCCAGGACCGGTTGACTCTGGGAGGGGAAGTTAGGAGAGATGGAACATCCCTGTACACTGGCCCACAGTCTCCGTGATTATGCCTTGGGATGGCTGGATCCCGGCACCAACTCCAAGGATCGGGTCGTAGAATTGGTAGTGCTGGAGCAGTTCCTGGAGGCTTTGGGACAGGTCCTGGAACTGTGGGTACGAAGACAGGGCCCCGGAACCCTGACTGAGGCAGTCACCATGGCAGAGAGATACCAGGCAGCTGAGGCATCAGGTAAGCATGTTCAATTATCTGTCACTCCAGCAAACGAGTTTTGTTCTTCCTGTGATAGGGGAAGGGACAAAAACTTGGGCTCTCTTGGATTCAGGGTGTGGTCAGTCCCTGATACAAGAAGGGTTGAGCTCACCGGGGCATAAGCGATTGTTGGGACAGGTTAACATTAAATGTATACATGGGGATATTCGCACCTACCCTAAGGTCTGGATAACACTACAAATTGGCACTATAACAACACGCATACAGGTAGGCTTGGTTCCTCATGTGCCACAGCCTGTCATTTTGGGGAGGGACTGCCAGCAGTCCAATGACTGGGTAGCAGCTGCGGTTGCCCCGCCTTCCCCATTGGTAGAGAAGGAGGAAGTAATTGGAGATATGTTTCCCTTCCGCGAACCGGCTTGGTTTTGTCACAGATTTAAACCCCGTAAAACAAAAAGGGAATGCCGGTTCGGGTGGGGGCGGTTGGCGAAGATTCTGGGGGGGGGGGGGTGCAGGAGCCAGCACAGGAACCTGGTCGACCTGACCCCGAGTTGGAAGCCATGGGAGCTGATTTTTTATCTCACTCCCGTGACTTTCGACTCGAGCAAGGACATGACGACGCATTAGGTCGGATATTTGATCAAGCGGTGGTGGTTAATGGTTGAGTGGTTGAGCCTGGCCGTGTCGCCACGTACCCACACCCACAATTGACCGTGACCTACTATATCAGGTTGATAAATTGCACCAGACCGGGGAGGTGCGTCGCCAGTTGCTTGTCCTAAGCCTTTTAGGGAAGATTTATTGCATTTAGCTCACGCTGTTCCCCTGTCTGGTCACTTGGGTAGGGATAAAACTAAAGCGAGACTTGAGGCACGGTTCAGTTGGCTGGGACTGGATGGCGACGTGAGACGGTTTTGTGAGCAGTGCCCAGAGTGCCAATGTGCCAGCCCCAGAGCCGTGCCAGGAGCCCCCCTTGTGCCATTGCCACTTGTGGAAGCTCCATTCGAGCATATTGGGGTAGATATAGACGGACCGCTGGAGCGAAGTGCCCGACGAGCTTGTTAAAGTTTTCTCCCGGGTGGGGATTCCCCGAGAAATGCTTACCTACCAAGGAACCAATTTTATCTCACGGCTGGTCCGCGAATCATGAAAACTTTTGGGGATTAAGACTATCGGGACATCAGTTTATCACCCTCAATGATGGTTTGGTAGAGCGTTTTATCAAAACTCAAAAAAGCATGATGCGTAGATTCATTAAAAGTGATGTGCGCAACTGGGATAAGCTGATTCCTCTGCTCCTTTTTGCGATTAGAGAGGTACCGCAGGCTTCCACGGGGTTCTCCCTGTTTGAGCTGCTGTATGGGAGGAGACCTCGTCAGAGAGATGTGGGAGGAACAGCAGGACAATTCGACCAATACAGTCCGGTATGTGTTGGATCTGTGCAGGCGTCTTGAGTCTGTAGGTCAATGGGCTCCTGACAATCTGCAGCAGGCACAACACAGGCAGGAGACCAATTATAATAGAGGGGCCCGTTTGCGGATATTTCAGCTGGGGGATAAAGTGCTTTTATTATTACCCAGCTCTGAGTCTAAACTCCTGGCAAAGTGGCAAGGACCCTGCGAGGTTACATAAGAAAGTTTACAAACGAGAGTAGGCCATTCAGTCCATCTTGCTCGTTTGGTTGTTAGTAGCTTATTGATCCCAGAATCTCATCAAGCAGCTTCTTGAATGATCCCAGGGTGTCAGCTTCAACAACATTACTGGGGAGTTGGTTCTAGACCCTCACAATTCTCTGTGTAAAAAAGTGCCTCCTATTTTCTGTTCTGAATGGCCCTTTATCTAATATCCATTTGTGACCCCTGGTCCTTGTTTCTTTTTTCAGGTCAAAAAAGTCCCCTGGGTCGACATTGTCTATACCTTTTAGGATTTTGAATGCTTGAATCAGATCACTGCGTAGTCTTCTTTGTTCAAGACTGAATAGATTCTATTCTTTTAGCCTGTCTGCATACGACATGCCTTTTAAACCCGGGATAATTCTGGTTGCTCTTCTTTGCACTCTTTCTAGAGCAGCAATATCCAACGCCAGGTTGGTACGGTGGATTACGAGGTCTGCCAGCCGGGACGAAGGAGGGAAAAGTACATTTATCATGTGAACCTCCTGAAGCCTTGGGTACAACGGGAGACGTTGTTAGCAACACCCACAGATGATGTCACTGATTTGGGACCTGATCTTTCTGTCTTGGCGAGGATGGGGTCGGTTCAGGTTGGTAAGAACCTGACACCAAGACAGAAATGTGAGGTTCGCAATCTGGTGTCTGCTTTTCCTGAGTGTTTTCTCCAGTCCCGGGACAGACTCAAGTATCCCATCATCATATTGAAATTGAGCCGGGGACACAAGTTTGTCAAAGGCCATACTGCATACCTGAATGTAAAAGGCAGGTAGTGAAAGCGGAGATTGAGGAAATGCTCAAGCTGGGGGTAATAGACGAGTCCCAAAGTGACTGGAATAGTCCAGTCATTTTAGTAGATAAGCCAGACGGGTCAACACAATTTTGCATTGATTTTAGGAGAGTCAATGAAAAATCAAAGTTTGATGCTTATCCCATGCCCCAGGTAGATGAATTTCTCGAGCGTCTAGGCACGGCTCACTTTATGACGACACTGGATTTAACAAAGGGGTACTGGCAGATACCCCTGACCCCAGAATCATGGGAGAGAACAGCGT
This sequence comes from Acipenser ruthenus, assembly GCF_902713425.1. Classification (NCBI taxonomy): domain Eukaryota; kingdom Metazoa; phylum Chordata; class Actinopteri; order Acipenseriformes; family Acipenseridae; genus Acipenser; species Acipenser ruthenus. Next base: position 11,613,657 of record NC_081208.1, on the reverse strand, counting down.
TTTCGACTCCCTTCGGGTTATACCAGTTTACTACCATGCCCTTTGGGTTGCATGGAGCGCCGGACACTTTCCAGCGGATGATGGATCGCATTTTGAGGGCCCATCAGCAGCATGCCGCTGCTTACATAGATGTCGTGGTTATCCACAGTGAGGACTGTCCGAGTCATCTGTGTAAGGTAGCGGCAGTGCTGCAATCCTTGCGGGAGGCCGGGCTCACTGCTAACCCAAAGAAGTGTGCAATTGGGAAGAGTGAGTCGGAGTATTTGGGGTATCGGGTAGGAGGCGGCCAGATAAGACCGCTTGTTGCAAAGGTGAAAGCCTTGGCTGACTGTCCGACTCCTACCACAAAAAACCAGGTGCGCTCTTTCTTGGGACTGGCGGGATATTATCGTAAGTTCATCCCAAACTTTGCTACTCTCGCTGCTCCCTTGACAGACCTAACCCGGAAGGCTGCCCCAAATACGGTCCAGTGGACGGAGCCGTGTCAGAGGGCCTTTCTCGCATTGAAGAGGAGGCTATGTAGCAAGCCAGTGCTGTGCAGTCCGGACTTTAGTCAGAGGTTTACCCTACAGACGGATGCATCTGAGACAGGTCTTGGAGCAGTGTTGTCCCAGGAGGTGCAGGGAAGCAAGCACCCGGTCCTGTATATCAGCAGGAAGCTCCTTCCCCGCGAGAAAAACTATAGTACCATCGAGAAGGAGTGTCTCGCAGTAAAATGGGCAGTCGAGTCACTCTGGTACTACCTCCAGGGGTGACACTTCACCCTCATCACAGATCATGCCCGCTTGGCATGGCTCCACCGAATGAAAGATAACAATGCCCGTATGACACGATGGTACCTGGCGCTGCAGCCCTACGCCTTCAGGGTTCTCCACTGAGCAGGAAAACTGCACCAAAACGCAGATTTTTTCTCTCAGGAATGCATAGAGGTGTAGGATTTTCGAATGGACCAGTGGTGCCATTCTGAGGGGGAGGATATGTGAGAGGGGAGGGATTTGGACTGACCGTCAGGTGCATGTGGGAGCCTGTAGGGGGTTTGTATTGTCCGTGTATTCCCACGTTGTCAGGCAATGTTTTGTTGACAGTTCTCAGCTGTGAGGAAATCGGCTGACGTTCTGTCATTGGCTGGGGGGTGGGACTACACAGGGTGAATGAATTAATAAAAAGGTGCTGTTTTGTATCCTCTCTGGCTCATACAGGAAACATAGTGGAGAGTGACTTCACGGCAGAATCCTGAAAATCAGAGGCTTTGGAGCAGCGACTCGGAGAGACGGAGTGGCAATTCAGCGCGAGGCTTACAGACCCCTGGTGCAAGCAAGCCACACAGGTTATTTACTGTGCTACTATTTTTAGTTAGTGAGTTTAGCGGGACTGAGCCATCCCACAGTGTACGAGAGGGTACAGAACCTTGCCTGTTCCTCAGGGCTCCCACCACTAGAGGGAGCAACGAGCCGCGGTAAAAACCTGCACACTTTATTTTGTAGTTTTTCCTTAAAGTATTTTGTTTTCGTTTTGTCTTTCACCTTTTCACTTATTTTTGCTTTGGATTACACATCTGCGTGTGTTGTATGAAGATGGGGCACAATACCATTGTTGGTAGAGTGCCCAGAACTATAACGGAAACACCTGCCAACTAAACTCACCCTAATAAATCTGGGCGCCTGTGCTGGCGTTTCATAATTGAACCTGGTGTCTGTCTCGTGTCTTACCACACATATAATAGAAGTCGGTCTTGTTGGTACTTCCTGTATCCCTCACACCCTGTATCAGGTGCTAAACTACGAGTCAGTATATTGGAGTAAAATAGAGAAAACATCCACAGAAAAAGGGTGGCTGTTTTTTAAAAATGTAGTACTAGAGGCACAAAACAATTACATCCCAAAAGTAGACAAATCTTAATCTAAAACAAATTGGCCAAAATGGTTTAATAGATCAATTTAAAAAAATATTCAGCGAAAAAAGGCACTTTACAGAGCGTTTAAAAGGGACCAAAAACAAAGCACACAGAAAGAGTACTTGGAACTGCAAACACAAGTCAAAAAGGAAGTTAGAAAGGCCAAGAGAGAGATAGAAATCAATATTGCTAAGGGGGCTAAAACCAATTCCAAAATGTTTTTCCAATATTATAACAGCAAGAGAACATTCAAAGAGGAGGTTAAATGTCTAAGAGACACAAATGGCAAAATCATAGATGAAGAAAAAAAAATAGCAAATATATTAAATGATTACTTTTCACAGGTTTTTACAAAGGAGGACACGGACAACATTCCCCACATGTCGACCTGTTCCTATCCAATTTTAAATAACTTTAGCATAACAGAGGCAGAAGTGTTAAAGGGACTAGGAGCTCTTAAAATAAACAAATCCCCTGGGCCAGATGAGATCCTCCCAATAGTACTCAAAGAAATGAAAGAAGTTATTTACAAACCGCTAACCAAGATCATGCAACAGTCTCTTGACACAGGGGTTGTACCAACAGACTGGAAAATAGCAAACGTAATACCAATCCACAAAAAGGGAGACAAAACCGAACCAGGTAACTACAGACCAATAAGCCTGACTTCTATTATATGTAAACTTATGGAAACTATAATAAGATCCAAAATGGAAAATTACCTATATGGTAACAATATCCTAGGAGATAGCCAGCATGGTTTTAGGAAAGGGAGATCATGTTTAACTAACCTACTTGACTTTTTTGAGGATGCAACATTGAAAATGGATAACTGCAAAGCATACGACATGGTTTCTTTAGATTTCCAGAAAGCTTTTGACAAAGTCCTGCATAAAACTGAATGCAGTAGGGATTCAAGGAAATGCATGCACATGGATTAGGGAGTGGTTAACAGGTAGAAAACAGAAAATACTGATTAGAGGAGAAACCTCGAAATGGAGTGAGGTAACCAGTGGTGTACCACAGGGATCAGTATTAGGTTCTCTGCTATTCCTAATCTACATTAATGATTTAGACTCTGATATAGTAAGCAAACTCGTTAAATTTGCAGACGACACAAAAATAGGAGGAGTGGCAGACACTGTTGAAGCAGCAAAGGTCATTCAAAATGATCTAGACAGCATTCAAAATTGGGCAGACACATGGCAAATGAAATTTAATAGAGAAAAGTGTAAAGTATTGCATGCGGGCAATAAAAATGTGCATTATAAATATCATATGGGAGATAGTAAAATTGAAGAAGGGAACTATGAAAAAGACCTAGGAGTTTATGTTGACTCAGAAATGTCTTCATCTAGACAATGTGGGGAAGCTATAAAAAAGGCTAACAAGATGCTTGGATATATTGTGAGAAGTGTTGAATTTAAATCAAGGGAAGTAATGTTAAAACTCTACAATGCATTAGTAAGACCTCACCTAGAATATTGTGTTCAGTTCTGGTCACCTCATTACAAAAAGGATATTGCTGCTCTAGAAAGAGTGCAAAGAAGAGCGACCAGAATTATCCCGGGTTTAAAAGGCATGTCGTATGCAGACAGGCTAAAAGAATTGAATCTATTCAGCTTGAACAAAGAAGACTACGCGGCGATCTGATTCAAACATTCAAAATCCTAAAAGGTATAGACAATGTCAACCCGGGGGACGACTTTGACTTGAAAAAAGGACCAGGGGTCATAAATGGAGATTAGATAAAGGGGCATTCAGAACAGAAAATAGGAGGCACTTTTTTACACAGAGAATTGTGAGGGTCTAGAACCAACTCCCCAGTAATGTTGTTGAAGCTGACACCCTGGGATCATTCAAGAAGCTGCTTGATGAGATTCTGGGATCAATAAGCTACTAACAACCAAACGAGCAAGATGGGCTGAATGGCCTCCTCTCGTTTGTAAACTTTCTTATGTTGTTATGCGACTGCAACAGAATACAGAATGCTTAAGATTGTAATGGTGCCGTGGGGTGTATATGGTACATGGTTATGATTTGAATGGTGCAATAGGGTTTATATGGTACATGGTTATGATTTTAATGGTGTTGTATATGGTACATGTAGGGTTGCCACTTTTTCCACAGACAAAACCCGGACATATTTCTCAGTCAGCCTTGGTCTATAAAAACTGCTGCTGTGATACAGTGTAACACAATATCACCAGATCGCGGTACAAACCAGTAATCATGCAGTATACACAGTGTTATGCTCTTGATATTTCTAGCAATCAAACTCGATAACGATTTCTGTTCAGTTTTTAAGTAGCCTAAATTACATGTAGAGGAATGCAGTTTGCATTACTGTGCATTTAAATATGTTACAAACTGAGGCTTCCGTGATTTCATATAAATATTGCAAATACATAATGTGGAAGATCCCTATTTGCATTAGTCGCCTTGGTTGTTTTGACTGACAGTATGACGGTGTGGTCACGTGACTCGACCCCTCACTTAGATTGTTGACATCACATGGATATGTTCGTTGTCCCTCCACAGCATTATTGAAATGCCGGGGACAGAGTATACAGATCAGTACTAAACAGTACATTTCTAATAAAATAGTGGCAATCATTTAAGCAACTACAATTATATTATTATTTAGCAGACGCCTTTATCCAAGGCGACTTACAGAGACTAGGGTGTGTGAACTATGCATCAGCTGCAGAGTCACTTACAATTACATCTCACCCGAAAGACGGAGCACAAGGAGGTTAAGTGACTTGCTCAAGGTCACACAATGAGTCAGTGGCTGAAATGGGATTTCAACCAGGGACCTCCTAGTTACAAGCCCTTTTCTTTAACCACTGGACCACACAGTCTCCTATAATGTATGTCAAAGAAAATATTAAAGGAATGTTGGTGTTTCTTATGCATTTAATTTAAAACAGGACATTAGGGTGCCCGGGCTTGTTCATTCCTGCCACCCGGACACAGATGCCAATTCCCAGACTGTGCGGGTCAAACCAGGACAGGTGCAGCCCTAGGTACATGGTATATGCGCAATGCAATATTTGCAGACTTGCTTGTTGCAATTGAATTTTGAGCTAATGTATATTATCTATAGCTATATCTATGCCTTGCATTCAAATAATATTAAAGTGAAAGTTTGAAAGCCATCCCCCACCCCTGTATTGGCTCTGACAGCTCCTTGTAAAAATGAGCAGATTAGCAGATTAGCCCCTAATTCTGTTTTAATGCAATCTGAGGCTTCCTCACAGATGAGAGCCTTATCAAACACAAGCACAGCAATCCAATCTCAGCAGCTAATCTCCCCAGGTAACGCCATTCCTGTATGAGAGGCAGCAGCGAAGACACACCAAAGAAATAAGAGGCTTCTAACACCTTAGAATCACACGAACGAACAGCCACACAATCACACGAGCGACCAGCCACACAATCAGAAGAGCGACCTGCCACACAATCAGAAGAGCGACCAGCCACACAATCACACGAGCGACCAGCCACACAATCACAAGAGCGACCAGCCACGCAATCAGAAGAGCGACTAGCCACGCAATCACACAAGCGACCAGCCACAAAATCACACGAGCGACCAGCCACACAATCACACGAGCGACCAGCCACACAATCAGAAGAGCGACCAGCCACACAATCACATGAGAGACCAGCCACGCAATCACACGAGCGAACAGCCACATAATCACACGAGCGACCAGCCACACAATCACACGAGCGACCAGCCACACAATCAGAAGAGCAACCAGCCAGACAATCACATGAGAGACCAGCCACGCAATCACACGAGCGACCAGCCACGCAATCACACGAGCGACCAGCCATGCAATCACATCTGACCAGCCACACAATCACATGAGAGACCATCCACGCAATCACACGAGCGACCAGCAACGCAATCACATGAGCGACCAGCCACGCAATCACAAGAGCGATCAGCCATGCAATCAGAAGAGCGACCAGCGACGCAATCAGAAGAGCGACCAGCCACGCAATCACACGAGCGACCAGCCACGCAATCAGAAGAGCGACCAGCCATGCAATCACACGAGCGAAAAGCCACATAATCACACGAGCGACCAGCGAAGCAATCACAAGAGCGACCAGCCACGCAATCAGAAGAACGACCAGCCACGCAATCACACGAGTGACCAGCCATGCAATCACACGAACAACCAGCCACACAATCACACGAGCGACCAGCGACGCAATCAGAAGAGCGACCAGCCACACAATCAGAAGTGCGACCAGCCACGCAATCACACGAGCAACCAGCCGCGCAATCAGAAAAGCGAACTGCCACACAATCAGAAGAGCGACTAGCCGCACAATCACACGAGCGACCAGCCACACAATCAGAAGAGCGACCAGCCACGCAATCACACGAGCGACCAGCGACGCAATCACACGAGCGACCAGACACGCAATCACACGAGCGACCAGCCACGCAATCACACGAGGGACCAACCACACAATCAGAAGTTCGACCAGCCATGCAATCACACGAGCTACAAGCCACGCAGTCAGAAGGGCGACCTGCCACACAATCAGAAGAGCGACCAGCCGCACAATCACACGAGCGACCAGCCACACAATCAGAGGAGCGACCAGCCACACAATCACATGAGAGATCAGCCACGCAATCACACGAGCGACCAGCCACATAATCACACGAGCGACCAGCCAATCAATCACACGAGCGACCAGCCACGCAATCACACGAGAGACCAGTCACGCAATCACACTAGCGACCAGCGACGCAATCACACGAGCGACCAGCCACGCAATCACACGAGCGACCAGCCACGCAATCACACGAGCAACCAGCCACGCAATCAGAAGATCGACCAGCCACACAATCAGAAGAGCGACCAGCCACGCAATCAGAAGAGCGACCAGCGACACAATCACACGAGCGACCAGCCATGCAATCACAAGAGCTTCCAGCCATGCAATCAGAAGAGCGACCAGCCACGCAATCACACGAGCCACCAGCAACATAATCACACGAGCGGCCAGCCACGCAATCAGAGGAGCGACCAGTCACACAATCACATGAGAGGCCAGCCACACAATCACACAAGCGACCAGCCACGGAATCAGAAGAGCGAACAGCCACGCAATCAGAAGAGAGACCAGACAGGCAATCAGAAGAGCGACCAGCCACGCAATCAGAAGAGCGACCAGACACGCAATCAGAAGAGTGACCAGCCACGCAATCAGAAGAGCGACCAGCCACGCAATCACACAAGCGACCAGCCACACAATCAGAAGAGCGACCAGCCACACAATCACATGATAGACCAGCCACGCAATCACAAGAACGACCAGCCACGTAATCACACGAGCGACCAGCCACACAATCAGAAGAGCGACCAGCCACACAATCACATGATAGACCAGCCACGCAATCACACAAGCGACCAGCCACATAATCACATGAGCGACCAGCCACACAATCACACGAGCGACCAGCCACACAATCAGAAGAGCAACCAACCAGACAATCACATGACAGACCAGCCACGCAATCACACGAGCGACCAGCCACGCAATCACACGAGCGACCAGCCACGCAATCACATCTGACCAGCCACACAATCACATGAGAGACCATCCACGCAATCACACGAGCGACCAGCGACGCAATCACATGAGCGACCAGCCACGCAATCACAAGAGCGATCGGCCATGCAATCAGAAGAGCGACCAGCGACGCAATCAGAAGAGCGACCAGCCACGCAATCACACGAGCGACCAGCCACGCAATCAGAAGAGCGACCAGCCACGCATTCACACGAGCGACCATCCACGCAATCACACGAGCGACCAGCCACACAATCAGAAGAGTGACCAGCCACGCAATCACATGAGCGACCAGCCACGCAATCAGAAGAGCAACCTGCCACACAATCAGAAGAGCGACCAGCCACACAATCACACGAGCGACCACCCACGCATTCACACGAGCGACCAGCCACACAATCAGCAGAGCGACCTGCCACACAATCAGAAGAGCGACCAGCCGCACAATCAGAAGAGCGACTAACCACGCAATCACACGAGCAACCAGCGACGCAATCACACGAGCAACCATCCACGCAATCACACCAGCGACCAGCCACACAATCAGAAGAGTGACCAGCCACGCAATCACACGAGCGACCAGCCATGCAATCAGAAGAGCGACCTGCCTCACAATCTGAAGTGCGACCAGCGACACAATTACACGAGCGACCAGCCACGCAATCACAAGAGCGACCAGCCATGCAATCAGAAGAGCGACCAGCCATGCAATCACACGAGCGACCAGCCACATAATCACACGAGCGACCAGCCACGCAATCACACCAGCGACCAGCCACACAATCAGAAGAGCAACCAGCCAGACAATCAGAAGATCGACCAGCGACGCAATCAGAAGAGCGACCAGCCACGCAATCACACGAGCGACCAGCCACGCAATCAGAAGAGCGACCAGCCATGCAATCACACGAGCGACCAGCCACATAATCAAACGAGCGACCAGCCACGCAATCACAGGAGCAACCAGCCACACAATCACATGAGAGACCAGCCACACAATCACATGAGCGACCACCCACGCAATCCGAAGAGCAACCTGCCACACAATCAGAAGAGCGACCAGCCACACAATCACACGAGCGACCAGCCACGCAATTACACGAGCGACCAGCCACGCAATCAGAGGAGCAACCAGCCACACAATCACATGAGAGACCAGCCACGCAATCACATGAGCGACCAGCCACGCAATCACACGAGCGACCAGCCACGCAATCAGAAGAGCAACCTGCCACACAATCAGAAGAGCGACTAGCCACACAATCACACGAGCGACCACCCACGGAATCACAGGAGCGACCAGTCACGCAATCAGAAGAGCAACCAGCGACGCAATCAGAAGAGCAACCTGCCACACAATCAGAAGAGCGACCAGCCACACAATCACACGAGCGACCACCCACGCAATCACACGAGCAACCAGCCACGCAATCACATGAGCGACCAGCCACGCAATCACACGAGCGACCAGTCACGCAATCACACGAGCGACCAGCCACGCAATCAGAAGAGCAACCTGCCACACAATCAGTAGAGTGACCAGCCGGACAAGCACACGAGCGACCACTCACGCAAACACACGAGCGACCAGCCACGCAATCAGAAGAGCGACATGCCACACAATCACAAGAGCGACCAGCCACGCAATCAGAAGAGCGACCAGCGACGCAATCACACGAGCGACCAGCCACACAATCACACGAGCTACCAGCCACGCAATCAGAAGATCGACCAGCCACGCAATCAGAAGAGCGACCAGCCACGCAATCACACGAGCGACCAGCCACGCAATCACACGAGCGACCAGCCACCTAATCACACGAGCGACCAGCCACGCAATCACACGAGCGACCAGCCACGCAATCACAAGAGCGACCAGCCACGCAATCACACGAGCGACCAGCCACGCAATCACACGAGCGACCAGCCACATAATCACACGAGCGACCAACCACACAATCACACGAGCGACCAGCTACGCAATCAGAAGATCGACCAGCCACGCAATCACACGAGCGACCAGCCACGCAATCACACGAGCGACCAGCCACATAATCACACGAGAGACCAGCCACGCAATCACACGAGCGACCAGCCACGCAATCACAAGAGCGACCAGCCACGCAATCACACGAGCGACCAGCCACGCAATCAGAAGAACGAACAGCCACGCAATCAGAAGAGCGACCAGCCACGCAATCAGAAGAGCGACCAGCCACGCAATCACACAAGCGACCAGCCACACAATCAGAAGAGCGACTAGAAACGCAATCACAGAAGCAACCAGCCACATAATCACACGAGCGAACAGCCACACAATCACACCAGCGACCAGCCACACAATCAGAAGAGCAACCAGCCACATAATCACACGAGCGACCAGCCACGCAATCACAAGAGCGACCAGCCACATAATCACACGAGCGACCAGCCACGCAATCAGAGGAGCGACCAGCGACGCAATCACACGAGATACAAACCACACAATCACACGAGCGACCAGCCACGCAATCAGAAGAGCGAACAGCCACGCAATCAGAAGAGTGACCAGCCACGCAATCACAAGAGCGACCAGCCACGCAATCAGAAGAGCGACCAGCCACGCAATCACACAAGCGACCAGCCACACAATCAGAAGAGCGACCAGCCACACAATCACATGAGAGACCAGCCACGAAATCACAAGAGCGACCAGCCACGCAATCAGAAGAGCGACTAGAAACGCAATCACAGACGCGACCAGCCACATAATCACACGAGCGAACAGCCACACAATCACACCAGCAACCAGCCACACAATCAGAAGAGCAACCAGCCAGACAATCAGAAGATCGACCAGCGACGCAATCAGAAGAGCGACCAGCCACACAATCACACGAGCGACCAGCCACGCAATCAGAAGAGCGACCAGCCATGCAATCACACGAGCGACCAGCCACAAAATCACATGAGAGACCAGCCACGCAATCACATGAGCGACCAGCCACGCAATCACACGAGCGACCAGCCACGCAATCACACGAGCGACCAGCCACGCAATCAGAAGAGCAACCTGCCACACAATCAGAAGAGCGACTAGCCACACAATCACACGAGCGACCACCCACGGAATCACACGAGCGACCAGCCACGCAATCAGAAGAGCGACCTGCCACACAATCAGAAAAGCGACCAGCCGCACAATCACAAGAGCGACCAGCCACGCAATCAGAAGAGCGACCAGCGATGCAATCACACGAGCGACCAGCCACACAATCACATGAGCGACCAGTCACGCAATCAGAAGAGCGACCAACCATACAATCACATGAGCGACAACCCACGCAATCACAAGAGCGACCAACCACGCAATCACAAGAGCGACCAGTCACGCAATCACACGAGCGACCGGCCACGCAATCACAAGAGCGACCAGCCACACAATCAGAAGAGCAACCAGCCAGACAATCAGAAGATCGACCAGCGACGCAATCAGAAGAGCGACCAGCCATGCAATCACACGAGCGACCAGCCACATAATCACACGAGCGACCAGCCACGCAATAAGAGGAGCAACCAGCCACACAATCACATGAGAGACCAGCCACGCAATCACATGAGCGACCAGCCACGCAATCACACGAGCGACCAGCCACGCAATCACACGAGCGACCAGCCACGCAATCAGAAGAGCAACCTGCCACACAATCAGAAGAGCGACTAGCCACACAATCACACGAGCGACCACCCACGGAATCACACGAGCGACCAGCCACGCAATCAGAAGAGCGACCTGCCACACAATCAGAAAAGAGACCAGCCGCACAATCACAAGAGCGACCAGCCACGCAATCAGAAGGGCGACCAGCGATGCAATCACACGAGCGACCAGCCACACAATCACACGAGCGACCAGTCACGCAATCAGAAGAGCAACCAGCCACACAATCACACGAGCGACAACCCACGCAATCACACGAGCGACCAACCACGCAATCACAAGAGCGACCAGTCACGCAATCACATGAGCGACCGGCCACGCAATCACAAGAGCGACCAGCCACACAATCAGAAGAGAGACCAGCGATGCAATCACGAGAGCGACCAGCCACGCAATCAAACCAGCGACCAGCCACGCAATCAGAAGAGCGTCTAGCCACGCAATCACAGAATCGACCAGCCACATAATCACACGAGCGACCAGCGACGCAATCACATGAGCGACCAGCCACGCAATACCAAGATCGATCACCCATGCAATCAGAAGATCGACCAGCGACGCAATCAGAAGAGCGACCAGCCAAGCAATCACACGAGCGACCACCCACGCAATCACACGAGCGACCAGCCACGCAATCACATGAGCGACCAGCCACGCAATAACACGAGCGACCAGTCACGCAATCACACGAGCGACCAGCCACGCAATCAGAAGAGCAACCTGCCACACAATCAGTAGAGTGACCAGCCGGACAATCACACGAGCGACCACTCACGCAAACACACGAGCGACCAGCCACGCAATCAGAAGAGCGACATGCCACACAATCACAAGAGCGACCAGCCACGCAATCAGAAGAGCGACCAGCGACGCAATCACACCAGCGACCAGCCACACAATCACACGAGCTACCAGCCACGCAATCAGAAGATCGACCAGCCACGCAATCAGAAGAGCGACCAGCCACGCAATCACACGAGCGACCAGCCACGCAATCACACGAGCGACCAGCCACATAATCACATGAGCGACCAGCCACGCAATCACACGAGCGACCAGCCACGCAATCACAAGAGCGACCAGCCACGCAATCACACGAGCGACCAGCCACGCAATCACACGAGCGACCAGCCACATAATCACACGAGCGACCAGCCACGCAATCACACGAGCGACCAGCCACATAATCACACGAGCGACCAACCACACAATCACACGAGCGACCAGCTACGCAATCAGAAGATCGACCAGCCACGCAATCACACGAGCGACCAGCCACGCAATCACACGAGCGACCAGCCACATAATCACACGAGAGACCAGCCACGCAATCACACGAGCGACCAGCCACGCAATCACAAGAGCAACCAGCCACGCAATCACACGAGCGACCAGCCACGCAATCACAAGAGCGACCAGCCACATAATCACACGAGCGACCAGCCACGCAATCAGAGGAGCGACCAGTCACACAATTACATGAGAGACCAGCCACGCAATCACACGAGCGACCAGCCACGCAATCAGAAGAACGAACAGCCACGCAATCAGAAGAGCGACCAGCCACGCAATCAGAAGAGCGACCAGCCACGCAATCACACAAGCGACCAGCCACACAATCAGAAGAGCGACCAGCCACACAATCACATGAGAGACCAGCCACGCAATCGCAAGAGCGACCAGCCACGCAATCAGAAGTGCGACTAGAAACGCAATCACAGAAGCAACCAGCCACATAATCACACGAGCGAACAGCCACACAATCACACCAGCGACCAGCCACACAATCAGAAGATCAACCAGCCAGACAATCAGAAGATCGACCAGCCACGCAATCACACGAGCGACCAGCTACGCAATCACAAGAGCGACCAGCCACATAATCACACGAGCGACCAGCCACGCAATCAGAGGAGCGACCAGCGACGCAATCACACGAGAGACAAACCACACAATCACACGAGCGACCAGCGACGCAATCAGAAGAGCGAGCAGCCACGCAATCAGAAGAGCGACCAGCCACGCAATCACAAGAGCGACCAGCCACGCAATCAGAAGAGCGACCAGCCACGCAATCACACAAGCGACCAGCCACACAATCAGAAGAGCGACCAGCCACACAATCACATGAGAGACCAGCCACGAAATCACAAGAGCGACCAGCCACGCAATCAGAAGAGCGACTAGAAACGCAATCACAGACGCGACCAGCCACATAATCACACGAGCGAACAGCCACACAATCACACCAGCGACCAGCCACACAATCAGAAGAGCAACCAGCCAGACAATCAGAAGATCGACCAGCGACGCAATCAGAAGAGCGACCAGCCACGCAATCACACGAGCGACCAGCCACGCAATCAGAAGAGCGACCAGCCATGCAATCACACGAGCGACCAGCCACATAATCACATGAGAGACCAGCCACGCAATCACATGAGCGACCAGCCACGCAATCACACGAGCGACCAGCCACGCAATCACACGAGCGACCAGCCACGCAATCAGAAGAGCAACCTGCCACACAATCAGAAGAGCGACTAGCCACACAATCACACGAGCGACCACCCACGGAATCACACGAGCGACCAGCCACGCAATCAGAAGAGCGACCTGCCACACAATCAGAAAAGCGACCAGCCGCACAATCACAAGAGCGACCAGCCACGCAATCAGAAGAGCGACCAGCGATGCAATCACACGAGCGACCAGCCACACAATCACACTAGCGACCAGTCACGCAATCAGAAGAGCGACCAGCCATACAATCACACGAGCGACAACCCACGCAATCACAAGAGCGACCAACCACGCAATCACAAGAGCGACCAGTCACGCAATCACACGAGCGACCGGCCACGCAATCACAAGAGCGACCAGCCACACAATTAGAAGAGCAACCAGCCAGACAATCAGAAGATCGACCAGCAACGCAATCAGAAGAGCGACCAGCCATGCAATCACACGAGCGACCAGCCACATAATCACACGAGCGACCAGCCACGCAATAAGAGGAGCAACCAGCCACACAATCACATGAGAGACCAGCCACGCAATCACATGAGCGACCAGCCACGCAATCAGAAGAGCGACTAGAAACGCAATCACAGAAGCAACCAGCCACATAATCACACGAGCGAACAGCCACACAATCACACCAGCGACCAGCCACACAATCAGAAGAGCAACCAGCCAGACAATCAGAAGATCGACCAGCCACGCAATCACACGAGCGACCAGCTACGCAATCACAAGAGCGACCAGCCACATAATCACACGAGCGACCAGCCACGCAATCAGAGGAGCGACCAGCGACGCAATCACACGAGAGACAAACCACACAATCACACGAGCGACCAGCGACGCAATCAGAAGAGCGAGCAGCCACGCAATCAGAAGAGCGACCAGCCACGCAATCACAAGAGCGACCAGCCACGCAATCAGAAGAGCGACCAGCCACGCAATCACACAAGCGACCAGCCACACAATCAGAAGAGCGACCAGCCACACAATCACATGAGAGACCAGCCACGAAATCACAAGAGCGACCAGCCACGCAATCAGAAGAGCGACTAGAAACGCAATCAGAGACGCGACCAGCCACATAATCACACGAGCGAACAGCCACACAATCACACCAGCGACCAGCCACACAATCAGAAGAGCAACCAGCCAGACAATCAGAAGATCGACCAGCGACGCAATCAGAAGAGCGACCAGCCACGCAATCACACGAGCGACCAGCCACGCAATCAGAAGAGCGACCAGCCATGCAATCACACGAGCGACCAGCCACATAATCACATGAGAGACCAGCCACGCAATCACATGAGCGACCAGTCACGCAATCACACGAGCGACCAGCCACGCAATCACACGAGCGACCAGCCACGCAATCAGAAGAGCAACCTGCCACACAATCAGAAGAGCGACTAGCCACACAATCACACGAGTGACCACCCACGGAATCACACGAGCGACCAGCCACGCAATCAGAAGAGCGACCTGCCACACAATCAGAAAAGCGACCAGCCGCACAATCACAAGAGCGACCAGCCACGCAATCAGAAGAGCGACCAGCGATGCAATCACACGAGCGACCAGCCACACAATCACACTAGCGACCAGTCACGCAATCAGAAGAGCGACCAGCCATACAATCACACGAGCGACAACCCACGCAATCACAAGAGCGACCAACCACGCAATCACAAGAGCGACCAGTCACGCAATCACACGAGCGACCGGCCACGCAATCACAAGAGCGACCAGCCACACAATTAGAAGAGCAACCAGCCAGACAATCAGAAGATCGACCAGCGACGCAATCAGAAGAGCGACCAGACATGCAATCACACGAGCGACCAGCCACATAATCACACGAGCGACCAGCCACGCAATAAGAGGAGCAACCAGCCACACAATCACATGAGAGACCAGCCACGCAATCACATGAGCAACCAGCCACATAATCACACGAGCGAACAGCCACACAATCACACCAGCGACCAGCCACACAATCAGAAGAGCAACCAGCCAGACAATCAGAAGATCGACCAGCCACGCAATCACACGAGCGACCAGCTACGCAATCACAAGAGCGACCAGCCACATAATCACACAAGCGACCAGCCACGCAATCAGAGGAGCGACCAGCGACGCAATCACACGAGAGACAAACCACACAATCACACGAGCGACCAGCGACGCAATCAGAAGAGCGAGCAGCCACGCAATCAGAAGAGCGACCAGCCACGCAATCACAAGAGCGACCAGCCACGCAATCAGAAGAGCGACCAGCCACGCAATCACACAAGCGACCAGCCACACAATCAGAAGAGCGACCAGCCACACAATCACATGAGAGACCAGCCACGAAATCACAAGAGCGACCAGCCACGCAATCAGAAGAGCGACTAGAAACGCAATCACAGACGCGACCAGCCACATAATCACACGAGCGAACAGCCACACAATCACACCAGCGACCAGCCACACAATCAGAAGAGCAACCAGCCAGACAATCAGAAGATCGACCAGCGACGCAATCAGAAGAGCGACCAGCCACGCAATCACACGAGCGACCAGCCACGCAATCAGAAGAGCGACCAGCCATGCAATCACACGAGCGACCAGCCACATAATCACATGAGAGACCAGCCACGCAATCACATGAGCGACCAGCCACGCAATCACACGAGCGACCAGCCACGCAATCACACGAGCGACCAGCCACGCAATCAGAAGAGCAACCTGCCACACAATCAGAAGAGCGACTAGCCACACAATCACACGAGCGACCACCCACGGAATCACACGAGCGACCAGCCACGCAATCAGAAGAGCGACCTGTCACACAATCAGAAAAGCGACCAGCCGCACAATCACAAGAGCGACCAGCCACGCAATCAGAAGAGCGACCAGCGATGCAATCACACGAGCGACCAGCCACACAAGCACACTAGCGACCAGTCACGCAATCAGAAGAGCGACCAGCCATACAATCACACGAGCGACAACCCACGCAATCACAAGAGCGACCAACCACGCAATCACAAGAGCAACCAGTCACGCAATCACACGAGCGACCGGCCACGCAATCACAAGAGCGACCAGCCACACAATTAGAAGAGCAACCAGCCAGACAATCAGAAGATCGACCAGCGACGCAATCAGAAGAGCGACCAGCCATGCAATCACACGAGCGACCAGCCACATAATCACACGAGCGACCAGCCACGCAATAAGAGGAGCAACCAGCCACGCAATCACATGAGCGACCAGCCACGCAATCACACGAGCGACCAGCCACGCAGTCACACGAGCGACCAGCCACGCAATCAGAAGAGCAACCTGCCACACAATCAGAAGAGCGACTAGCCACACAATCACACGAGCGACCACCCACGGAATCACACGAGCGACCAGCCACGCAATCAGAAGAGCGACCTGCCACACAATCAGAAAAGCGACCAGCCGCACAATCACAAGAGCGACCAGCCACGCAATCAGAAGAGCGACCAGCGATGCAATCACACGAGCGACCAGCCACACAATCACACGAGCGACCAGTCACGCAATCAGAAGAGCAACCAGCCACACAATCACACGAGCGACAACCCACGCAATCACACGAGCGACCAACCACGCAATCTCAAGAGCGACCAGTCACGCAATCACACGAGCGACCAACCACACAATCACACGAGCAACCAGCTACGCAATCAGAAGATCGACCAGCCACGCAATCACAGAATCGACCAGCCACATAATCACACGAGCGACCAGCGACGCAATCACATGAGCGACCAGCCACGCAATCACAAGAGCGACCAGCCACATAATCACACGAGCGACCAGCCACGCAATCAGAGGAGCGACCAGCGACGCAATCACACGAGAGACAAACCACACAATCACACGAGCGACCAGCCACGCAATCAGAAGAGCGAACAGCCACGCAATCAGAAGAGCGACCAGCCACGCAATCACAAGAGCGACCAGCCACGCAATCAGAAGAGCGACCAGCCACGCAATCACACAAGCGACCAGCCACACAATTAGAAGAGCGACCAGCCACACAATCACATGAGAGACCAGCCACGAAATCACAAGAGCGACCAGCCACGCAATCAGAAGAGCGACTAGAAACGCAATCACAGAAGCGACCAGCCACATAATCACACGAGCGAACATCCACACAATCACACCAGCGACCAGCCACACAATCAGAAGAGCAACCAGCCAGACAATCAGAAGATCGACCAGCCACGCAATCAGAAGAGCGACCAGCCACGCAATCACACGAGCGACCAGCCACGCAATCAGAAGAGCGACCAGCCATGCAATCACACGAGCGACCAGCCACATAATCACATGAGAGACCAGCCACGCAATCACATGAGCGACCAGCCACATAATCACACGAGCGACCAGCCACGCAATAAGAGGAGCAACCAGCCACACAATCACATGAGAGACCAGCCACGCAATCACATGAGCGACCAGCCACGCAATCACACGAGCGACCAGCCACGCAATCAGAAGAGCAACCTGCCACACAATCAGAAGAGCGACTAGCCACACAATCACACGAGCGACCACCCACGGAATCACACGAGCGACCAGCCACGCAATCAGAAGAGCGACCTGCCACACAATCAGAAAATCGACCAGCCGCACAATCACAAGAGCGACCAGCTACGCAATCAGAAGAGCGACCAGCGATGCAATCACACGAGCGACCAGCCACACAATCACACGAGCGACCAGTCACGCAATCAGAAGAGCAACCAGCCACACAATCACACGAGCGACAACCCACGCAATCACACGAGCGACCAACCACGCAATCACAAGAGCGACCAGTCACGCAATCACACGAGCGACCGGCCACGCAATCACAAGAGCGACCAGCCACACAATCAGAAGAGAGACCAGCGATGCAATCACAAGAGCGACCAGCCACGCAATCAAACGAGCGACCAGCCACGCAATCAGAAGAGCGACTAGCCACGCAATCACAGAATCGACCAGCCACATCATCACACGAGCGACCAGCGACGCAATCACATGAGCGACCAGCCACGCAATACCAAGATCGATCACCCATGCAATCAGAAGATCGACCAGCGACGCAATCAGAAGAGCGACCAGCCAAGCAATCACACGAGCGACCAGCCACGCAATCAGAAGAGCGACCGGCCATACAATCACACGAGCGACCAGCCACGCAATCAGAGGATCAACCAGCAACACAATCACATGAGAGACCAGCCACGCAATCACAGGAGCGACCAGCCACGCAATCACACGAGCGACCAGCCACGCAATCACACGAGCGACCAGCCACGCAATCACACGAGCGACCAGCCACGTAATCACACGAGCGACCAGCCACGCAATCACACGAGCGACCAGCCACGCAATCACAAGAGCGACCAGCCACGCAATCACACGAGCGACCAGCCACGCAATCACACGAGCGACCAGCCACATAATCACACGAGCGACCAGCCACGCAATCACACGAGCGACCAGCCACATAATCACAAGAGCGACCAGCCACGCAATCAGAGGAGCGACCAGCGACGCAATCACACGAGCGACCAACCACACAATCACACGAGCGACCAGCTCCGCAATCAGAAGATCGACCAGCCACGCAATCACACGAGCGACTAGCCATGCAATCACAGAATCGACCAGCCACATAATCACACGAGCGACCAGCGACGCAATCACATGAGCGACCAGCCACGCAATACCAAGATCGATCAGCCATGCAATCAGAAGATCGACCAGCGACGCAATCAGAAGAGCGACCAGCCACGCAATCACACGAGCGACCAGCCACGCAATCAGAAGAGCGACCGGCCATGCAATCACACGAGCGACCAGCCACGCAATCAGAGGATCAACCAGCAACACAATCACATGAGAGACCAGCCACGCAATCACATGAGCGACCAGCCACGCAATCACACGAGCGTCCAGCCACGCAATCACACGAGCGACCAGCCACGCAATCACACGAGCGACCAGCCACATAATCACACGAGCGACCAGCCACGCAATCACACGAGCGACCAGCCATGCAATCACAAGAGCGACCAGCCACGCAATCAGAAGAGCGACCAGCCATACAATCACACGAGCGACAACCCACGCAATCACAAGAGCGACCAACCACGCAATCACAAGAGCGACCAGTCACGCAATCACACGAGCGACCGGCCACGCAATCACAAGAGCGACCAGCCACACAATCAGAAGAGCAACCAGCCAGACAATCAGAAGATCGACCAGCGACGCAATCAGAAGAGCGACCAGCCATGCAATCACACGAGCGACCAGCCACATAATCACACGAGCGACCAGCCACGCAATAAGAGGAGCAACCAGCCACACAATCACATGAGAGACCAGCCACGCAATCACATGAGCGACCAGCCACGCAATCACACGAGCGACCAGCCACGCAATCAGAAGAGCAACCTGCCACACAATCAGAAGAGCGACTAGCCACACAATCACACGAGCGACCACCCACGGAATCACACGAGCGACCAGCCACGCAATCAGAAGAGCGACCTGCCACACAATCAGAAAATCGACCAGCCGCACAATCACAAGAGCGACCAGCTACGCAATCAGAAGAGCGACCAGCGATGCAATCACACAAGCGACCAGCCACACAATCACACGAGCGACCAGTCATGCAATCAGAAGAGCAACCAGCCACACAATCACACGAGCGACAACCCACGCAATCACACGAGCGACCAACCACGCAATCACAAGAGCGACCAGTCACGCAATCACACGAGCGACCGGCCACGCAATCACAAGAGCGACCAGCCACACAATCAGAAGAGAGACCAGCGATGCAATCACAAGAGCGACCAGCCACGCAATCAAACGAGCGACCAGCCACGCAATCAGAAGAGCGACTAGCCACGCAATCACAGAATCGACCAGCCACATCATCACACGAGCGACCAGCGACGCAATCACATGAGCGACCAGCCACGCAATACCAAGATCGATCACCCATGCAATCAGAAGATCGACCAGCGACGCAATCAGAAGAGCGACCAGCCAAGCAATCACACGAGCGACCAGCCACGCAATCAGAAGAGCGACCGGCCATACAATCACACGAGCGACCAGCCACGCAATCAGAGGATCAACCAGCAACACAATCACATGAGAGACCAGCCACGCAATCACATGAGCGACCAGCCACGCAATCACACGAGCGACCAGCCACGCAATCACACGAGCGACCAGCCACGCAATCACACGAGCGACCAGCCACGTAATCACACGAGCGACCAGCCACGCAATCACACGAGCGACCAGCCACGCAATCACAAGAGCGACCAGCCACGCAATCACACGAGCGACCAGCCACGCAATCACACGAGCGACCAGCCACATAATCACACGAGCGACCAGCCACGCAATCACACGAGCGACCAGCCACATAATCACAAGAGCGACCAGCCACGCAATCAGAGGAGCGACCAGCGACGCAATCACACGAGCGACCAACCACACAATCACACGAGCGACCAGCTCCGCAATCAGAAGATCGACCAGCCACGCAATCACACGAGCGACTAGCCACGCAATCACAGAATCGACCAGCCACATAATCACACGAGCGACCAGCGACGCAATCACATGAGCGACCAGCCACGCAATACCAAGATCGATCAGCCATGCAATCAGAAGATCGACCAGCGACGCAATCAGAAGAGCGACCAGCCACGCAATCACACGAGCGACCAGCCACGCAATCAGAAGAGCGACCGGCCATGCAATCACACGAGCGACCAGCCACGCAATCAGAGGATCAACCAGCAACGCAATCACATGAGAGACCAGCCACGCAATCACATGAGCGACCAGCCACGCAATCACACGAGCGTCCAGCCACGCAATCACACGAGCGACCAGCCACGCAATCACACGAGCGACCAGCCACATAATCACACGAGCGACCAGCCACGCAATCACACGAGCGACCAGCCATGCAATCACAAGAGCGACCAGCCACGCAATCAGAAGAGCGACCAGCCATACAATCACACGAGCGACAACCCACGCAATCACAAGAGCGACCAACCACGCAATCACAAGAGCGACCAGTCACGCAATCACACGAGCGACCGGCCACGCAATCACAAGAGCGACCAGCCACACAATCAGAAGAGCAACCAGCCAGACAATCAGAAGATCGACCAGCGACGCAATCAGAAGAGCGACCAGCCATGCAATCACACGAGCGACCAGCCACATAATCACACGAGCGACCAGCCACGCAATAAGAGGAGCAACCAGCCACACAATCACATGAGAGACCAGCCACGCAATCACATGAGCGACCAGCCACGCAATCACACGAGCGACCAGCCACGCAATCAGAAGAGCAACCTGCCACACAATCAGAAGAGCGACTAGCCACACAATCACACGAGCGACCACCCACGGAATCACACGAGCGACCAGCCACGCAATCAGAAGAGCGACCTGCCACACAATCAGAAAAGCGACCAGCCGCACAATCACAAGAGCGACCAGTCACGCAATCAGAAGAGCAACCAGCCACACAATCACACGAGCGACAACCCACGCAATCACACGAGCGACCAACCACGCAATCACAAGAGCGACCAGTCACGGAATCACACGAGCGACCAGCCACGCAATCACAAGAGCGACCAGCCACACAATCAGAAGAGAGACCAGCGATGCAATCACAAGAGCGACCAGCCACGCAATCAAACGAGCGACCAGCCACGCAATCAGAAGAGCGACTAGCCACGCAATCACAGAATCGACCAGCCACATCATCACACGAGCGACCAGCGACGCAATCACATGAGCGACCAGCCACGCAATACCAAGATCGATCACCCATGCAATCAGAAGATCGACCAGCGACGCAATCAGAAGAGCGACCAGCCAAGCAATCACACGAGCGACCAGCCACGCAATCAGAAGAGCGACCGGCCATACAATCACACGAGCGACCAGCCACGCAATCAGAGGATCAACCAGCAACACAATCACATGAGAGACCAGCCACGCAATCACATGAGCGACCAGCCACGCAATCACACGAGCGACCAGCCACGCAATCACACGAGCGACCAGCCACGCAATCACACGAGCGACCAGCCACGTAATCACACGAGCGACCAGCCACGCAATCACACGAGCGACCAGCCACGCAATCACAAGAGCGACCAGCCACGCAATCACACGAGCGACCAGCCACGCAATCACACGAGCGACCAGCCACATAATCACACGAGCGACCAGCCACGCAATCACACGAGCGACCAGCCACATAATCACAAGAGCGACCAGCCACGCAATCAGAGGAGCGACCAGCGACGCAATCACACGAGCGACCAACCACACAATCACACGAGCGACCAGCGACGCAATCACATGAGCGACCAGCCACGCAATCACACGAGCGACCAGCCACGCAATCACACGAGCGACCAGCCACATAATCACACGAGCGAGCAGCCACGCAATCACACGAGCGACCAGCCACATAATCACAAGAGCGACCAGCCACGCAATCAGAGGAGCGACCAGCGACGCAATCACACGAGCGACCAACCACACAATCACACGAGCGACCAGCTCCGCAATCAGAAGATCGACCAGCCACGCAATCACACGAGCGACTAGCCACGCAATCACAGAATCGACCAGCCACATAATCACACGAGCGACCAGCGACGCAATCACATGAGCGACCAGCCACGCAATACCAAGATCGATCACCCATGCAATCAGAAGATCGACCAGCGACGCAATCAGAAGAGCGACCAGCCAAGCAATCACACGAGCGACCAGCCACGCAATCAGAAGAGCGACCGGCCATACAATCACACGAGCGACCAGCCACGCAATCAGAGGATCAACCAGCAACACAATCACATGAGAGACCAGCCACGCAATCACATGAGCGACCAGCCACGCAATCACACGAGCGACCAGCCACGCAATCACATGAGCGACCAGCCACGCAATCACACGAGCGACCAGCCACGTAATCACACGAGCGACCAGCCACGCAATCACACGAGCGACCAGCCACGCAATCACAAGAGCGACCAGCCACGCAATCACACGAGCGACCAGCCACGCAATCACACGAGCGACCAGCCACATAATCACACGAGCGACCAGCCACGCAATCACACGAGCGACCAGCCACATAATCACAAGAGCGACCAGCCACGCAATCAGAGGAGCGACCAGCGACGCAATCACACGAGCGACCAACCACACAATCACACGAGCGACCAGCGACGCAATCACATGAGCGACCAGCCACGCAATCACACGAGCGACCAGCCACGCAATCACACGAGCGACCAGCCACATAATCACACGAGCGAGCAGCCACGCAATCACACGAGCGACCAGCCACATAATCACAAGAGCGACCAGCCACGCAATCAGAGGAGCGACCAGCGACGCAATCACACGAGCGACCAACCACACAATCACACGAGCGACCAGCTCCGCAATCAGAAGATCGACCAGCCACGCAATCACACGAGCGACTAGCCACGCAATCACAGAATCGACCAGCCACATAATCACACGAGCGACCAGCGACGCAATCACATGAGCGACCAGCCACGCAATACCAAGATCGATCAGCCATGCAATCAGAAGATCGACCAGCGACGCAATCAGAAGAGCGACCAGCCACGCAATCACACGAGCGACCAGCCACGCAATCAGAAGAGCGACCGGCCATGCAATCACACGAGCGACCAGCCACGCAATCAGAGGATCAACCAGCAACACAATCACATGAGAGACCAGCCACGCAATCACATGAGCGACCAGCCACGCAATCACACGAGCGTCCAGCCACGCAATCACACGAGCGACCAGCCACGCAATCACACGAGCGACCAGCCACATAATCACACGAGCGACCAGCCACGCAATCACACGAGCGACCAGCCATGCAATCACAAGAGCGACCAGCCACGCAATCAGAAGAGCGACCAGCCATACAATCACACGAGCGACAACCCACGCAATCACAAGAGCGACCAACCACGCAATCACAAGAGCGACCAGTCACGCAATCACACGAGCGACCGGCCACGCAATCACAAGAGCGACCAGCCACACAATCAGAAGAGCAACCAGCCAGACAATCAGAAGATCGACCAGCGACGCAATCAGAAGAGCGACCAGCCATGCAATCACACGAGCGACCAGCCACATAATCACACGAGCGACCAGCTACGCAATAAGAGGAGCAACCAGCCACACAATCACATGAGAGACCAGCCACGCAATCACATGAGCGACCAGCCACGCAATCACACGAGCGACCAGCCACGCAATCAGAAGAGCAACCTGCCACACAATCAGAAGAGCGACTAGCCACACAATCACACGAGCGACCACCCACGGAATCACACGAGCGACCAGCCACGCAATCAGAAGAGCGACCTGCCACACAATCAGAAAAGCGACCAGCCGCACAATCACAAGAGCGACCAGCTACGCAATCAGAAGAGCGACCAGCGATGCAATCACACGAGCGACCAGCCACACAATCACACGAGCGACCAGTCACGCAATCAGAAGAGCAACCAGCCACACAATCACACGAGCGACAACCCACGCAATCACACGAGCGACCAACCACGCAATCACAAGAGCGACCAGTCACGCAATCACACGAGCGACCGGCCACGCAATCACAAGAGCGACCAGCCACACAATCAGAAGAGAGACCAGCGATGCAATCACAAGAGCGACCAGCCACGCAATCAAACGAGCGACCAGCCACGCAATCAGAAGAGCGACTAGCCACGCAATCACAGAATCGACCAGCCACATCATCACACGAGCGACCAGCGACGCAATCACATGAGCGACCAGCCACGCAATACCAAGATCGATCACCCATGCAATCAGAAGATCGACCAGCGACGCAATCAGAAGAGCGACCAGCCAAGCAATCGCACGAGCGACCAGCCACGCAATCAGAAGAGCGACCGGCCATACAATCACACGAGCGACCAGCCACGCAATCAGAGGATCAACCAGCAACACAATCACATGAGAGACCAGCCACGCAATCACATGAGCGACCAGCCACGCAATCACACGAGCGACCAGCCACGCAATCACACGAGCGACCAGCCACGCAATCACACGAGCGACCAGCCACGTAATCACACGAGCGACCAGCCACGCAATCACACGAGCGACCAGCTCCGCAATCAGAAGATCGACCAGCCACGCAATCACACGAGCGACTAGCCACGCAATCACAGAATCGACCAGCCACATAATCACACGAGCGACCAGCGACGCAATCACATGAGCGACCAGCCACGCAATACCAAGATCGATCAGCCATGCAATCAGAAGATCGACCAGCGACGCAATCAGAAGAGCGACCAGCCACGCAATCACACGAGCGACCAGCCACGCAATCAGAGGATCAACCAGCAACACAATCACATGAGAGACCAGCCACGCAATCACATGAGCGACCAGCCACGCAATCACACGAGCGTCCAGCCACGCAATCACACGAGCGACCAGCCACGCAATCACACGAGCGACCAGCCACATAATCACACGAGCGACCAGCCACGCAATCACACGAGCGACCAGCCATGCAATCACAAGAGCGACCAGCCACGCAATCACACGAGCGACCAGCCACGCAATCACACGAGCGACCAGCCACATAATCACACGAGCGACCAGCCACGCAATCACACGAGCGACCAGCCACATAATCACACGAGCGACCAGCCACGCAATCAGAGGAGCGACCAGCGACGCAATCACACGAGCGACCAACCACACAATCACACGAGCGACCAGCTACGCAATCAGAAGAACGACCAGCCACGCAATCACACGAGCGACCAGCCACGCAATCACACGAGCGACCAGCCACATAATCACACGAGAGACCAGCCACGCAATCACACGAGCGACCAGCCACGCAATCACAAGAGCGACCAGCCACGCAATCACACGAGCGACCAGCCACGCAATCACAAGAGCGACCAGCCACATAATCACACGAGCGACCAGCGACGCAATCAGAGGAGCGACCAGTCACACAATAACATGAGAGACCAGCCAAGCAATCACACGAGCGACCAGCCACGCAATCAGAAGAGCGAACAGCCACGCAATCAGAAGAGCGACCAGCCACGCAATCACACAAGCGACCAGCCACACAATCAGAAGAGCGACCAGCCACACAATCACATGAGAGACCAGCCACGCAATCACAAGAGCGACCAGCCACGCAATCAGAAGAGTGACTAGAAACGCAATCACAGAAGCGACCAGCCACACAATCAGAAGAGCAACCAGCCAGACAATCACAAGAGCGACCCGCCACGCAATCACACGAGCGACCAGCCACGCAATCACAAGAGCGACCAGCCACATAATCACACGAGCGACCAGCCACAATCAGAGGACCGACCAGCGACGCAATCACACGAGAGACAAACCACACAATCACACGAGCGACCAGCCACGCAATCAGAAGATCGACCAGCCACGCAATCAGAAGAGCGACTAGAAACGCAATCACAGAAGCGACCAGCCACATAATCACACGAGCGAACAGCCACACAATCACACCAGCGATCAGCCACACAATCAGAAGAGCAACCAGCCAGACAATCACAAGAGTGACCAGCCACGCAATCACACGAGCAACCAGCCACGCAATCACAAGAGCGACCAGCCACATAATCACACGAGCGACCAGCCACGCAATCAGAGGAGCGACCAGCCACGCAATACCAAGATCGATCAGCCATGCAATCAGAAGATCGACCAGCGACGCAATCAGAAGAGCGACCAGCCACGCAATCACACGAGCGACCAGCCACGCAATCAGAGGATCAACCAGCAACACAATCACATGAGAGACCAGCCACGCAATCACATGAGCGACCAGCCAAGCAATCACACGAGCGACCAGCCACGCAATCACACGAGCGACCAGCCACGCAATCACACGAGCGACCAGCCACATAATCACACGAGCGACCAGCCACGAAATCACACGAGCGACCAGCCACGCAATCACACGAGCGACCAGCCACGCAATCACACGAGCGACCAGCCACGCAATCACACGAGCGACCAGCCACATAATCACACGAGCGACCAGCCACGCAATCACACGAGCGACCAGCCACATAATCACACGAGCGACCAGCCACGCAATCAGAGGAGGACCAGCGACGCAATCACACGAGCGACAAACCACACAATCACATGAGCGAACAGCCACGCAATCAGAAGATCGACCAGCCACGCAATCACACGAGCGACCAGCCACGCAATCACATGAGAGACCAGCCACGCAATCACACGAGCGACCAGCCACGCAATCAGAAGAGCGAACAGCCACGCAATCAGAAGAGCGACCAGCCACGCAATCAGAAGAGCGACCAGCCCCGCAATCAGAAAAGCGACCAGCCACACAATCACACAAGCGACCAGCCACACAATCAGAAGAGCGACCAGCCACACAATCACATGAGAGACCAGCCACGCAATCACAAGAGCGACCAGCCACGCAATCAGAAGAGCGACTAGCCACGCAATCACAGAAGCGACCAGCCACATAATCACACGAGCGATCAGCCACACAATCACACAAGCGACCAGCCACACAATCAGAAGAGCAACCATCCAGACAATCAGAAGATCGACCAGCGACGCAATCAGAAGAGCGACCAGCCACGCAATCACACGAGCGACCAGCCACGCAATCAGAAGAGCGACCAGCCATGCAATCACACGTGCGACCAGCCACATAATCACACGAGCGACCAGCCACGCAATCAGAGGAGCAACCAGCCACACAATCACATGAGAGACCAGCCACACAATCACATGAGCGACCAGCCACGCAATCCGAAGAGCAACCTGCCACACAATCAGAAGAGCGACCAGCCACACAATCACACGAGCGACCACCCACGCAATCACACGAGCGACCAGTCATGCAATCACAAGAGCGACCAGCCACGCAATCACACGAGCGACCAGCCACGCAATCACAAAAGCGACCAGCCACACAATCAGAAGACCGACCAGCCACGCAATCACACGAGCGACCAGCCACGCAATCAGAAGAGCGACTAGCCACGCAATCACAGAAGAGACCAGCCACATAATCACATGAGCGACCAGCCAGGCAATCACAAGATCGATCAGCCATGCAATCAGAAAATCGACCTGCGACGCAATCAGAAGAGCGATCAGCCACGCAATCAGAAGAGCGACCAGCCACGCAATCAGAAGAGTGACCAGCCATGCAATCACACGAGCGACCAGCCACATAATCACATGAGCGACCAGCCACACAATCAGAGGAGCAACCAGCCACACAATCACATGAGAGACCAGCCACGCAATCACATGAGCGACCAGCCACGCAATCACACGAGCGGCCAGCCAGGCAATCACAAGAGCAACCTGCCACACAATCAGAAGAGCGACAAGCCACACAATCACACGAGCGACCACCCACGGAATCACACGAGTGACCAGCCACGCAATCAGTAGAGCGACCTGCCACACAATCAGAAGAGCGACCAGTTGCACAATCACAAGAGCGAACAGCCACGCAATCAGAAGAGCGACCAACGAGGCAATCACAAGAGCGACCAGCCACGCAATCACACGAGCGACCAGCCACGCAATCACACGAGCAACCAGTCACGCAATCAGAAGAGCGACCAGCCACACAATCACACGAGCGACCACCCACGCAATCACACGAGCGACCACCCACGCAATCACAAGAGCTACCAGCCACGCAATCAGAAGAGCGAACAGCCACGCAATCAGAAGAGCGACCAGCCACGCAATCAGAAGAGCGACCAGCAACGCAATCAGAAGAGCTACCAGCCACGCAATCACACAAGCGACCAGCCACACAATCAGAAGAGCGACCAGCCACACAATCATATGGGAGACCAGCCACGCAATCAGAAGAGCGACTAGCCACGCAATCACAGAAGCGACCAGCCACATAATCACATGAGCGACCAGCCACACAATCACATGAGCGACCAGCCACACAATCAGAAGAGCAATCAGCCAGACAATCACACGAGTGACCAGCCATGCAATCACACGAGCGACCAGCCACGCACTCACATATGACCAGCCACACAATCTCATGAGAGACCATCCACGCAATCACACGAGCGACCAGCGATGCAATCACATGAGCGACCAGCCACGCTATCACAAGATCGATCAGCCATGCAATCAGAAGAGCGACCAGCCACGCAATCACACGGGCGACCAGCCACGCAATCAGAAGTGCGACCAGCTATGCAATCACACGAGCGACCAGCCACATAATCACACGAGCGACCAGCCACGCAATCACACGAGCGACCAGCCACGCAATCACATGAGAGACCAGCCACGCAATCACATGAGAGACCAGCCACGCAATCACACAAGCGACCAGCCACACAATCAGAAGAGCGACCAGCCACACAATCACATGAGAGACCAGCCACACAATCACAAGAGCGAAGAGCCACACAATCAGAAGAGCGACCAGCCACACAATCACATGAGAGACCAGCCACACAATCACATGAGCGACCAGCCATGCAAATCACACGAGCGACAAGCGACGCAATCACACGAGCGACCAGCCACGCAATCACATGAGTGACCAGCCACGCAATCACACGAGCGACCAGCAATGCAACCAGAAGAGCGACCAGCCACACAATCACACGAGCGACTAGCGACGCAATCACACGAGCGACCAGCCACACAACCAGAAGAGTGACCAGCCACACAATCACACGAGAGACCAGCCACACAATCACATGAGCGACCAGCCATGCAATCACACGAGCGACCAGCCATGCAATCACATGAGCGACCAGTCACATAATCACACGAGCGACCAGCCATGCAATCAGAGGAGCGACCAGCCACACAATCACATGAGAGACCAGCCAGGCAATCACACGAGCGACCAGCCACGCAATCAGAAGAGCGACCAGCCACGCAATCAGAAGAGCGACCAACCACGCAATCAGAAGAGCGACCAGACACACAATCACACGAGCAACCAGCCACACAATCAGAAGAGCGACCAGCCAACACATTCACATGAGAGACCAGCCACACAATCACATGAGAGACCAGCCACACAATGACATGAGAGACCAGCCACGTAATCACACGAGCGACCAGCCACGCAATCACACGAGCGACCAGCCACACAATCACACGAGCGACCAGCCACACAATAACACGAGCGACCAGCGACGCAAGCACACGATCGACCAGCCACACAATCACATGACAGACCAGCCACATAATCACACGAGCGACCAGCCACGCAATCAGACGAGCGACCAGCCACGCAATCACACGAGCCAGCCACGCAATCACACGAGCGACCAGCAACACAATCACATGAGAGACCTGCCACGCAATCACATTAGAGACCAGCCACGCAATCACATGAGTGACAATGACGCAATCACACGAGCGACCAGCCACGCAATCACACGAGCGACCAGCAACACAATCACATGAGAGACCAGCCACGCAATCACATTAGAGACCAGCCACGCAATGTCATGAGTGACAAGCGACGCAATCACACGAGCGAACAGCTACGCAATCACACGAGCGACCGCCACACAATCACATGAGAGACCAGCCACACAATCACATGAGAGACCAGCCAGGCAATCAGATGAGCGACCAGCCATGTAATCACACGAGCGACCAGCCACGCTATCACACTTAGCGACCAGCCACACAATCACATGAGAGACCAGTCACATAATCACATGAACGGCCAGCCACACAATCACACGAACGAAAAGCCACACAATCACACGAGAGACCAGCCACGCAATAACACGAGCGACCAGCGACGCAAGCACACGAACGACCAGCCACACAATCACACGAGCGACCAGCAACACAATCACATGAGACACCAGCCACGCAATCACATTATAGACCAGCCACGCAATCACATGAGTGACAAGCGACGCAATCACACGAGCAACCAGCCACACAATCACACGAGCGACCAGCAACGCAATCACACGAGCGACCAGCCACGCAATCACATGAGTGCCCAGCCACGCAATCACACGAGCGACCAGCCACGCAATCAGAAGAGCGACCAGCCACGCAATCACACGAGCGATCAACCACACAATCAGAAGAGCGACCAGACACGCAATCACACGAGCGACTAGCCACATAGTCACACGAACAACCAGCCACGCAATCACACAAACGACCAGCCACACAATCACATGAGACCAGCCACATAATCACACGAGCGACCAGCCACACAATCACACGAGCGACCAGCCACGCAATCACACGAGCGACCAGCCACGCAATCACACGAGCCAGCCACGCAATCACACAAGCGACCAGCCACACAATCACATGAGAGACCAGCCACGCAATCACATTAGAGACCAGCCACGCAATCACATGAGTGACAAGCGACGCAATCACACGAGCGACCAGCCACGCAATCACACGAGTGACCAGCCACGCAATCACACTACCGAACAGCCACGCTATAACTCGAGCGACCAGCCACGAAATCACACGAGCGAGAAGCGACGCAATCACACGAGCGACCAGCCACGCAATCACAAGAGCGACCAGCCACGCAATCACACGAGCGACCAGCCACGCAACCAGAAGAGCGACCAGCCACACAATCACACGAGCGACCAGCTACGCAATCACACGAGCGACCAGCCACACAATCACACGAGCGACCAGCCACGCAAACACATGAGCGACCAGCCACATATTCACACGAGTGACCAGCCACACAATCACACGAGCGACCAGCTACGCAACCACACGAGCGACCAGCCACACACTCACATAAGCGACTTGCCACGCAATCACATGAGCGACCAGCTACACAATCACACGAGCGACCAGCCACACAATCAAATGAGCGACCAGCCACACAATCACACGAGCCACAAGCAACGCAATCACACGAGCGACCAGCCACACAATCACATGAGAGACCAGCCACACAATCACATGAGAGACCAGCCACGCTATCACACGAGCGACCAGCCACACAATCACATGAGAGACCAGCCAGGCAATCAGAAGAGCGACCAGCCATGTAATCACACGAGCGACCAGCCACGCTATCACACGAGCGACCAGCCACACAATCACATGAGAGACCAGCCAGGCAATCAGATGAGCGACCAGCCATGTAATCAAACGAGCGACCAGCCACACAATCACACGAGCGACCAGCCACACAATCCCACGAGCGACCAGCCACACAATCACACGAAAGACCAGCCACACAATCACATGAGCGACAAGCCATGCAATCACATGAGCGACCAGCCACGCAATCACACGAGCGACCAGCAACGCAATCACACGAGCGACCAGCCACGCAATCACATGAGTGACCAGCCACGCAATCACATGAGTGACCAGCCACGCAATCACACGAGCGACCAGCCATGCAACCAGAAGAGCGACCAGCCAGACAATCACACGAGAGACCAGCCACACAATCACATGAGCGACCAGCCACATATTCACATGAGCGACCAGCCACACAATCACACGAGCAACCAGCTACGCAATCACACGTGCGACCAGCCACGCAATCACACGAGCGACTAGCCACGCAATCACACGAGCGACCAGCCACGCAATCACACGAGCGACCAGCCAAACAATCACATGAGAGACCAGCCACGGAATCACATGAGAGACCAGCAACGCAATCACATGAGTGACAAGCGGCGCAATCACACGAGCGACCAGCCACACAATCACACGAGCGACCAGCCACGCAAACACATGAGCGACCAGCCACATATTCACACGAGTGACCAGCCACACAATCACACGAGCGACCAGCTACGCAACCACACGAGCGACCAGCCACACACTCACATAAGCGACTTGCCACGCAATCACATGAGCGACCAGCTACACAATCACACGAGCGACCAGCCACACAATCAAATGAGCGACCAGCCACACAATCACACGAGCCACAAGCAACGCAATCACACGAGCGACCAGCCACACAATCACATGAGAGACCAGCCACACAATCACATGAGAGACCAGCCAGGCAATCAGAAGAGCGACCAGCCATGTAATCACACGAGCGACCAGCCACGCTATCACACGAGCGACCAGCCACACAATCACATGAGAGACCAGCCAGGCAATCAGACGAGCGACCAGCCACACAATCACACGAGCGACCAGCCACACAATCCCACGAGCGACCAGCCACACAATCACACGAAAGACCAGCCACACAATCACATGAGCGACAAGCCATGCAATCACATGAGCGACCAGCCACGCAATCACACGAGCGACCAGCAACGCAATCACACGAGCGACCAGCCACGCAATCACATGAGTGACCAGCCACGCAATCACATGAGTGACCAGCCACGCAATCACACGAGCGACCAGCCATGCAACCAGAAGAGCGACCAGCCAGACAATCACACGAGAGACCAGCCACACAATCACATGAGCGACCAGCCACATATTCACATGAGCGACCAGCCACACAATCACACGAGCGACCAGCTACGCAATCACACGTGCGACCAGCCACGCAATCACACGAGCGACTAGCCACGCAATCACACGAGCGACCAGCCACGCAATCACACGAGCGACCAGCCAAACAATCACATGAGAGACCAGCCACGGAATCACATGAGAGACCAGCAACGCAATCACATGAGTGACAAGCGGCGCAATCACACGAGCGACCAGCCACACAATCACACGAGCGACCAGCCACGCAATCACACGAGCGACCAGCAACGCAATCACACGAGCGACCAGCCACGCAATCACATGAGTGACCAGCCACGCAATCACACGAGCGACCAGCCATGCAACCAGAAGAGCGACCAGCCACACAATCACACGAGAGACCAGCCACACAATCACATGAGAGACCAGCCACGCAATCACATGAGCGACCAGCCACATATTCACATGAGCGACCAGCCACACAATCACACGAGCGACCAGCTACGAGATCACACGTGCGAACAGCCACACAATCACATGACCGACTCGCCACGCAATCACACGAGCGACCAGCCGTGCAACCAGAAGAGCGACCAGCCACGCAATCACATGAGCGACTAGCGACGCAATCACACGAGCGACCAGCCACAAATCACACGAGCGACCAGCAACGCAATCACATGAGCGACCAGCCATACAATCACATGAGAGACCAGCCATGCAATCACACGAGCGACTAGCGACGCAATCACACGAGCGACCAGCCACGCAACCAGAAGAGTGACCAGCCACACAATCACACGAGAGACCAGCCACACAATCACATGAGCGACCAGCCATGCAAATCACACGAGCGACAAGCGACGCAATCACACGAGCGACCAGCCACGCAATCACATGAGTGACCAGCCACGCAATCACACGAGCGACCAGCAATGCAACCAGAAGAGCGACCAGCCACACGATCACACGAGCGACTAGCGACGCAATCACACGAGCGACCAGCCACGCAACCAGAAGAGTGACCAGCCACACAATCACACGAGAGACCAGCCACACAATCACATGAGCGACCAGCCATGCAATCACACGAGCGACCAGCCATGCAATCACATGAGCGACCAGTCGCATAATCACACGAGCGACCAGCCATGCAATCAGAGGAGCGACCAGCCACACAATCACATGAGAGACCAGCCAGGCAATCACACGAGCGACCAGCCACGCAATCAGAAGAGCGACCAGCCACGCAATCAGAAGAGCGACCAACCACGCAATCAGAAGAGCGACCAGACACACAATCACACGAGCAACCAGCCACACAATCAGAAGAGCGACCAGCCAACACATTCACATGAGAGACCAGCCACACAATCACATGATAGACCAGCCACACAATGACATGAGAGACCAGCCACGTAATCACACGAGCGACCAGCCACGCAATCACACGAGCGACCAGCCACACAATCACACGAGCGACCAGCCACACAATAACACGAGCGACCAGCGACGCAAGCACACGATCGACCAGCCACACAATCACATGACAGACCAGCCACATAATCACACGAGCGACCAGCCACGCAATCAGACGAGCGACCAGCCACGCAATCACACGAGCCAGCCACGCAATCACACGAGCGACCAGCAACACAATCACATGAGAGACCTGCCACGCAATCACATTAGAGACCAGCCACGCAATCACATGAGTGACAATGACGCAATCACACGAGCGACCAGCCACGCAATCACACGAGCGACCAGCAACACAATCACATGAGAGACCAGCCACGCAATCACATTAGAGACCAGCCACGCAATGGCATGAGTGACAAGCGACGCAATCACACGAGCGAACAGCTACGCAATCACACGAGCGACCAGCCACACAATCACATGAGAGACCAGCCACACAATCACATGAGAGACCAGCCAGGCAATCAGATGAGCGACCAGCCATGTAATCACACGAGCGACCAGCCACGCTATCACACTTAGCGACCAGCCACACAATCACATGAGAGACCAGTCACATAATCACATGAACGGCCAGTCACACAATCACACGAACGACCAGCCACACAATCACACGAGAGACCAGCCACGCAATAACACGAGCGACCAGCGACGCAAGCACACGAACGACCAGCCACACAATCACACGAGCGACCAGCAACACAATCACATGAGAGACCAGCCACGCAATCACATTAGAGACCAGCCACGCAATCACATGAGTG
The DNA here is from genome assembly GCF_902713425.1 of Acipenser ruthenus. NCBI lineage: Eukaryota > Metazoa > Chordata > Actinopteri > Acipenseriformes > Acipenseridae > Acipenser > Acipenser ruthenus. The sequence goes on along the minus strand of NC_081208.1, from coordinate 11,577,056 downwards.
AGAAGCGACGCAATCACACGAGCAACCAGCCACACAATCACACGAGCGACCAGCAACGCAATCACACGAGCGACCAGCCACGCAATCACATGAGTGCCCAGCCACGCAATCACACGAGCGACCAGCCACGCAATCAGAAGAGCGACCAGCCACGCAATCACACGAGCGATCAACCACACAATCAGAAGAGCGACCAGACACGCAATCACACGAGCGACCAGCCACATAGTCACACGAACAACCAGCCACGCAATCACACAAACGACCAGCCACACAATCACATGAGTGACCAGCCACACAATCACACGAGCGACAAGCCACACACTCACATAAGCAACTAGCCACGCAATCACATGAGCGACCAGCTACACAATCACACGAGCGACCAGCCACACAATCAAATGAGCGACCAGCCACACAATCACACGAGCCACAAGCAACGCAATCACACGAGCGACCAGCCACACAATCACATGAGAGACCAGCCACACAATCACATGAGAGACCAGCCAGGCAATCAGAAGAGCGACCAGCCATGTAATCACACGAGCGACCAGCCACGCTATAACACGAGCGACCAGCCACACAATCACATGAGAGACCAGCCAGGCAATCAGATGAGCGACCAGCCATGTAATCAAACGAGCGACCAGCCACACAATCACACGAGCGACCAGCCACACAATCACACGAGAGACCAGCCACACAATCACATGAGCGACAAGCCATGCAATCACATGAGCGACCAGCCACGCAATCACACGAGCGACCAGCAACGCAATCACACGAGCGACCAGCCACACAATCACATGAGTGACCAGCCACACAATCACACGAGCGACAAGCCACACACTCACATAAGCAACTAGCCACGCAATCACATGAGCGACCAGCTACACAATCACACGAGCGACCAGCCACACAATCAAATGAGCGACCAGCCACACAATCACACGAGCCACAAGCAACGCAATCACACGAGCGACCAGCCACACAATCACATGAGAGACCAGCCACACAATCACATGAGAGACCAGCCAGGCAATCAGAAGAGCGACCAGCCATGTAATCACACGAGCGACCAGCCACGCTATAACACGAGCGACCAGCCACACAATCACATGAGAGACCAGCCAGGCAATCAGATGAGCGACCAGCCATGTAATCAAACGAGCGACCAGCCACACAATCCCACGAGCGACCAGCCACACAATCACACGAGAGACCAGCCACACAATCACATGAGCGACAAGCCATGCAATCACATGAGCGACCAGCCACGCAATCACACGAGCGACCAGCAACGCAATCACACGAGCGACCAGCCACGCAATCACATGAGTGACCAGCCACGCAATCACACGAGCGACCAGCCACACAATCACAAGAGCGACCAGCCACGCAATCACACGAGCGACCAGCCACACAATCACAAGAGCGACCAGCCACGCAATCAGAAAAGCGACCAGCCATGCAATGACACGAGCGACCAGCCATATAATCATACGAGCGACCAGCCATGCAATCACAAGAGCGACCAGCCACGCAATCACACTAGAGACCAGCCACACAAACACATGAGAGACCAGTCACATATTCACACGAGAGACCAGCCACACAATCACATGAGAGACCAGCCACACAATCACATGAGAGACCAGCCAGGCAATCAGATGAGCGACCAGCCATGTAATCACACGAGCGACCAGCCACGCTATCACACTTAGCGACCAGCCACACAATCACATGAGAGACCAGTCACATAATCACATGAACGGCCAGTCACACAATCACACGAACGACCAGCCACACAATCACACGAGAGACCAGCCACGCAATAACACGAGCGACCAGCGACGCAAGCACACGAACGACCAGCCACACAATCACACGAGCGACCAGCAACACAATCACATGAGAGACCAGCCACGCAATCACATTAGAGACCAGCCACGCAATCACATGAGTGACAAGCGACGCAATCACACGAGCAACCAGCCACACAATCACACGAGCGACCAGCAACGCAATCACACGAGCGACCAGCCACGCAATCACATGAGTGCCCAGCCACGCAATCACACGAGCGACCAGCCACGCAATCAGAAGAGCGACCAGCCACGCAATCACACGAGCGATCAACCACACAATCAGAAGAGCGACCAGACACGCAATCACACGAGCGACCAGCCACATAGTCACACGAACAACCAGCCACGCAATCACACAAACGACCAGCCACACAATCACATGAGTGACCAGCCACACAATCACACGAGCGACAAGCCACACACTCACATAAGCAACTAGCCACGCAATCACATGAGCGACCAGCTACACAATCACACGAGCGACCAGCCACACAATCAAATGAGCGACCAGCCACACAATCACACGAGCCACAAGCAACGCAATCACACGAGCGACCAGCCACACAATCACATGAGAGACCAGCCACACAATCACATGAGAGACCAGCCAGGCAATCAGAAGAGCGACCAGCCATGTAATCACACGAGCGACCAGCCACGCTATAACACGAGCGACCAGCCACACAATCACATGAGAGACCAGCCAGGCAATCAGATGAGCGACCAGCCATGTAATCAAACGAGCGACCAGCCACACAATCCCACGAGCGACCAGCCACACAATCACACGAGAGACCAGCCACACAATCACATGAGCGACAAGCCATGCAATCACATGAGCGACCAGCCACGCAATCACACGAGCGACCAGCAACGCAATCACACGAGCGACCAGCCACGCAATCACATGAGTGACCAGCCACGCAATCACACGAGCGACCAGCCACACAATCACAAGAGCGACCAGCCACGAAATCACACGAGCGACCAGCCACACAATCACAAGAGCGACCAGCCACGCAATCAGAAAAGCGACCAGCCATGCAATGACACGAGCGACCAGCCATATAATCATACGAGCGACCAGCCATGCAATCACAAGAGCGACCAGCCACGCAATCACACTAGAGACCAGCCACACAAACACATGAGAGACCAGTCACATATTCACACGAGAGACCAGCCACACAATCACATGAGCGACCAGCCATGCAATCACACGAGCGACCAGCCATGCAATCACATGAGCGACCAGTCGCATAATCACACGAGCGACCAGCCATGCAATCAGAGGAGCGACCAGCCACACAATCACATGAGAGACCAGCCAGGCAATCACACGAGCGACCAGCCACGCAATCAGAAGAGCGACCAGCCACGCAATCAGAAGAGCGACCAACCACGCAATCAGAAGAGCGACCAGACACACAATCACACGAGCAACCAGCCATACAATCAGACGAGCGACCAGCCAACACATTCACATGAGAGACCAGCCACACAATCACATGATAGACCAGCCACACAATGACATGAGAGACCAGCCACGTAATCACACGAGCGACCAGCCACGCAATCACACGAGCGACCAGCCACACAATCACACGAGCGACCAGCCACACAATAACACGAGCGACCAGCGACGCAAGCACACGATCGACCAGCCACACAATCACATGACAGACCAGCCACATAATCACACGAGCGACCAGCCACGCAATCAGACGAGCGACCAGCCACGCAATCACACGAGCCAGCCACGCAATCACACGAGCGACCAGCAACACAATCACATGAGAGACCTGCCACGCAATCACATTAGAGACCAGCCACGCAATCACATGAGTGACAATGACGCAATCACACGAGCGACCAGCCACGCAATCACACGAGCGACCAGCAACACAATCACATGAGAGACCAGCCACGCAATCACATTAGAGACCAGCCACACAATGGCATGAGTGACAAGCGACGCAATCACACGAGCGAACAGCTACGCAATCACACGAGCGACCAGCCACACAATCACATGAGAGACCAGCCACACAATCACATGAGAGACCAGCCAGGCAATCAGATGAGCGACCAGCCATGTAATCACACGAGCGACCAGCCACGCTATCACACTTAGCGACCAGCCACACAATCACATGAGAGACCAGTCACATAATCACATGAACGGCCAGTCACACAATCACACGAACGACCAGCCACACAATCACACGAGAGACCAGCCACGCAATAACACGAGCGACCAGCGACGCAAGCACACGAACGACCAGCCACACAATCACACGAGCGACCAGCAACACAATCACATGAGAGACCAGCCACGCAATCACATTAGAGACCAGCCACGCAATCACATGAGTGACAAGCGACGCAATCACACGAGCAACCAGCCACACAATCACACGAGCGACCAGCAACGCAATCACACGAGCGACCAGCCACGCAATCACATGAGTGCCCAGCCACGCAATCACACGAGCGACCAGCCACGCAATCAGAAGAGCGACCAGCCACGCAATCACACGAGCGATCAACCACACAATCAGAAGAGCGACCAGACACGCAATCACACGAGCGACCAGCCACATAGTCACACGAACAACCAGCCACGCAATCACACAAACGACCAGCCACACAATCACATGAGTGACCAGCCACACAATCACACGAGCGACCAGCCACACACTCACATAAGCAACTAGCCACGCAATCACATGAGCGACCAGCTACACAATCACACGAGCGACCAGCCACACAATCAAATGAGCGACCAGCCACACAATCACACGAGCCACAAGCAACGCAATCACACGAGCGACCAGCCACACAATCACATGAGAGACCAGCCACACAATCACATGAGAGACCAGCCAGGCAATCAGAAGAGCGACCAGCCACACAATCACACGAGCGACCAGCCACACAATCCCACGAGCGACCAGCCACACAATCACACGAGAGACCAGCCACACAATCACATGAGCGACAAGCCATGCAATCACATGAGCGACCAGCCACGCAATCACACGAGCGACCAGCAACGCAATCACACGAGCGACCAGCCACGCAATCACACGAGCGACCAGCCACACAATAACATGAGAGACCAGCCACGCAATCACACGAGCGACCACACACATATTCACATGAGCGACCAGCCACACAATCACAGGAGCGACCAGCTACGCAATCACACGTGCGACCAGCCACACAATCACATGACCAACTAGCCACGCAATCACATGAGCGACCAGCCACGCAATCACACGAGCGACCAGCCAAACAATCACACGAGCGACCAGCCACACAATCCCACGAGCGACCAGCCACACAATCACATGAGAGACCAGCCATGCTACCAGAAGAGCGACCAGCCACACAATCACACAAGAGACCAGCCACACAATCACATGAGAGACCAACCACGCAATCACATGAGCGACCAGCCACATATTTACATGAGCGACCAGCCACACAATAACACGAGCGACCAGCCACGCAATCACACGAGCGACCAGCCAAACAATCACATGAGAGACCAGCCACGGAATCACATGAGAGACCAGCCACGCAATCACATGAGTGACAAGCGACGCAATCACACGAGCGACCAGCCATGCAATCACACGAGCGACCAGCCAAACAATCACATGAGAGACCAGCCACGGATTCACATGAGAGACCAGCCACGCAATCACATGAGTGACAAGCGACGCAATCACACGAGCGACCAGCCACGCAATCCCACGAGCGACCAGCCACACAATCACATGAGAGACCAGCCACACAATCACAAGAGCGACCAGCCACACAATCACAAGAGCGACCAGCCACGCAATCACACAAGCGACCAGCTACACAATCACACGAGCGACCAGCCACACAATCAAATGAGCGACCAGCCACACAATCACACGAGCCACAAGCAACGCAATCACACGAGCGACCAGCCACACAATCACATGAGAGACCAGCCACACAATCACATGAGAGACCAGCCAGGCAATCAGAAAAGCGACCAGCCATGTAATCACACGAGCGACCAGCCACGCTATAACACGAGCGACCAGCCACACAATCACATGAGAGACCAGCCAGGCAATCAGATGAGCGACCAGCCATGTAATCAAACGAGCGACCAGCCACACAATCCCACGAGCGACCAGCCACACAATCACACGAGAGACCAGCCACACAATCACATGAGCGACAAGCCATGCAATCACATGAGCGACCAGCCACGCAATCACACGAGCGACCAGCAACGCAATCACACGAGCGACCAGCCACGCAATCACATGAGTGACCAGCCACGCAATCACACGAGCGACCAGCCACACAATCACAAGAGCGACCAGCCACGCAATCACACGAGCGACCAGCCACACAATCACAAGAGCGACCAGCCACGCAATCAGAAAAGCGACCAGCCATGCAATGACACGAGCGACCAGCCATATAATCATACGAGCGACCAGCCATGCAATCACAAGAGCGACCAGCCACGCAATCACACTAGAGACCAGCCACACAAACACATGAGAGACCAGTCACATATTCACACGAGAGACCAGCCACACAATCACATGAGCGACCAGCCATGCAATCACACGAGCGACCAGCCATGCAATCACATGAGCGACCAGTCGCATAATCACACGAGCGACCAGCCATGCAATCAGAGGAGCGACCAGCCACACAATCACATGAGAGACCAGCCAGGCAATCACACGAGCGACCAGCCACGCAATCAGAAGAGCGACCAGCCACGCAATCAGAAGAGCGACCAACCACGCAATCAGAAGAGCGACCAGACACACAATCACACGAGCAACCAGCCACACAATCAGACGAGCGACCAGCCAACACATTCACATGAGAGACCAGCCACACAATCACATGATAGACCAGCCACACAATGACATGAGAGACCAGCCACGTAATCACACGAGCGACCAGCCACGCAATCACACGAGCGACCAGCCACACAATCACACGAGCGACCAGCCACACAATAACACGAGCGACCAGCGACGCAAGCACACGATCGACCAGCCACACAATCACATGACAGACCAGCCACATAATCAAACGAGCGACCAGCCACGCAATCAGACGAGCGACCAGCCACGCAATCACACGAGCCAGCCACGCAATCACACGAGCGACCAGCAACACAATCACATGAGAGACCTGCCACGCAATCACATTAGAGACCAGCCACGCAATCACATGAGTGACAATGACGCAATCACACGAGCGACCAGCCACGCAATCACACGAGCGACCAGCAACACAATCACATGAGAGACCAGCCACGCAATCACATTAGAGACCAGCCACGCAATGGCATGAGTGACAAGCGACGCAATCACACGAGCGAACAGCTACGCAATCACACGAGCGACCAGCCACACAATCACATGAGAGACCAGCCACACAATCACATGAGAGACCAGCCAGGCAATCAGATGAGCGACCAGCCATGTAATCACACGAGCGACCAGCCACGCTATCACACTTAGCGACCAGCCACACAATCACATGAGAGACCAGTCACATAATCACACGAGAGACCAGCCACGCAATAACACGAGCGACCAGCGACGCAAGCACACGAACGACCAGCAACACAATCACATGAGAGACCAGCCACGCAATCACATTAGAGACCAGCCACGCAATCACATGAGTGACAAGCGACGCAATCACACGAGCAACCAGCCACACAATCACACGAGCGACCAGCAACGCAATCACACGAGCGACCAGCCACGCAATCACATGAGTGCCCAGCCACGCAATCACACGAGCGACCAGCCACGCAATCAGAAGAGCGACCAGCCACGCAATCACACGAGCGATCAACCACACAATCAGAAGAGCGACCAGACACGCAATCACACGAGCGACCAGCCACATAGTCACACGAACAACAAGCCACGCAATCACACAAACGACCAGCCACACAATCACATGAGTGACCAGCCACACAATCACACGAGCGACCAGCCACACACTCACATAAGCAACTAGCCACGCAATCACATGAGCGACCAGCTACACAATCACACGAGCGACCAGCCACACAATCAAATGAGCGACCAGCCACACAATCACACGAGCCACAAGCAACGCAATCACACGAGCGACCAGCCACACAATCACATGAGAGACCAGCCACACAATCACATGAGAGACCAGCCAGGCAATCAGAAGAGCGACCAGCCACACAATCACACGAGCGACCAGCCACACAATCCCACGAGCGACCAGCCACACAATCACACGAGAGACCAGCCACACAATCACATGAGCGACAAGCCATGCAATCACATGAGCGACCAGCCACGCAATCACACGAGCGACCAGCAACGCAATCACACGAGCGACCAGCCACGCAATCACATGAGTGACCAGCCACGCAATCACACGAGCGACCAGCCACACAATAACATGAGAGACCAGCCACGCAATCACACGAGCGACCACACACATATTCACATGAGCGACCAGCCACACAATCACAGGAGCGACCAGCTACGCAATCACACGTGCGACCAGCCACACAATCACATGACCAACTAGCCACGCAATCACATGAGCGACCAGCCACGCAATCACACGAGCGACCAGCCAAACAATCACACGAGCGACCAGCCACACAATCCCACGAGCGACCAGCCACACAATCACATGAGAGACCAGCCATGCTACCAGAAGAGCGACCAGCCACACAATCACACAAGAGACCAGCCACACAATCACATGAGAGACCAGCCACGCAATCACATGAGCGACCAGCCACATATTTACATGAGCGACCAGCCACACAATAACACGAGCGACCAGCCACGCAATCACACGAGCGACCAGCCAAACAATCACATGAGAGACCAGCCACGGAATCACATGAGAGACCAGCCACGCAATCACATGAGTGACAAGCGACGCAATCACACGAGCGACCAGCCATGCAATCACACGAGCGACCAGCCAAACAATCACATGAGAGACCAGCCACGGAATCACATGAGAGACCAGCCACGCAATCACATGAGTGACAAGCGACGCAATCACACGAGCGACCAGCCACGCAATCCCACGAGCGACCAGCCACACAATCACATGAGAGACCAGCCACACAATCACAAGAGCGACCAGCCACACAATCACAAGAGCGACCAGCCACGCAATCACACAAGCGACCAGCCACACAATCACATGAGAGACCAGTCACATAATCACATGAGCGGCCAGCCACACAATCACACGAGCGACCAGCCACACAATCCCACGAGCGACCAGCCACACAATCACATGAGAGACCAGCCACACAATCACAAGAGCGACCAGCCACACAATCACATGAGAGACCAGCCAGGCAATCAGATGAGCGACCAGCCATGTGATCACACGAGCGACCAGCCACGCTATCACACGAGCGACCAGCCACGCAATCACACGAGCGACCAGCCACGCAATCACAAGAGCGACCAGCCATGCAATCACACTAGCGACCAGTCACACAATCACATGAGAGACCAGTCACATAATCACATGAGCGGCCAGCCACACAATCACACGAGCGACCAGCCACACAATCCCACGAGTGACCAGCCACACAATCACACGAGAGACCAGCCACACAATCACATGAGCGACCAGCCATGCAATCACATGAGCGACTAGCGACGCAATCACACGAGCGACCAGCCACGCAATCACACGAGCGACCAGCAACGCAATCACACGAGCGACCAGCCACGCAATCACATGAGTGACCAGCCACGCAATCACAAGAGCGACCAGCCATGCAACCAGAAGAGCGACCAGCCACACAATCACACGAGAGACCAGCCACACAATCACATGAGAGACCAGCCACGCAATCACATGAGCGACCAGCCACATATTCACATGAGCGACCAGCCACACAATCACACGAGCCACCAGCTACGCAATCACACGTGCGACTAGCCACACAATCACATGACCGACTAGCCACGCTATCACATGAGCGACCAGCCACGCAATCACACGAGCGACCAGCCAAACAATCACACAAGCGACCAGCCACACAATCCCACGAGCGACCAGCCACACAATCACATGAGAGACCAGACATGGAACCAGAAGAGCGACCACCACACAATCACACGAGAGACCAGCCACACAATCACATGAGAGACCAGCCACGCAATCACATGAGCGACCAGCCACACAATCCCACGAGCGACCAGCCACACAATCACACGAGAGACCGGCCACACAATCACATGAGCGACCAGCCATGCAATCACATGAGCGACTAGCGACGCAATCACACGAGCGACCAGCCACGCAATCACACGAGCGACCAGCAACGCAATCACACGAGCGACCAGCCACGCAATCACATGAGTGACCAGCCACGCAATCACAAGAGCGACCAGCCATGCAACCAGAAGAGCGACCAGCCACACAATCACACGAGAGACCAGCCACACAATCACATGAGAGACCAGCCACGCAATCACATGAGCGACCAGCCACATATTCACATGAGCGACCAGCCACACAATCACACGAGCCACCAGCTACGCAATCACACGTGCGACTCGCCACACAATCACATGACCGACTAGCCACGCTATCACATGAGCGACCAGCCACGCAATCACACGAGCGACCAGCCAAACAATCACATGAGCGACCAGCCACACAATCCAACGAGCGACCAGCCACACAATCACATGAGAGACCAGCCATGGAACCAGAAGAGCGACCAGCCACACAATCACACGAGAGACCAGCCACACAATCACATGACAGACCAGCCACGCAATCACATGAGCGACCAGCCACATATTCACACGAGCGAACAACCACACAATCACACGAGCGACCAGCTAAGTAATCACACGTGCGACCAGCCATGCAATCACACGAGCGACTAGCGACGCAATCACACGAGCGACCAGCCACGCAACCTGAAGAGTGACCAGCCACACAATCACACGAGAGACCAGCCACACAATCACATGAGCGACCAGCTACGCAATCACACGAGCGACCAGCCACACAATCACATGAGCGACTAGCCACACAATCACATGAGCGACCAGCCGTGCAACCAGAACAGCGACCAGCCACGCATTCACATGAGCGACTAGCGACGCAATCACACGAGCGACCAGCCACAAATCACACGAGCGACCAGCAACGCAATCACAAGAGCGACCAGCCACGCAATCAGAAGAGCGACCAGCCATGCAATCACACGAGCGACCAGCCACGCAATCACACGAGTGACCAGCCACGCAATCACACTAGCGACCAGCCACGCTATCACTCGAGCGACCAGCCACGCAATCACACGAGCGACAAGCGACGCAATCACACGAGCGACCAGCCACGCAATCACAAGAGCGACCAGCCACGCAATCACACTAGCGACCAGCCACACAATCACATGAGAGACCAGTCACATAATCTCATGAGTGTCCAACCACGCAATCACACGAGCTACCAGCCACGCAACCAGAAGAGCGACCAGCCACACAATCACACGAGCGACCAGCTACGCAATCACACGAGCGACCAGCCACGCAAACACATGAACGACCAGCCACATATTCACACGAGTGACCAGCCACAATCACACGAGCGACCAGCTACGCAAGCGCACTAGCGACCAGCCACGCTATCACTCGAGCGACCAGCCACGCAATCACACGAGCGACAAGCGACGCAATCACACGAGCGACCAGCCACGCAATCACAAGAGCGTCCAGCCACGCAATCACACGAGCGACCAGCTACGCAATCACACTAGCGACCAGCCACACAATCACATGAGAGACCAGCCACGCAAACACATGAGCGACCAGCCACATATTCACACGAGTGACCAGCCACACAATCACACGAGCGACCAGCTACGCAATCACATGAGAGACCAGCCACACAATCACATGAGAGACCAGCCAGGCAATCAGAAGAGCGACCAGCCATGTAATCACACGAGCGACCAGCCACGCTATCACACGAGCGACCAGCCACGCAATCACACGAGCGACCAGCCACGCTATCACAAGAGCGACCAGCCACGCAATCACACTAGCGACCAGTCACTCAATCACATGAGAGACCAGTCACATAATCACATGAGCGGCCAGCCACACAATCACACGAGCGACCAGCAATGCAATCACACGAGCGACCAGCAACGCAATCACACGAGCGACCAGCCACACAATCACATGAGAGACCAGCCACGCAATCACATTAGAGACCAGCCACGCAATCACAGGAGTGACATGCGACGCAATCACACGAGCGACCAGCCACGCAATCACACGAGTGACCAGCCATGCAATCACACTAGCGACCAGCCACGCTATCACTCGAGCGACCAGCCACGCAATCACACGAGCGACAAGCGACGCAATCACACGAGCGACCAGCCACGCAATCACAAGAGCGTCCAGCCACGCAATCACACGAGCGACCAGCTACGCAATCACACTAGCGACCAGCCACACAATCACATGAGAGACCAGCCACGCAAACACATGAGCGACCAGCCACATATTCACACGAGTGACCAGCCACACAATCACACGAGCGACCAGCTACGCAATCACATGAGAGACCAGCCACACAATCACATGAGAGACCAGCCAGGCAATCAGAAGAGCGACCAGCCATGTAATCACACGAGCGACCAGCCACGCTATCACACGAGCGACCAGCCACGCAATCACACGAGCGACCAGCCACGCAATCACAAGAGCGACCAGCCACGCAATCACACTAGCGACCAGCCACACAATCACATGAGAGACCAGTCACATAATCACATGAGCGGCCAGCCACGCAATCACACGAGTGACCAGCAACGCAATCACACGACGACCAGCCACGCAATCACACGAGCGACCAGCCACGCAATCACAAGAGCGACCAGCCATGCAATCACACTAGCGACCAGCCACACAATCACATGAGAGACCAGTCACATAATCACATGAGCGGCCAGCCACACAATCCCACGAGCGAACAGCCACACAATCCCACGAGCGACCAGCCACACAATCACACGAGAGACCAGCCACACAATCACATGAGCGACCAGCCATGCAATCACATGAGCGACTAGCGACGCAATCACACGAGCGACCAGCAACGCAATCACACGAGCGACCAGCAACGCAATCACACGAGCGACTAGCCACGCAGTCACATGAGTGACCAGCCATGCAATCACATGAGCGACTAGCGACGCAATCACACGAGCGACCAGCAACGCAATCACACGAGCGACCAGCAACGCAATCACACGAGCGACTAGCCACGCAATCACATGAGTGACCAGCCACGCAATCACACGAGCGACCAGCCATGCAACCAGAAGAGCGACCAGCCACACAATCACACGAGAGACCAGCCACACAATCACATGAGAGACCAGCCATGCAATCACATGAGCGACCAGCCACATATTCACACGAACGACCAGCCACACAATCACACGAGCGACCAGCTACGCAATCACACGTGCGACCAGCCACACAATCACATGACCGACCAGCCACGCAACCAGAAGAGTGACCAGCCACACAATCACACAAGAGACCAGCCACACAATCACTTGAGCGACCAGCCATGCAATCACACGAGCAACTAGCGACGCAATCACACGAGCGACCAGCCACACAATCACACGAGCGACCAGAAACGGAATCACACGAGCGACCAGCCACGCAATCACATGAGTGACCAGCCACGCAATCACACGAGCGACCAGCCATGCAACCAGAAGAGCGACCAGCCACACGATCACACGAGAGACCTGCCACACAATCACATGAGAGACCAGCCACGCAATCACATCAGCGACCAGCTACGCAATCACACGAGCGACCAGCCAAACAATCACATGAGCGACTGCCACGCAATCACATGAGCGACCAGCCACACAATCACATGAGCGACTAGCCACGCAATCACATGAGCGACCAGCCGTGCAACCAGAAGAGCGACCAGCCACACAATCACATGAGCGACTAGCAACGCAATCACACGAGCGACCAGCCACAAATCACACGAGCGACCAGCAACGCAATCACATAAGCGACCAGCCATACAATCACATGAGAGACCAGCCAGGCAATCACATGAGAGACCAGCCACGCAATCACATGAGTGACTAGCGACGCAATCACACGAGCGACTAGCAACGCAATCACATGAGCGACCAGCCACACAATCATACGAGCGACCAGCCACACAATCACAAGAGCGACCAGCCACGCAATCAGAAGAGCGACCAGCCATGCAATCACACGAGCGACCAGCCACATAATCACACGAGCGACCAGCCATGCAATCAGAGGAGCGACCACCCACACAATCACATGAGAGACCAGCCAGGCAATCACACGAGCGACCAGCCACGCAATCAGAAGAGCGACAAGCCACGCAATCACATGAGTGACCAGCCACGCAATCACACGAGCGACCAGCCATGCAACCAGAAGAGCGACCAGCCACACGATCACACGAGAGACCTGCCACACAATCACATGAGAGACCAGCCACGCAATCACATCAGCGACCAGCTACGCAATCACACGAGCGACCAGCCAAACAATCACATGAGCGACTGCCACGCAATCACATGAGCGACCAGCCACACAATCACATGAGCGACTAGCCACGCAATCACATGAGCGACCAGCCGTGCAACCAGAAGAGCGACCAGCCACACAATCACATGAGCGACTAGCAACGCAATCACACGAGCGACCAGCCACAAATCACACGAGCGACCAGCAACGCAATCACATAAGCGACCAGCCATACAATCACATGAGAGACCAGCCAGGCAATCACATGAGAGACCAGCCACGCAATCACATGAGTGACTAGCGACGCAATCACACGAGCGACTAGCAACGCAATCACATGAGCGACCAGCCACACAATCATACGAGCGACCAGCCACACAATCACAAGAGCGACCAGCCACGCAATCAGAAGAGCGACCAGCCATGCAATCACACGAGCGACCAGCCACATAATCACACGAGCGACCAGCCATGCAATCAGAGGAGCGACCACCCACACAATCACATGAGAGACCAGCCAGGCAATCACACGAGCGACCAGCCACGCAATCAGAAGAGCGACCAGCCACGCAATCAGAAGAGCGACCAACCACGCAATCAGAAGAGCGACCAGCCACACAATCACATGAGAGACCAGCCACGCAATCACATGAGCGACCAGCCACATATTCACATGAGCGACCAGCCACACAATCACACGAGCGACCAGCTACGAGATCACACGTGCGAACAGCCACACAATCACATGACCGACTCGCCACGCAATCACACGAGCGACCAGCCGTGCAACCAGAAGAGCGACCAGCCACGCAATCACATGAGCGACTAGCGACGCAATCACACGAGCGACCAGCCACAAATCACACGAGCGACCAGCAACGCAATCACATGAGCGACCAGCCATACAATCACAAGAGAGACCAGCCACGCAATCACATGAGAGACCAGCCACGCAATCACATGAGTGACTAGCGACGCAATCACACGAGCAACCAGCCAACGCAATCACACGAGCGACTAGCAACGCAATCACATGAGCGACCAGCCACACAATCATACGAGCGACCAGCCACACAATCACAAGAGCGACCAGCCAGGCAATCACACTAGCGACCAGCCACACAATCACATAATCACATGAGCGACCAGCCACACAATCACAAGAGCGACCAGCTACGCAATCACACGAGCGACCAGCCACACAATCACATGAGCGACCAGCCATATAATCACACGAGCGACCAGCCATGCAATCACAAGAGCGACCAGCCACGCAATCACACTAGCGACCAGCCACACAAACACATGAGAGACCAGTCACATATTCACACGAGCGACCAGCCACACAATCACACGAGCGACCAGCCACGCAATAACAAGAGCGACCAACCACGCAATCACACTAGCGACCAGCCACACAATCACATGAGAGACCAGTCACATAATCACATGAGCGGCCAGCCACGCAATCACACGAGTGACCAGCAACGCAATCACACGAGCGACCAGCCACGCAATAACAAGAGCGACCAACCACGCAATCACACTAGCGACCAGCCACACAATCACATGAGAGACCAGTCACATAATCACATGAGCGGCCAGCCACGCAATAACAAGAGCGACCAACCACGCAATCACACTAGCGACCAGCCACACAATCACATGAGAGACCAGTCACATAATCACATGAGCGGCCAGCCACGCAATCACACGAGCGACCAGCCACGCAATCACAAGAGCGACCAGCCATGCAATCACACTAGCGACCAGCCACACAATCACATGAGAGACCAGTCACATAATCACATGAGCGGCCAGCCACACAATCCCACGAGCGAACAGCCACACAATCCCACGAGCGACCAGCCACACAATCACACGAGAGACCAGCCACACAATCACATGAGCGACCAGCCATGCAATCACATGAGCGACTAGCGACGCAATCACACGAGCGACCAGCAACGCAATCACACGAGCGACCAGCAACGCAATCACACGAGCGACTAGCCACGCAATCACATGAGTGACCAGCCATGCAATCACATGAGCGACTACCGACGCAATCACACGAGCGACCAGCAACGCAATCACACGAGCGACCAGCAACGCAATCACACGAGCGACTAGCCACGCAATCACATGAGTGACCAGCCACGCAATCACACGAGCGACCAGCCATGCAACCAGAAGAGCGACCAGCCACACAATCACACGAGAGACCAGCCACACAATCACATGAGAGACCAGCCACGCAACCAGAAGAGTGATCAGCCACACAATCACACGAGAGACCAGCCACACAATCACTTGAGCGACCAGCCATGCAATCACACGAGCAACTAGCGACGCAATCACACGAGCGACCAGCCACACAATCACACGAGCGACCAGCAACGCAATCACACGAGCGACCAGCCATGCAACCAGAAGAGCGACCAGCCACACGATCACACGAGAGACCTGCCACACAATCACATGAGAGACCAGCCACGCAATCACATGAGCGACCAGCTACGCAATCACACGAGCGACCAGCCAAACAATCACATGAGCGACTAGCCACGCAATCACACGAGCGACCAGCCACACAATCACACGATCGACCAGCTACGCAATCACACGAGCGACCAGCCACACAATCACATGAGCGACTAGCCACGCAATCCCATGAGCGACCAGCCGTGCAACCAGAAGAGCGACCAGCCACGCAATCACATGAGCGACTAGCAACGCAATCACACGAGCGACCAGCCACAAATCACACGAGCGACCAGCAACGCAATCACATAAGCGACCAGCCATACAATCACATGAGAGACCAGCCAGGCAATCACATGAGAGACCAGCCACGCAATCACATGAGTGACTAGAGACGCAATCACACGAGCGACTAGCAACGCAATCACATGAGCGACCAGCCACACAATCATACGAGCGACCAGCCACACAATCACAAGAGCGACCAGCCACGCAATCAGAAGAGCGACCAGCCATGCAATCACACGAGCGACCAGCCACATAATCACACGAGCGACCAGCCATGCAATCAGAGGAGCGACCACCCACACAATCACATGAGAGACCAGCCAGGCAATCACACGAGCGACCAGCCACGCAATCAGAAGAGCGACCAGCCACGCAATCAGAAGAGCAACCAACCACGCAATCAGAAGAGCGACCAGCCACACAATCACATGAGAGACCAGCCACGCAATCACATGAGCGACCAGCCACATATTCACATGAGCGACCAGCCACACAATCACACGAGCGACCAGCTACGAAATCACACGTGCGAACAGCCACACAATCACATGACCGACTTGCCACGCAATCACACGAGCGACCAGCCGTGCAACCAGAAGAGCGACCAGCCACGCAATCACATGAGCGACTAGCGACGCAATCACACGAGCGACCAGCCACAAATCACACGAGCGACCAGCAACGCAATCACATGAGCGACCAGCCATACAATCACATGAGAGACCAGCCACGCAATCACATGAGAGACCAGCCACGCAATCACATGAGTGACTAGCGACGCAATCACACGAACAACCAGCCAACGCAATCACACGAGCGACTAGCAACGCAATCACATGAGCGACCAGCCACACAATCATACGAGCGACCAGCCACACAATCACAAGAGCGACCAGCCAGGCAATCACACTAGCGACCAGCCACACAATCACATAATCACATGAGCGACCAGCCACACAATCACACGAGCGACCAGCCACACAATCACAAGAGCGACCAGCCACGCAATCAGAAAAGCGACCAGCCATGCAATGACACGAGCGACCAGCCATATAATCACACGAGCGACCAGCCATGCAATCACAAGAGCGACCAGCCACGCAATCACACTAGCGACCAGCCACACAAACACATGAGAGACCAGTCACATATTCACACGAGCGACCAGCCACACAATCACACGAGCGACCAGCTATGCAATCACACGTGCGACCAGCCATGCAATCACACGAGCGACTAGCGACGCATTCACACGAGCGACCAGCCACGCAACCAGAAGAGTGACCAGCCACACAATCACACGAGAGACCAGCCACACTATCACATGAGCGACCAGCCATGCAAATCACACGAGCGACAAGCGACGCAATCACACGAGCGACCAGCCACGCAATCACATGAGTGACCAGCCACGCAATCACACGAGCGACCAGCAATGCAACCAGAAGAGCGACCAGCCACACGATCACACGAGCGACTAGCGACGCAATCACACGAGCGACCAGCCACGCAACCAGAAGAGTGACCAGCCACACAATCACACGAGAGACCAGCCACACAATCACATGAGCGACCAGCCATGCAATCACACGAGCGACCAGCCATGCAATCACATGAGCGACCAGTCACATAATCACACGAGCGACCAGCCATGCAATCAGAGGAGCGACCAGCCACACAATCACATGAGAGACCAGCCAGGCAATCACACGAGCGACCAGCCACGCAATCAGAAGAGCGACCAGCCACGCAATCAGAAGAGCGACCAACCACGCAATCAGAAGAGCGACCAGACACACAATCACACGAGCAACCAGCCACACAATCAGAAGAGCGACCAGCCAACACATTCACATGAGAGACCAGCCACACAATCACATAAGAGACCAGCCACACAATGACATGAGAGACCAGCCACGTAATCACACGAGCGACCAGCCACGCAATCAGACGAGCGACCAGCCACACAATCACACGAGCGACCAGCCACACAATAACACGAGCGACCAGCGACGCAAGCACACGATCGACCAGCCACACAATCACATGACAGACCAGCCACATAATCACACGAGCGACCAGCCACGCAATCAGACGAGCGACCAGCCACGCAATCACACGAGCCAGCCACGCAATCACACGAGCGACCAGCAACACAATCACATGAGAGACCTGCCACGCAATCACATTAGAGACCAGCCACGCAATCACATGAGTGACAATGACGCAATCACACGAGCGACCAGCCACGCAATCACACGAGCGACCAGCAACACAATCACATGAGAGACCAGCCACGCAATCACATTAGAGACCAGCAACGCAATGACATGAGTGACAAGCGACGCAATCACACGAGCGAACAGCTACGCAATCACACGAGCGACCAGCCACACAATCACATGAGAGACCAGCCAGGCAATCAGATGAGCGACCAGCCATGTAATCACACGAGCGACCAGCCACGCTATC
The DNA here is from genome assembly GCF_902713425.1 of Acipenser ruthenus. Classification (NCBI taxonomy): domain Eukaryota; kingdom Metazoa; phylum Chordata; class Actinopteri; order Acipenseriformes; family Acipenseridae; genus Acipenser; species Acipenser ruthenus. Next base: position 11,557,312 of record NC_081208.1, on the reverse strand, counting down.
ACACTTAGCGACCAGCCACACAATCACATGAGAGACCAGTCACATAATCACATGAACGGCCAGCCACACAATCACACGAACGACCAGCCACACAATCACACGAGAGACCAGCCACGCAATAACACGAGCGACCAGCGACGCAAGCACACGAACGACCAGCCACACAATCACACGAGCGACCAGCAACACAATCACATGAGAGACCAGCCACGCAATCACATTAGAGACCAGCCACGCAATCACATGAGTGACAAGCGACGCAATCACACGAGCAACCAGCCACACAATCACACGAGCGACCAGCAACGCAATCACACGAGCGACCAGCCACGCAATCACATGAGTGCCCAGCCACGCAATCACACGAGCGACCAGCCACGCAATCAGAAGAGCGACCAGCCACGCAATCACACGAGCGATCAACCACACAATCAGAAGAGCGACCAGACACGCAATCACACGAGCGACCAGCCACATAGTCACACGAACAACCAGCCACGCAATCACACAAACGACCAGCCACACAATCACATGAGAGACCAGCCACATAATCACACGAGCGACCAGCCACACAATCACACGAGCGACCAGCCACGCAATCATACGAGCGACCAGCCACGCAATCACACGAGCCAGCCACGCAATCACACGAGCGACCAGCCACACAATCACATGAGAGACCAGCCACGCAATCACATTAGAGACCAGCCACGCAATCACATGAGTGACAAGCGACGCAATCACACGAGCGACCAGCCACGCAATCACACGAGTGACCAGCCACGCAATCACACTACCGAACAGCCACGCTATCACTCGAAAAACCAGCCACGAAATCACACGAGCGAGAAGCGACGCAATCACACGAGCGACCAGCCACGCAATCACAAGAGCGACCAGCCACGCAATCACACGAGCGACCAGCCACGCAACCAGAAGAGCGACCAGCCACACAATCACACGAGCGACCAGCTACGCAATCACACCAGCCACACAATCACACGAGCGACCAGCCACGCAAACACATGAGCGACCAGCCACATATTCACACGAGTGACCAGCCACACAATCACACGAGCGACCAGCTACGCAACCACACGAGCGACCAGCCACACACTCACATAAGCGACTAGCCACGCAATCACATGAGCGACCAGCTACACAATCACACGAGCGACCAGCCACACAATCAAATGAGCGACCAGCCACACAATCACACGAGCCACAAGCAACGCAATCACACGAGCGACCAGCCACACAATCACATGAGAGACCAGCCACACAATCACATGAGAGACCAGCCAGGCAATCAGAAGAGCGACCAGCCATGTAATCACACGAGCGACCAGCCACACTATGACACGAGCGACCAGCCACACAATCACATGAGAGACCAGCCAGGCAATCAGATGAGCGACCAGCCATGTAATCAAACGAGCGACCAGCCACACAATCACACGAGCGACCAGCCACACAATCCCACGAGCGACCAGCCACACAATCACACGAGAGACCAGCCACACAATCACATGAGCGACAAGCCATGCAATCACATGAGCGACCAGCCACGCAATCACACGAGCGACCAGCAACGCAATCACACGAGCGACCAGCCACGCAATCACATGAGTGACCAGCCACGCAATCACACGAGCGACCAACCATGCAACCAGCCACACAATCACACGAGAGACCAGCCACACAATAACATTAGAGACCAGCCACGCAATCACACGAGCGACCAGCCACATATTCACATGAGCGACCAGCCACACAATCACAGGAGCGACCAGCTACGCAATCACACTTGCGACCAGCCACACAATCACATGACCGACTAGCCACGCAATCACATGAGCGACCAGCCACGCAATCACACGAGCGACCAGCCAAACAATCACACGAGCGACCAGCCACACAATCCCACGAGCGACCAGCCACACAATCACATGAGAGACCAGCCATGCTACCAGAAGAGCGACCAGCCACACAATCACACAAGAGACCAGCCACACAATCACATGAGAGACCAGCCACGCAATCACATGAGCGACCAGCCACATATTCACATGAGCGACCAGCCACACAATAACACGAGCGACCAGCCACGCAATCACACGAGCGACCAGCCAAACAATCACATGAGAGACCAGCCACGGAATCACATGAGAGACCAGCCACGCAATCACATGAGTGACAAGCGACGCAATCACACGAGCGACCAGCCACGTAATCACACGAGCGACCAGCCAAACGATCACATGAGAGACCAGCCACGGAATCACATGAGAGACCAGCCACGCAATCACATGAGTGACAAAGCGACGCAATCACACGAGCGACCAGCCACGCAATCCCACGAGCGACCAGCCACACAATCACATGAGAGACCAGCCACACAATCACAAGAGCGACCAGCCACGCAATCACAAGAGCGACCAGCCACGCAATCACACAAGCGACCAGCCACACAATCACATGAGAGACCAGTCACATAATCACATGAGCGGCCAGCCACACAATCACACGAGCGACCAGCCACACAATCCCACGAGCGACCAGCCTCACAATCACATGAGAGACCAGCCACACAATCACAAGAGCGACCAGCCACACAATCACATGAGAGACCAGCCAGGCAATCAGATGAGCGACCAGCCATGTGATCACACGAGCGACCAGCCACGCTATCACACGAGCGACCAGCCACGCAATCACACGAGCGACCAGCCATGCAATCACAAGAGCGACCAGCCATGCAATCACACTAGCGACCAGTCACACAATCACATGAGAGACCAGTCACATAATCACATGAGCGGCCAGCCACACAATCACACGAGCGACCAGCCAGACAATCCCACGAGCGACCAGCCACACAATCACACGAGAGACCAGCCACACAATCACATGAGCGACCAGCCATGCAATCACATGAGCGACTAGCGACGCGATCACACGAGCGACCAGCCACGCAATCACACGAGCGACCAGCAACGCAATCACACGAGCGACCAGCCACGCAATCACATGAGTGACCAGCCACGCAATCACAAGAGCGACCAGCCATGCAACCAGAAGAGCGACCAGCCACACAATCACACGAGAGACCAGCCACACAATCACATGAGAGACCAGCCACGCAATCACATGAGCGACCAGCCACATATTCACATGAGCGACCAGCCACACAATCACACGAGCCACTAGCTACGCAATCACACGTGCGACTAGCCACACAATCACATGACCGACTAGCCACGCTATCACATGAGCGACCAGCCACGCAATCACACGAGCGACCAGCCAAACAATCACACAAGCGACCAGCCACACAATCCCACGAGCGACCAGCCACACAATCACATGAGAGACCAGCCATGGAACCAGAAGAGCGACCAGCCACACAATCACACGAGAGACCAGCCACACAATCACATGAGAGACCAGCCACGCAATCACATGAGCGACCAGCCACACAATCCCACGAGCGACCAGCCACACAATCACATGAGAGACCGGCCACACAATCACATGAGCGACCAGCCATGCAATCACATGAGCGACTAGCGACGCAATCACACGAGCGACCAGCCACGCAATCACACGAGCGACCAGCAACGCAATCACACGAGCGACCAGCCACGCAATCACATGAGTGACCAGCCACGCAATCACAAGAGCGACCAGCCATGCAACCAGAAGAGCGACCAGCCACACAATCACACGAGAGACCAGCCACACAATCACATGAGAGACCAGCCACGCAATCACATGAGCGACCAGCCACATATTCACATGAGCGACCAGCCACATAATCACACGAGCCACCAGCTACGCAATCACACGTGCGACTAGCCACACAATCACATGACCGACTAGCCACGCTATCACATGAGCGACCATCCAAGCAATCACACGAGCGACCAGCCAAACAATCACACGAGCGACCAGCCACACAATCCCACGAGCGACCAGCCACACAATCACATGAGAGACCAGCCATGGAACCAGAAGAGCGACCAGCCACACAATCACACGAGAGACCAGCCACACAATCACATGAGAGACCAGCCACGCAATCACATGAGCGACCAGCCACATATTCACACAAGCGACCAGCCACACAATCACACGAGCGACCAGCTAAGCAATCACACGTGCGACCAGCCATGCAATCACACGAGCGACTAGCGACGCAATCACACGAGCGACCAGCCACGCAACCAGAAGAGCGACCAGCCACACAATCACACGAGAGACCAGCCACACAATCACATGAGAGACCAGCCACGCAATCACATGAGCGACCAGCCACATATTCACATGAGCGACCAGCCACACAATCACACGAACCACCAGCTACGCAATCACACGTGCGACTAGCCACACAATCACATGACCGACTAGCCACGCTATCACATGAGCGACCAGCCACGCAATCACACGAGCGACCAGCCAAACAATCACACGAGCGACCAGCCACACAATCCCACGAGCGACCAGCCACACAATCACATGAGAGACCAGCCATGGAACCAGAAGAGCGACCAGCCACACAATCACACGAGAGACCAGCCACACAATCACATGAGAGACCAGCCACGCAATCACATGAGCGACCAGCCACATATTCACACGAGCGACCAGCCACACAATCACACGAGCGACCAGCTAAGCAATCACACGTGCGACCAGCCATGCAATCACACGAGCGACTAGCGACGCAATCACACGAGCGACCAGCCACGCAACCTGAAGAGTGACCAGCCACACAATCACACGAGAGACCAGCCACACAATCACATGAGCGACCAGCTACGCAATCACACGAGCGACCAGCCACACAATCACATGAGCGACTAGCCACACAATCACATGAGCGACCAGCCGTGCAACCAGAACAGCGACCAGCCACGCATTTACATGAGCGACTAGCGACGCAATCACACGAGCGACCAGCCACAAATCACACGAGCGACCAGCAACGCAATCACAAGAGCGACCAGCCACGCAATCAGAAGAGCGACCAGCCATGCAATCACACGAGCGACCAGCCACGCAATCACACGAGTGACCAGCCACGCAATCACACTAGCGACCAGCCACGCTATCACTCGAGCGACGAGCCACGCAATCACACGAGCGACAAGCGACGCAATCACACGAGCGACCAGCCACGCAATCACAAGAGCGACCAGCCACGCAATCACACTAGCGACCAGCCACACAATCACATGAGAGACCAGTCACATAATCTCATGAGCGTCCAACCACGCAATCACACGAGCTACCAGCCACGCAACCAGAAGAGCGACCAGCCACACAATCACACGAGCGACCAGCTACGCAATCACACGAGCGACCAGCCACGCAAACACATGAGCGACCAGCCACATATTCACACGAGTGACCAGCCACAATCACACGAGCGACCAGCTACGCAAGCGCACGAGCGACCAGCCACGCAATCACACTAGCGACCAGCCACGCTATCACTCGAGCGACAAGCGACGCAATCACACGAGCGACCAGCCACGCAATCACACGAGCGACCAGCCACGCAATCACAAGAGCGTCCAGCCACGCAATCACACGAGCGACCAGCTACGCAATCACACTAGCGACCAGCCACACAATCACATGAGAGACCAGCCACGCAAACACATGAGCGACCAGCCACATATTCACACGAGTGACCAGCCACACAATCACACGAGCGACCAGCTACGCAATCACATAGGAGACCAGCCACACAATCACATGAGAGACCAGCCAGGCAATCAGAAGAGCGACCAGCCATGTAATCACACGAGCGACCAGCCACGCTATCACACGAGCGACCAGCCACGCAATCACACGAGCGACCAGCCACGCTATCACAAGAGCGACCAGCCACGCAATCACACTAGCGACCAGCCACTCAATCACATGAGAGACCAGTCACATAATCACATGAGCGGCCAGCCACGCAATCACACGAGCGACCAGCAACGCAATCACACGAGCGACCAGCCACACAATCACATGAGAGACCAGCCACGCAATCACATTAGAGACCTGCCAAGCAATCACAGGAGTGACATGCGACGCAATCACACGAGCGACCAGCCACGTAATCACAAGAGTGACCAGCCACGCAATCACACTAGCGACCAGCCACGCTATCACTCGAGCGACCAGCCACGCAATCACACGAGCGACAAGCGAAGCAATCACACGAGCGACCAGCCACGCAATCACAAGAGCGTCCAGCCACGCAATCACACGAGCGACCAGCTACGCAATCACACTAGCGACCAGCCACACAATCACATGAGAGACCAGCCACGCAAACACATGAGCGACCAGCCACATATTCACACGAGTGACCAGCCACACAATCACACGAGCGACCAGCTACGCAATCACATGAGAGACCAGCCACACAATCACATGAGAGACCAGCCAGGTAATCAGAAGAGCGACCAGCCATGTAATCACACGAGCGACCAGCCACGCTATCACACGAGCGACCAGCCACGCAATCACACGAGCGACCAGCCACGCAATCACAAGAGCGACCAGCCACGCAATCACACTAGCGACCAGCCACACAATCACATGAAAGACCAGTCACATAATCACATGAGCGGCCAGCCACGCAATCACACGAGTGACCAGCAACGCAATCACACGACGACCAGCCACGCAATCACACGAGCGACCAGCCACGCAATCACAAGAGCGACCAGCCATGCAATCACACTAGCAACCAGCCACACAATCACATGATAGACCAGTCACATAATCACATGAGCGGCCAGCCACACAATCCCACGAGCGAACAGCCACACAATCCCACGAGCGACCAGCCACACAATCACACGAGAGACCAGCCACACAATCACATGAGCGACCAGCCATGCAATCACATGAGCGACTAGCGACGCAATCACACGAGCGACCAGCAACGCAATCACACGAGCGACCAGCAACGCAATCACACGAGCGACTAGCCACGCAATCACATGAGTGACCAGCCATGCAATCACATGAGCGACTAGCGACGCAATCACACGAGCGACCAGCCACACAATCCCACGAGCGACCAGCCACACAATCACATGAGAGACCAGCCATGGAACCAGAAGAGCGACCAGCCACACAATCACATGAGAGACCAGCCACGCAAACACATGAGCGACCAGCCACATATTCACACGAGTGACCAGCCACACAATCACACGAGCGACCAGCTACGCAATCACATGAGAGACCAGCCACACAATCACATGAGAGACCAGCCAGGTAATCAGAAGAGCGACCAGCCATGTAATCACACGAGCGACCAGCCACGCTATCACACGAGCGACCAGCCACGCAATCACACGAGCGACCAGCCACGCAATCACAAGAGCGACCAGCCACGCAATCACACTAGCGACCAGCCACACAATCACATGAAAGACCAGTCACATAATCACATGAGCGGCCAGCCACGCAATCACACGAGTGACCAGCAACGCAATCACACGACGACCAGCCACGCAATCACACGAGCGACCAGCCACGCAATCACAAGAGCGACCAGCCATGCAATCACACTAGCAACCAGCCACACAATCACATGATAGACCAGTCACATAATCACATGAGCGGCCAGCCACACAATCCCACGAGCGAACAGCCACACAATCCCACGAGCGACCAGCCACACAATCACACGAGAGACCAGCCACACAATCACATGAGCGACCAGCCATGCAATCACATGAGCGACTAGCGACGCAATCACACGAGCGACCAGCAACGCAATCACACGAGCGACCAGCAACGCAATCACACGAGCGACTAGCCACGCAATCACATGAGTGACCAGCCATGCAATCACATGAGCGACTAGCGACGCAATCACACGAGCGACCAGCAACGCAATCACACGAGCAACCAGCAACGCAATCACACGAGCGACTAGCCACGCAATCACATGAGTGACCAGCCACGCAATCACACGAGCGACCAGCCATGCAACCACAAGAGCGACCAGCCACACAATCACACGAGAGACCAGCCACACAATCACATGAGAGACCAGCCACGCAATCACATGAGCGACCAGCCACATATTCACACGAGCGACCAGCCACACAATCACACGAGCGACCAGCTACGCAATCACACGTGCGACCAGCCACACAATCACATGACCGACCAGCCACGCAACCAGAAGAGTGACCAGCCACACAATCACACGAGAGACCAGCCACACAATCACTTGAGCGACCAGCCATGCAATCACACGAGCAACTAGCGACGCAATCACACGAGCGACCAGCCACACAATCACATGAGAGACCAGCCATGGAACCAGAAGAGCGACCAGCCACACAATCACACGAGAGACCAGCCACACAATCACATGAGAGACCAGCCACGCAATCACATGAGCGACCAGCCACATATTCACACGAGCGACCAGCCACACAATCACACGAGCGACCAGCTAAGCAATCACACGTGCGACCAGCCATGCAATCACACGAGCGACTAGCGACGCAATCACACGAGCGACCAGCCACGCAACCTGAAGAGTGACCAGCCACACAATCACACGAGAGACCAGCCACACAATCACATGAGCGACCAGCTACGCAATCACACGAGCGACCAGCCACACAATCACATGAGCGACTAGCCACACAATCACATGAGCGACCAGCCGTGCAACCAGAACAGCGACCAGCCACGCATTCACATGAGCGACTAGCGACGCAATCACACGAGCGACCAGCCACAAATCACACGAGCGACCAGCAACGCAATCACAAGAGCGACCAGCCACGCAATCAGAAGAGCGACCAGCCATGCAATCACACGAGCGACCAGCCACGCAATCACACGAGTGACCAGCCACGCAATCACACTAGCGACCAGCCACGCTATCACTCGAGCGACGAGCCACGCAATCACACGAGCGACAAGCGACGCAATCACACGAGCGACCAGCCACGCAATCACAAGAGCGACCAGCCACGCAATCACACTAGCGACCAGCCACACAATCACATGAGAGACCAGTCACATAATCTCATGAGCGTCCAACCACGCAATCACACGAGCTACCAGCCACGCAACCAGAAGAGCGACCAGCCACACAATCACACGAGCGACCAGCTACGCAATCACACGAGCGACCAGCCACGCAAACACATGAGCGACCAGCCACATATTCACACGAGTGACCAGCCACAATCACACGAGCGACCAGCTACGCAAGCGCACGAGCGACCAGCCACGCAATCACACTAGCGACCAGCCACGCTATCACTCGAGCGACCAGCCACGCAATCACACGAGCGACAAGCGACGCAATCACACGAGCGACCAGCCACGCAATCACAAGAGCGTCCAGCCACGCAATCACACGAGCGACCAGCTACGCAATCACACTAGCGACCAGCCACACAATCACATGAGAGACCAGCCACGCAAACACATGAGCGACCAGCCACATATTCACACGAGTGACCAGCCACACAATCACACGAGCGACCAGCTACGCAATCACATAGGAGACCAGCCACACAATCACATGAGAGACCAGCCAGGCAATCAGAAGAGCGACCAGCCATGTAATCACACGAGCGACCAGCCACGCTATCACACGAGCGACCAGCCACGCAATCACACGAGCGACCAGCCACGCTATCACAAGAGCGACCAGCCACGCAATCACACTAGCGACCAGCCACTCAATCACATGAGAGACCAGTCACATAATCACATGAGCGGCCAGCCACGCAATCACACGAGCGACCAGCAACGCAATCACACGAGCGACCAGCCACACAATCACATGAGAGACCAGCCACGCAATCACATTAGAGACCTGCCAAGCAATCACAGGAGTGACATGCGACGCAATCACACGAGCGACCAGCCACGCAATCACACGAGTGACCAGCCACGCAATCACACTAGCGACCAGCCACGCTATCACTCGAGCGACCAGCCACGCAATCACACGAGCGACAAGCGAAGCAATCACACGAGCGACCAGCCACGCAATCACAAGAGCGTCCAGCCACGCAATCACACGAGCGACCAGCTACGCAATCACACTAGCGACCAGCCACACAATCACATGAGAGACCAGCCACGCAAACACATGAGCGACCAGCCACATATTCACACGAGTGACCAGCCACACAATCACACGAGCGACCAGCTACGCAATCACATGAGAGACCAGCCACACAATCACATGAGAGACCAGCCAGGCAATCAGAAGAGCGACCAGCCATGTAATCACACGAGCGACCAGCCACGCTATCACACGAGCGACCAGCCACGCAATCACACGAGCGACCAGCCACGCAATCACAAGAGCGACCAGCCAAGCAATCACACTAGCGACCAGCCACACAATCACATGAAAGACCAGTCACATAATCACATGAGCGGCCAGCCACGCAATCACACGAGTGACCAGCAACGCAATCACACGACGACCAGCCACGCAATCACATGAGCGACCAGCCGTGCAACCAGAAGAGCGACCAGCCACGCAATTACATGAGCGACTAGCAACGCAATCACACGAGCGACCAGCAACGCAATCACACGAGCGACCAGCCAAACAATCACATGAGAGACCAGCCACGCAATCACATGAGAGACCAGCCACGCAATCACATGAGTGAATAGCGACGCAATCACACGAGCGACCAGCCAACGCAATCACACGAGAGACTAGCAACGCAATCACACGAGCGACCAGCCACGCAATCACATGAGTGACCAGCCACGTAATCCCACAAGAGACCTTCCACACAATCACATGAGAGACCAGCCACGCAATCACACGAGCGACCAGCGACGCAATCACACGAGCGACCAGCCATGCAACCAGAAGAACGACCAGCCACACAATCACACGAGAGACCAGCCACGCAATCACATGAGAGACCAGCCACGCAATCACATGAGTGACTAGCGACGCAATCACATGAGCAACCAGAAGAACGACCAGCCACACAATCACACGAGAGACCTTCCACACAATCACATGAGAGACCAGCCACGCAATCACATGAGCGACCAGCCACATATTCACACGAGCGACCAGCCACATAATCACACGAGCGACCAGCTACGCAATCACACGAGCGACCAGCCACACAATCACATGAGCGACTAGCCACGCAATCACAGGAGCGACCAGCCGTGCAACCAGAAGAGCGACCAGCCACGCAATCACACGAGCGACCAGCCACACAATCACACGAGCAACCAGCCACACAATCAGAAGAGCGACCAGCCAACACAATCACATGAGAGACCAGCCACACAATCACACGAGCGACCAGCCACACAATCACATGAGAGACCAGCCACGCAATCAGAAGAGCGACCAGACAAACAATCACACGAGCAACCAGCCACACAATCAGAAGAGCGACCAGCCAACACAATCACATGAGAGACCAGCCACACAATCACATGAGAGACCAGCCACGCAATCACATGAGTGACAAGCGACGCAATCACACGAGCGACCAGCCACGCAATCACACGAAAGATCAACCACACAATCAGAAGAGCGACCAGCCACATAATCACACGAGCGACCAGCCATGCAATCAGAGGAGCGACCAGCCACGCAATCACATGAGCAACCAGCCACATATTCACACGAGCGACCAGCCACTCAATCAGAAGAGCGACCAGCTACGCAATCACACGAGCGACCAGCCACACAATCACATGAGCGACTAGCCACGCAATCACAGGAGCGACCAGCCGTGCAACCAGAAGAGCGACCAGCCACGCAATCACACGAGCGACCAGCCACACAATAACACGAGCAACCAGCCACACAATCAGAAGAGCGACCAGCCAACAGAATCACATGAGAGACCAGCCACACAATCACACGAGCGACCAGCCACACAATCACATGAGAGACCAGCCACACAATCACATGAGAGACCAGCCACGCAATCAGAAGAGCGACCAGTCACACAATCACACGAGCGACCAGCCACACAATAACACGAGCGACCAGCGACGCAAGCACACGAACGACCAGCCACACAATCACATGAGAGACCAGCCACATAATCACACGAGCGACCAGCCACACAATCACACGAGCGACCAGCCACGCAATCACACGAGCCAGCCACGCAATCACACGAGCGACCAGCAACACAATCACATGAGAGACCAGCCACGCACTCACATTAGAGACCAGCCACGCAATCACATGAGTGACAAGCGACGCAATCACACGAGCGACCAGCCACGCAATCACACGAGTGACCAGCCACGCAATCACACTAGCGACCAGCCACGCTATCACTCGAGCGACCAGCCACGCAATCACACGAGCGACAAGCGACGCAATCAAACGAGCGACCAGCCACACAATCACATGAGCGACTAGCCACGCAATCACAGGAGCGACCAGCCGTGCAACCAGAAGAGCGACCAGCCACACAATCACACGAGCGACCAGCCACACAATCACACGAGCAACCAGCCACACAATCAGAAGAGCGACCAGCCAACACAATCACATGAGTGACCAGCCACACAATCACACGAGCGACCAGCCACAAAATCACATGAGAGACCAGCCACACAATCACATGAGAGACCAGCCACGCAATCAGAAGAGCGACCAGACACACAATCACACGAGCGACCAGCCACACAATAACACGAGCGATCAGCGACGCAAGCACACGAACGACCAGCCACACAATCACATGAGAGACCAGCCACATAATCACATGAGCGACCAGCCACACAATCACACGAGCGACCAGCCACGCAATCACACGAGCCAGCCACGCAATCACACGAGCGACCAGCAACACAATCACATGAGAGACCAGCCACGCAATCACATTAGAGACCAGCCACGCAATCACATGAGTGACAAGCGACGCAATCACACGAGCGACCAGCCACGCAATCACACGAGCGATCAACCACACAATCAGAAAAGCGACCAGCCACAAAATCTCACGAGCGACCAGCCACAGTCACACGAACAACCAGCCACGCAATCACACAAACATCCAGCCGCACAATCACATGAGAGACCAGCCACATAATCACACGAGCGACCAGCCACACAATCACACGAGCGACCAGCCACGCAATCACACGAGCGACCAGCCACTCAATCACACAAGCCAGCCACGCAATCACACGAGCGACCAGCAACACAATCACATGAGAGACCAGCCACGCACTCACATTAGAGACCAGCCACGCAATCACATGAGTGACAAGCGACGCAATCACACGAGCGACCAGCCACACAATCAGAAGAGCAACCAGCCAGATAATCACATGAGAGACCAGCCACGCAATCACACGAGCGACAAGCGACGCAATCACACGAGCGACCAGCCACGCAATCACAAGAGCGACCAGCAACGCATTCACACGAGCGACCAGCCATGCAATCACATGAGCGACCAGCCACATAATCACACGAGCGACCAGCCATGCAATCGGAGGAGCGACCAGCCACACAAACACATGAGAGACCAGCCAGGCAATCAGAAGAGCGACCAGCCACGCAATCAGAAGAGCGACCAACCACGCAATCAGAAGAGCGACCAGACACACAATCACACGAGCAACCAGCCACACAATCAGAAGAGCGACCAGCCAACACAATCACATGAGAGACCAGCCACACAATCACACGAGCGACCAGCCACACAATCACACGAGCGACCAGCCACGCAATCACACGAGCGACCAGCCATGCAACCAGAAGAGCGACCAGCCACACAATCACACGAGAGACCAGCCACGCAATCACATGAGAGACCAGCCACGCAATCACATGAGCGACCAGCCACATATTCACACGAGCGACCAGCCATGCAATCACACGAGCGACTAGCGACGCAATCACACGAGCAACCAGCCACACAATCACACGAGCGACCAGCAACGCAATCACACGAGCGACCAGCCACGCAATCACATGAGTGCCCAGCCACGCAATCACACGAGCGACCAGCCATGCAACCAGACGATCGACCAGCCACACAATCACACGAGATACCAGCCACACAATCACATGAGAGACCAGCCACGCAATCACATGAGCGACCAGCCACATATTCACACGAGCGACCAGCCACACAATCACACGAGCGACCAGCTACGCAATCACACGAGCGACCAGCCACACAATCACATGAGCGACTAGCCACGCAATCACATGAGCGACCAGCCGTGCAACCAGAAGAGCGACTAGCCACGCAATTACATGAGCGACTAGCGACGCAATCACACGAGCGACCAGCAACGCAATCACACGAGCGACCAGCCACGCAATCACACGAGCGACCAGCCACGCTATCACAAGAGCGACCAGCCACGCAATCACACTAGCGACCAGCCACTCAATCACATGAGAGACCAGTCACATAATCACATGAGCGGCCAGCCACGCAATCACACGAGCGACCAGCAACGCAATCACACGAGCGACCAGCAACGCAATCACATGAGCGACCAGCCACACAATCACATGAGAGACCAGCCACGCAATCACATTAGAGACCAGCCACGCAATCACAGGAGTGACATGCGACGCAATCACACGAGCGACCAGCCACGCAATCACACGAGTGACCAGCCACGCAATCACACTAGCGACCAGCCACGCTATCACTCGAGCGACCAGCCACGCAATCACACGAGCGACAAGCGACGCAATCACACGAGCGACCAGCCACGCAATCACAAGAGCGTCCAGCCACGCAATCACACGAGCGACCAGCTACGCAATCACACTAGCGACCAGCCACACAATCATATGAGAGACCAGCCACGCAAACACATGAGCGACCAGCCACATATTCACACGAGTGACCAGCCACACAATCACACGAGCGACCAGCTACGCAATCACATGAGAGACCAGCCACACAATCACATGAGAGACCAGCCAGGCAATCAGAAGAGCGACCAGCCATGTAATCACACGAGCGACCAGCCACGCTATCACACGAGCGACTAGCCACACAATCACACGAGCGACCAGCCACGCAATCACAAGAGCGACCAGCCACGCAATCACACTAGCGACCAGCCACACAATCACATGAGAGACCAGTCACATAATCACATGAGCGGCCAGCCACGCAATCACACGAGTGACCAGCAACGCAATCACACGACGACCAGCCACGCAATCACACGAGCGACCAGCCACGCAATCACAAGAGCGACCAGCCATGCAATCACACTAGCGACCAGCCACACAATCACATGAGAGACCAGTCACATAATCACATGAGCGGCCAGCCACACAATCCCACGAGCGAACAGCCACACAATCCCACGAGCGACCAGCCACACAATCACACGAGAGACCAGCCACACAATCACATGAGCGACCAGCCATGCAATCACATGAGCGACTAGCGACGCAATCACATGAGCGACCAGCAACGCAATCACACGAGCGACCAGCAACGCAATCACACGAGCGACTAGCCACGCAATCACATGAGTGACCAGCCATGCAATCACATGAGCGACTAGCGACGCAATCACACGAGCGACCAGCAACGCAATCACACGAGCGACCAGCAACGCAATCACACGAGCGACTAGCCACGCAATCACATGAGTGACCAGCCACGCAATCAGACGAGCGACCAGCCATGCAACCAGAAGAGTGACCAGCCACACAATCACACGAGAGACCAGCCACACAATCACATGAGAGACCAGCCACGCAATCACATGAGCGACCAGCCACACAATCACACGAGCGACCAGCTACGCAATCACACGTGCGACCAGCCACACAATCACATGACCGACCAGCCACGCAACCAGAAGAGTGACCAGCCACACAATCACACGAGAGACCAGCCACACAATCACTTGAGCGACCAGCCATGCAATCACACGAGCAACTAGCGACGCAATCACACGAGCGACCAGCCACACAATCACACGAGCGACCAGCAACGGAATCACACGAGCGACCAGCCACGCAATCACATGAGTGACCAGCCACGCAATCACACGAGCGACCAGCCACACGATCACACGAGAGACCTGCCACACAATCACATGAGAGACCAGCCACGCAATCACATGAGCGACCAGCTACGCAATCACACGAGCGACCAGCCAAACAATCACATGAGCGACTAGCCACGCAATCACATGAGCGACCAGCCACACAATCACACGAGCGACCAGCCACACAATCACACGAGCGACCAGCAACGGAATCACACGAGCGACCAGCCACGCAATCACATGAGTGACCAGCCACGCAATCACACGAGCGACCAGCCATGCAACCAGAAGAGCGACCAGCCACACGATCACACGAGAGACCTGCCACAAAATCACATGAGAGACCAGCCACGCAATCACATGAGCGACCAGCTACGCAATCACACGAGCGACCAGCCAAACAATCACATGAGCGACTAGCCACGCAATCACATGAGCGACCAGCCACACAATCACACGATCGACCAGCTACGCAATCACACGAGCGACCAGCCACACAATCACATGAGCGACTAGCCACGCAATCACATCCGCGACCAGCCGTGCAACCAGAAGAGCGACCAGCCACGCAATCACATGAGAGACCAGCCAGGCAATCAGAAGAGCGACCAGCCACGCAATCAGAAGAGCGACCAACCACGCAATCAGAAGAGCGACCAGACACACAATCACACGAGCAACAAGCCACACAATCAGAAGAGCGACCAGCCAACACAATCACATGAGAGACCAGCTACACAATCACACGAGCGACCAGCCACACAATCACACGAGCGACCAGCCACGCAATCACACGAGCGACCAGCCACACAATCACATGAGCGACTAGCCACGCAATCACATGAGCGACCAGCCGTGCAACCAGAAGAGCGACCAGCCACGCAATCACACGAGCGACCAGCCACACAATCAGAAGAGCAACCAGCCAGACAATCACATGAGAGACCAGCCACGCAATCACACGAGCGACAAGCGACGCAATCACACGAGCGACCAGCCACGCAATCACAAGAGCGACCAGCAACGCATTCACACGAGCGACCAGCCATGCAATCACATGAGCGACCAGCCACATAATCACACGAGCGACCAGCCATGCAATCGGAGGAGCGACCAGCCACACAAACACATGAGAGACCAGCCAGGCAATCAGAAGAGCGAGCAGCCACGCAATCAGAAGAGCGACCAACCACGCAATCAGAAGAGCGACCAGACACACAATCACACGAGCAACCAGCCACACAATCAAAAGAGCGACCAGCCAACACAATCACACGAGCGACTAGCCACACAATCACACGAGCGACCAGCCACGCAATCACACGAGCGACCAGCCATGCAACCAGAAGAGCGACCAGCCACACAATCACACGAGAGACCAGCCACGCAATCACATGAGAGACCAGCCACGCAATCACATGAGCGACCAGCCACATATTCACACGAGCGACCAGCCATGCAATCACACGAGCGACTAGCGACGCAATCACACGAGCAACCAGCCACACAATCACACGAGCGACCAGCAACGCAATCACACAAGCGACCAGATACGCAATCACATGAGTGCCCAGCCACGCAATCACACGAGCGACCAGCCATGCAACCAGACGATCGACCAGCCACACAATCACACGAGATACCAGCCACACAATCACATGAGAGACCAGCCACGCAATCACATGAGCGACTAGCCACATATTCACACGAGCGACCAGCCACACAATCACACGAGCGACCAGCTACGCAATCACACGAGCGACCAGCCACACAATCACATGAGCGACTAGCCACGCAATCACATGAGCGACCAGCCGTGCAACCAGAAGAGCGACCAGCCACGCAATCACATGAGCGACTAGCGACGCAATCACACGAGCGACCAGCAACGCAATCACACGAGCGACCAGCCAAACAATCACATGAGAGACCAGCCACGCAATCACATGAGAGACCAGCCACGGAATCACATGAGTGACTAGCGACGCAATCACACGAGCGACCAGCCAACGCAATCACACGAGCGACTAGCAACGCAATCACACGAGCGACCAGCCACGCAATCACATGAGTGACCAGCCACGCAATCACACGAGAGACCTTCCACACAATCACATGAGAGACCAGCCACGCAATCACACGAGCGACCAGCGACGCAATCACACGAGCGACCAGCCATGCAACCAGAAGAACGACCAGCCACACAATCACACGAGAGACCAGCCACGCAATCACATGAGAGACCAGCCACGCAATCACATGAGTGACTAGCGACGCAATCACACGAGCGACCAGCCATGCAACCAGAAGAACGACCAGCCACACAATCACACGAGAGACCTTCCACACAATCACATGAGAGACCAGCCACGCAATCACATGAGCGACCAGCCACATATTCACACGGACGACCAGCCACATAATCACACGAGCGACCAGCTACGCAATCACACGAGCGACCAGCCACACAACCACATGAGCGACTAGCCACGCAATCACAGGAGCGACCAGCCGTGCAACCAGAAGAGCAACCAGCCACGCAATCACACGAGCGACCAGCCACACAATCACACGAGCAACCAGCCACACAATCAGAAGAGCGACCAGCCAACACAATCACATGAGAGACCAGCCACACAATCACACGAGCGACCAGCCACACAATCACATGAGAGACCAGCCACGCAATCAGAAGAGCGACCAGACAAACAATCACACGAGCAACCAGCCACACAATCAGAAGAGCGACCAGCCAACACAATCACATGAGAGACCAGCCACACAATCACATGAGAGACCAGCCACGCAATCACATGAGCGACCAGCCACATATTCACACGAGCGACCAGCCACTCAATCAGAAGAGCGACCAGCTACGCAATCACACGAGCGACCAGCCATGCAACCAGAAGAACGACCAGCCACACAATCACACGAGAGACCTTCCACACAATCACATGAGAGACCAGCCACGCAATCACATGAGCGACCAGCCACATATTCACACGAGCGACCAGCCACACAATCACACGAGCGACCAGCTACGCAATCACACGAGCGACCAGCCACACAATCACATGAGCGACTAGCCACGCAATCACACGAGCAACCAGCCACACAATCAGAAGAGCGACCAGCCAACACAATCACATGAGAGACCAGCCACACAATCACACGAGCGACCAGCCACACAATCACATGAGAGACCAGCCACGCAATCAGAAGAGCGACCAGACAAACAATCACACGAGCAACCAGCCACACAATCAGAAGAGCGACCAGCCAACACAATCACATGAGAGACCAGCCACACAATCACATGAGAGACCAGCCACGCAATCACATGAGTGACAAGCGACGCAATCACAGGAGCGACCAGCCACGCAATCACACGAAAGATCAACCACACAATCAGAAGAGCGACCAGCCACATAATCACACGAGCGACCAGCCATGCAATCAGAGGAGCGACCAGCCACATAATCACACGAGCGACCAGCCATGCAATCAGAGGAACGACCAGCCACACAATCACATGAGAGACCAGCCACATAATCACACGAGCGACCAGCCACACAATCACATGAGCGACCAGCCACGCAATCACACGAGCCAGCCACGCAATCACACGAGCGACCAGCAACACAATCACATGAGAGACCAGCCACGCAATCACATTAGAGACCAGCCACGCAATCACATGAGTGACAAGCGACGCAATCACACGAGCGACCAGCCACGCGATCACACGAGCGATCAACCACACAATCAGAAGAGCGACCAGCCACAAAATCACACGAGCGACCAGCCACATAGTCACACGAACAACCAGCCACGCAATCACACAAACATCCAGCCGCACAATCACATGAGAGACCAGCCACATAATCACACGAGCGACCAGCCACACAATCACACGAGCGACCAGCCACGCAATCACACGAGCGACCAGCCACTCAATCACACGAGCCAGCCACGCAATCACACGAGCGACCAGCAACACAATCACATGAGAGACCAGCCACGCACTCACATTAGAGACCAGCCACGCAATCACATGAGTGACAAGCGACGCAATCACACGAGCGACCAGCCACGCAATCACACGAGTGACCAGCCACGCAATCACACTAGCGACCAGCCACGCTATCACTCGAGCGACCAGCCACGCAATCACACGAGCGACAAGCGACGCAATCACACGAGCGACCAGCCACGCAATCACAAGAGCGACCAGCAACGCATTCACACGAGCGACCAGCCATGCTATCACATGAGCGACCAGCCACATAATCACACGAGCGACCAGCCATGCAATCAGAGGAGCGACCAGCCACACAATCACATGAGAGACCAGCCAGGCAATCAGAAGAGCGACCAGCCACGCAATCAGAAGAACGACCAACCACGCAATCAGAAGAGCGACCAGACAAACAATCACACGAGCAACCAGCCACACAATCAGAAGAGCGACCAGCCAACACAATCACATGAGAGACCAGCCACACAATCACACGAGCGACCAGCCATGCTATCACATGAGCGACCAGCCACATAATCACACGAGCGACCAGCCATGCAATCAGAGGAGCGACCAGCCACACAATCACATGAGAGACCAGCCAGGCAATCAGAAGAGCGACCAGCCACGCAATCAGAAGAGCGACCAACCACGCAATCAGAAGAGCGACCAGACAAACAATCACACGAGCAACCAGCCACACAATCAGAAGAGCGACCAGCCAACACAATCACATGAGAGACCAGCCACACAATCACACGAGCGACCAGCCACACAATCACACGAGCGACCAGCCAACGCAATCACACGAGCGACTAGCCACGCAATCACACGAGCGACCTGCCACGCAATCACACGAGCGACCAGCCAAACAATCACATGAGAGACATGCCACGCAATCACATGAGAGACCAGCCACGCAATCACATGAGTGACTAGCGACGCAATCACACGAGCGACCAGCCAACGCAATCACACGAGCGACTAGCAACGCAATCACACGAGCGACCAGCCACGCAATCACATGAGTGACCAGCCACGCAATCACACGAGCGACCAGCCATGCAACCAGAAGAACGACCAGCCACACAATCACACGAGAGACCTTCCACACAATCACATGAGAGACCAGCCACGCAATCACATGAGCGACCAGCCACATATTCACACGAGCGACCAGCCACACAATCACACGAGCGACCAGCTACGCAATCACACGAGCGACCAGCCACACAATCACATGAGCGACTAGCCACGCAATCACAGGAGCGACCAGCCGTGCAACCAGAAGAGCGACCAGCCACGCAATCACACGAGCGACCAGCCACACAATCACACGAGCAACCAGCCACACAATCAGAAGAGCGACCAGCCAACACAATCACATGAGAGACCAGCCACACAATCACACGAGCGACCAGCCACACAATCACATGAGAGACCAGCCACACAATCACATGAGAGACCAGCCACGCAATCAGAAGAGCGACCAGACACACAATCACACGAGCGACCAGCCACACAGTAACACGAGCGACCAGCGACGCAAGCACACGAACGACCAGCCACACAATCACATGAGAGACCAGCCACATAATCACACGAGCGACCAGCCACACAATCACATGAGCGACCAGCCACGCAATCACAGAGCCAGCCACGCAATCACACGAGCGACCAGCAACACAATCACATGAGAGACCAGCCACGCAATCACATTAGAGACCAGCCACGCAATCACTTGAGTGACAAGCGACGCAATCACACGAGCGACCAGCCACGCAATCACACGAGCGATCAACCACACAATCAGAAGAGCGACCAGCCACAAAATCACACGAGCGACCAGCCACAGTCACACGAACAACCAGCCACGCAATCACACAAACATCCAGCCGCACAATCACATGAGAGACCAGCCACATAATCACACGAGCGACCAGCCACACAATCACACGAGCGACCAGCCACGCAATCACACGAGCGACCAGCCACTCAATCACACGAGCCAGCCACGCAATCACACGAGCGACCAGCAACACAATCACATGAGAGACCAGCCACGCACTCACATTAGAGACCAGCCACGCAATCACATGAGTGACAAGCGACGCAATCACACGAGCGACCAGCCACACAATCAGAAGAGCAACCAGCCAGACAATCACATGAGAGACCAGCCACGCAATCACACGAGCGACAAGCGACGCAATCACACGAGCGACCAGCCACGCAATCACAAGAGCGACCAGCAACGCATTCACACGAGCGACCAGCCATGCAATCACATGAGCGACCAGCCACATAATCACACGAGCGACCAGCCATGCAATCGGAGGAGCGACCAGCCACACAAACACATGAGAGACCAGCCAGGCAATCAGAAGAGCGACCAACCACGCAATCAGAAGAGCGACCAGACACACAATCACACGAGCAACCAGCCACACAATCAGAAGAGCGACCAGCCAACACAATCACATGAGAGACCAGCCACACAATCACACGAGCGACCAGCCACACAATCACACGAGCGACCAGCCACGCAATCACACGAGCGACCAGCCATGCAACCAGAAGAGCGACCAGCCACACAATCACACGAGAGACCAGCCACGCAATCACATGAGAGACCAGCCACGCAATCACATGAGCGACCAGCCACATATTCACACGAGCGACCAGCCATGCAATCACACGAGCGACTAGCGACGCAATCACACGAGCAACCAGCCACACAATCACACGAGCGACCAGCAACGCAATCACACGAGCGACCAGCCACGCAATCACATGAGTGCCCAGCCACGCAATCACACGAGCGACCAGCCATGCAACCAGACGATCGACCAGCCACACAATCACACGAGATACCAGCCACACAATCACATGAGAGACCAGCCAAGCAATCACATGAGCGACCAGCCACATATTCACACGAGCGACCAGCCACACAATCACACGAGCGACCAGCTACGCAATCACACGAGCGACCAGCCACACAATCACATGAGCGACTAGCCACGCAATCACATGAGCGACCAGCCGTGCAACCAGAAGAGCGACCAGCCACGCAATCACATGAGAGACAAGCCACGCAATCACATGAGTGAATAGCGACGCAATCACACGAGCGACCAGCCAACGCAATCACACGAGCGACTAGCAACGCAATCACACGAGCGACCAGCCACGCAATCACATGAGTGACCAGCCACGTAATCCCACGAGAGACCTTCCACACAATCACATGAGAGACCAGCCACGCAATCACACGAGCGACCAGCGACGCAATCACACGAGCGACCAGCCATGCAACCAGAAGAACGACCAGCCACACAATCACACGAGAGACCAGCCACGCAATCACATGAGAGACCAGCCACGCAATCACATGAGTGACTAGCGACGCAATCACACGAGCAACCAGAAGAACGACCAGCCACACAATCACACGAGAGACCTTCCACACAATCACATGAGAGACCAGCCACGCAATCACATGAGCGACCAGCCACATATTCACACGAGCGACCAGCCACATAATCACACGAGCGACCAGCTACGCAATCACACGAGCGACCAGCCACACAATCACATGAGCGACTAGCCACGCAATCACAGGAGCGACCAGCCGTGCAACCAGAAGAGCGACCAGCCACGCAATCACACGAGCGACCAGCCACACAATCACACGAGCAACCAGCCACACAATCAGAAGAGCGACCAGCCAACACAATCACATGAGAGACCAGCCACACAATCACACGAGCGACCAGCCACACAATCACATGAGAGACCAGCCACGCAATCAGAAGAGCGACCAGACAAACAATCACACGAGCAACCAGCCACACAATCAGAAGAGCGACCAGCCAACACAATCACATGAGAGACCAGCCACACAATCACATGAGAGACCAGCCACGCAATCACATGAGTGACAAGCGACGCAATCACACGAGCGACCAGCCACGCAATCACACGAAAGATCAACCACACAATCAGAAGAGCGACCAGCCACATAATCACACGAGCGACCAGCCATGCAATCAGAGGAGCGACCAGCCACGCAATCACATGAGCAACCAGCCACATATTCACACGAGCGACCAGCCACTCAATCAGAAGAGCGACCAGCTACGCAATCACACGAGCGACCAGCCACACAATCACATGAGCGACTAGCCACGCAATCACAGGAGCGACCAGCCGTGCAACCAGAAGAGCGACCAGCCACGCAATCACACGAGCGACCAGCCACACAATAACACGAGCAACCAGCCACACAATCAGAAGAGCGACCAGCCAACAGAATCACATGAGAGACCAGCCACACAATCACACGAGCGACCAGCCACACAATCACATGAGAGACCAGCCACACAATCACATGAGAGACCAGCCACGCAATCAGAAGAGCGACCAGACACACAATCACACGAGCGACCAGCCACACAATAACACGAGCGACCAGCGACGCAAGCACACGAACGACCAGCCACACAATCAAATGAGAGACCAGCCACATAATCACACGAGCGACCAGCCACACAATCACACGAGCGACCAGCCACGCAATCACACGAGCCAGCCACGCAATCACACGAGCGACCAGCAACACAATCACATGAGAGACCAGCCACGCACTCACATTAGAGACCAGCCACGCAATCACATGAGTGACAAGCGACGCAATCACACGAGCGACCAGCCACGCAATCACACGAGTGACCAGCCACGCAATCACACTAGCGACCAGCCACGCTATCACTCGAGCGACCAGCCACGCAATCACACGAGCGACAAGCGACGCAATCACACGAGCGACCAGCCACACAATCACATGAGCGACTAGCCACGCAATCACAGGAGCGACCAGCCGTGCAACCAGAAGAGCGACCAGCCACGCAATCACACGAGCGACTAGCCACACAATCACACGAGCAACCAGCCACACAATCAGAAGAGCGACCAGCCAACACAATCACATGAGTGACCAGCCACACAATCACACGAGCGACCAGCCACACAATCACATGAGAGACCAGCCACACAATCACATGAGAGACCAGCCACGCAATCAGAAGAGCGACCAGACACACAATCACACGAGCGACCAACCACACAATAACACGAGCGATCAGCGACGCAAGCACACGAACGACCAGCCACACAATCACATGAGAGACCAGCCACATAATCACACGAGCGACCAGCCACACAATCACACGAGCGACCAGCCACGCAATCACACGAGCCAGCCACGCAATCACACGAGCGACCAGCAACACAATCACATGAGAGACCAGCCACGCAATCACATTAGAGACCAGCCACGCAATCACATGAGTGACAAGCGACGCAATCACACGAGCGACCAGCCACGCAATCACACGAGCGATCAACCACACAATCAGAAAAGCGACCAGCCACAAAATCTCACGAGCGACCAGCCACAGTCACACGAACAACCAGCCACGCAATCACACAAACATCCAGCCGCACAATCACATGAGAGACCAGCCACATAATCACACGAGCGACCAGCCACACAATCACACGAGCGACCAGCCACGCAATCACACGAGCGACCAGCCACTCAATCACACAAGCCAGCCACGCAATCACACGAGCGACCAGCAACACAATCACATGAGAGACTAGCCACGCACTCACATTAGAGACCAGCCACGCAATCACATGAGTGACAAGCGAAGCAATCACACGAGCGACCAGCCACACAATCAGAAGAGCAACCAGCCAGACAATCACATGAGAGACCAGCCACGCAATCACACGAGCGACAAGCGACGCAATCACACGAGCGACCAGCCACGCAATCACAAGAGCGACCAGCATCGCATTCACACGAGCGACCAGCCATGCAATCACATGAGCGACCAGCCACATAATCACACGAGCGACCAGCCATGCAATCGGAGGAGCGACCAGCCACACAAACACATGAGAGACCAGCCAGGCAATCAGAAGAGCGACCAGCCACGCAATCAGAAGAGCGACCAACCACGCAATCAGAAGAGCGACCAGACACACAATCACACGAGCAACCAGCCACACAATCAGAAGAGCGACCAGCCAACACAATCACATGAGAGACCAGCCACACAATCAAACGAGCGACCAGCCACACAATCACACGAGCGACCAGCCACGCAATCACACGAGCGACCAGCCATGCAACCAGAAGAGCGACCAGCCACACAATCACACGAGAGACCAGCCACGCAATCACATGAGAGACCAGCCACGCAATCACATGAGCGACCAGCCACATATTCACACGAGCGACCAGCCATGCAATCACACGAGCGACTAGCGAAGCAATCACACGAGCAACCAGCCACACAATCACACGAGCGACCAGCAACGCAATCACACGAGCGACCAGCCACGCAATCACATGAGTGCCCAGCCACGCACTCACACGAGCGACCAGCCATGCAACCAGACGATCGACCAGCCACACAATCACACGAGATACCAGCCACACAATCACATGAGAGACCAGCCACGCAATCACATGAGCGACCAGCCACATATTCACACGAGCGACCAGCCACACAATCACACGAGCGACCAGCTACGCAATCACACGAGCGACCAGCCACACAATCACATGAGCGACTAGCCACGCAATCACATGAGCGACCAGCCGTGCAACCAGAAGAGCGACTAGCCACGCAATTACACGAGCGACTAGCGACGCAATCACACGAGCGACCAGCAACGCAATCACACGAGCGACCAGCCAAACAATCACATGAGAGACCAGCCACGCAATCACATGAGAGACCAGCCACGCAATCACATGAGTGACTAGCGACGCAATCACACGAGCGACCAGCCAACGCAATCACACGAGCGACTAGCAACGCAATCACACGAGCGACAAGCCACGCAATCACATGAGTGACCAGCCACGCAATCACACGAGAGACCTTCCACACAATCACATGAGAGACCAGCCACGCAATCACACGAGCGACCAGCGACGCAATCACACGAGCGACCAGCCATGCAACCAGAAGAACGACCAGCCACACAATCACACGAGAGACCAGCCACGCAATCACATGAGAGACCAGCCACGCAATCACATGAGTGACTAGCGACGCAATCACACGAGCGACCAGCCATGCAACCAGAAGAACGACCAGCCACACAATCACACGAGAGACCTTCCACACAATCACATGAGAGACCAGCCACGCAATCACATGAGCGACCAGCAACATATTCACACGAGCGACCAGCCACATAATCACACGAGCGACCAGCTACGCAATCACACGAGCGACCAGCCACACAATCACATGAGCGACTAGCCACGCAATCACAGGAGCGACCAGCCGTGCAACCAGAAGAGCGACCAGCCACGCAATCACACGAGCGACCAGCCACACAATCACACGAGCAACCAGCCACACAATCAGAAGAGCGACCAGCCAACACAATCACATGAGAGACCAGCCACACAATCACACGAGCGACCAGCCACACAATCACATGAGAGACCAGCCACGCAATCAGAAGAGCGACCAGACAAACAATCACACGAGCAACCAGCCACACAATCAGAAGAGCGACCAGCCAACACAATCACATGAGAGACCAGCCACACAATCACATGAGAGACCAGCCACGCAATCACATGATTGACAAGCGACGCAATCACACGAGCGACCAGCCACGCAATCACACGAAAGATCAACCACACAATCAGAAGAGCGACCAGCCACATAATCACACGAGCGACCAGCCATGCAATCAGAGGAGCGACCAGCCACGCAATCACATGAGCAGCGACCAGCCACATATTCACACGAGCGACCAGCCACTCAATCAGAGAGCGACCAGCTACGCAATCACACGAGCGACCAGCCACACAATCACATGAGCGACTAGCCACGCAATCACAGGAGCGACCAGCCGTGCAACCAGAAGAGCGACCAGCCATGCAATCACACGAGCGACCAGCCACACAATAACACGAGCAACCAGCCACACAATCAGAAGAGCGACCAGCCAACAGAATCACATGAGAGACCAGCCACACAATCACACGAGCGACCAGCCACACAATCACATGAGAGACCAGCCACACAATCACATGAGAGACAAGCCACGCAATCAGAAGAGCGACCAGACACACAATCACACGAGCGACCAGCCACACAATAACACGAGCGACCAGCGACGCAAGCACACGAACGACCAGCCACACAATCACATGAGAGACCAGCCACATAATCACACGAGCGACCAGCCACACAATCACACGAGCGACCAGCCACGCAATCACACGAGCCAGCCACGCAATCACACGAGCGACCAGCAACACAATCACATGAGAGACCAGCCACGCACTCACATTAGAGACCAGCCACGCAATCACATGAGTGACAAGCGACGCAATCACACGAGCGACCAGCCACGCAATCACACGAGTGACCAGCCACGCAATCACACTAGCGACCAGCCACGCTATCACTCGAGCGACCAGCCACGCAATCACACGAGCGACAAGCGACGCAATCACACGAGCGACCAGCCACGCAATCACAAGAGCGACCAGCAACGCATTCACACGAGCGACCAGCCATGCAATCACATGAGCGACCAGCCACATAATCACACGAGCGACCAGCCATGCAATCAGAGGAGCGACCAGCCACACAAACACATGAGAGACCAGCCAGGCATTCAGAAGAGCGACCAGCCACGCAATCAGAAGAGCGACCAACCACGCAATCAGAAGAGCGACCAGACACACAATCACACGAGCAACCAGCCACACAATCAGAAGAGCGACCAGCCAACACAATCACATGAAAGACCAGCCACACATTCACACGAGCGACCAGCCACACAATCACACGAGCGACCAGCCACGCAATCACACGAGCGACCAGCCATGCAACCAGAAGAGCGACCAGCCAAACAATCACACGAGAGACCAGCCACGCAATCACATGAGCGACCAGCCACATATTCACACGAGCGACCAGCCATGCAATCACACGAGCGACTAGCGACGCAATCACACGAGCAACCAGCCACACAATCACACGAGCGACCAGCAACGCAATCACACGAGCGACGAGCCACGCAATCACATGAGTGCCCAGCCACGCAATCACACGTGCGACCAGCCATGCAACCAGACGATCGACCAGCCACACAATCACACGAGATACCAGCCACACAATCACATGAGAGACCAGCCACGCAATCACATGAGCGACCAGCCACATATTCACACGAGCGACCAGCCAAACAATCACACGAGCGACCAGCTACGCAATCACACGAGCGACCAGCCACACAATCACATGAGCGACTAGCCACGCAATCACATGAGCGACCAGCCGTGCAACCAGAAGAGCGACCAGCTACGCAATCACATGAGCGAGTAGCGACGCAATCACACGAGCGACCAGCAACGCAATCACACGAGCGACCAGCCAAACAATCACATGAGAGACATGCCACGCAATCACATGAGAGACCAGCCACGCAATCACATGAGTGACTAGCGACGCAATCACACGAGCGACCAGCCAACGCAATCACACGAGCGACTAGCAACGCAATCACACGAGCGACCAGCCACGCAATCACATGAGTGACCAGCCACGCAATCACACGAGCGACCAGCCATGCAACCAGAAGAACGACCAGCCACACAATCACACGAGAGACCTTCCACACAATCACATGAGAGACCAGCCACGCAATCACATGAGCGACCAGCCACATATTCACACGAGCGACCAGCCACACAATCACACGAGCGACCAGCTACGCAATCACACGAGCGACCAGCCACACAATCACATGAGCGACTAGCCACGCAATCACATGAGCGACCAGCCGTGCAACCAGAAGAGCGACCAGCCACGCAATCACATGAGCGAGTAGCGACGCAATCACACGAGCGACCAGCAACGCAATCACACGAGCGACCAGCCAAACAATCACATGAGAGACATGCCACGCAATCACATGAGAGACCAGCCACGCAATCACATGAGTGACTAGCGACGCAATCACACGAGCGACCAGCCAACGTAATCACACGAGCGACTAGCAACGCAATCACACGAGCGACCAGCCACGCAATCACATGAGTGACCAGCCACGCAATCACACGAGCGACCAGCCATGCAACCAGAAGAACGACCAGCCACACAATCACACGAGAGACCTTCCACACAATCACATGAGAGACCAGCCACGCAATCACATGAGCGACCAGCCACATATTCACACGAGCGACCAGCCACACAATCACACGAGCGACCAGCTACGCAATCACACGAGCGACCAGCCACACAATCACATGAGCGACTAGCCACGCAATCACAGGAGCGACCAGCCACGCTATCACTCGAGCGACCAGCCACGCAATCACACGAGCGACAAGCGACGCAATCACACGAGCGACCAGCCACGCAATCACAAGAGCGACCAGCAACGCATTCACACGAGCGACCAGCCATGCAATCACATGAGCGACCAGCCACATAATCACACGAGCGACCAGACATGCAATCAGAGGTGCGACCAACCACACAAACACATGAGAGACCAGCCAGGCAATCAGAAGAGCGACCAGCCACGCAATCAGAAGAGCGACCAACCACGCAATCAGAAGAGCGACCAGACACACAATCACACGAGCAACCAGCCACACAATCAGAAGAGCGACCAGCCAACACAATCACATGAGAGACCAGCCACACAATCACACGAGCGACCAGCCACACAATCACACGAGCGACCAGCCACGCAATCACACGAGCGACCAGCCATGCAACCAGAAGAGCGACCAGCCACACAATCACACGAGAGACCAGCCACGCAATCACATGAGCGACCAGCCACATATTCACACGAGCGACCAGCCATGCAATCACACGAGCGACTAGCGACGCATTCACACGAGCAACCAGCCACACAATCACACGAGCGACCAGCAACGCAATCACACGAGCGACCAGCCACGCAATCACATGAGTGCCCAGCCACGCAATCACACGAGCGACCAGCCATGCAACCAGACGATCGACCAGCCACACAATCACACGAGATACCAGCCACACAATCACATGAGAGACCAGCCACGCAATCACATGAGCGACCAGCCACATATTCTCACGAGCGACCAGCCACACAATCACACGAGCGACCAGCTACGCAATCACACGAGCGACCAGCCACACAATCACATGAGCGACTAGCCACGCAATCACATGAGCGACCAGCCGTGCAACCAGAAGAGCGACCAGCCACGCAATCACATGAGCGAGTAGCGACGCAATCACACGAGCGACCAGCAACGCAATCACACGAGCGACCAGCCAAACAATCACATGAGAGACATGCCACGCAATCACATGAGAGACCAGCCACGCAATCACATGAGTGACTAGCGACGCAATCACACGAGCGACCAGCCACGCAATCACACGAGCGACTAGCAACGCAATCACACGAGCGACCAGCCACACAATCACACGAGCGACCAGCTACGCAATCACACGAGCGACCAGCCACACAATCACATGAGCGACTAGCCACGCAATCACAGGAGCGACCAGCCAACACAATCACATGAGAGACCAGCCACGCACTCACATTAGAGACCAGCCACGCAATCACATGAGTGACAAGCGACGCAATCACACGAGCGACCAGCCACGCAATCACACGAGTGACCAGCCACGCAATCACACTAGCGACCAGCCACGCTATCACTCGAGCGACAAGCCACGCAATCACACGAGCGACAAGCGACGCAATCACACGAGCGACCAGCCACGCAATCACAAGAGCGACCAGCAACGCATTCACACGAGCGACCAGCCATGCTATCACATGAGCGACCAGCCACATAATCACACGAGCGACCAGCCATGCAATCAGAGGAGCGACCAGCCACACCATCACATGAGAGACCAGCCAGGCAATCAGAAGAGCGACCAGCCACGCAATCAGAAGAGCGACCAACCACGCAATCAGAAGAGCGACCAGACACACAATCACACGAGCAACCAGCCACACAATCAGAAGAGCGACCAGCCAACACAATCACATGAGAGACCAGCCACACAATCACACGAGCGACCAGCCACACAATCAC
The DNA here is from genome assembly GCF_902713425.1 of Acipenser ruthenus. NCBI lineage: Eukaryota > Metazoa > Chordata > Actinopteri > Acipenseriformes > Acipenseridae > Acipenser > Acipenser ruthenus. The sequence continues at coordinate 11,525,063 of NC_081208.1, read as the reverse complement.
ACGTGCGACCAGCCACGCAATCACACGAGCGACCAGCCACACAATCAAATGAGCGACTAGCCACGCAATCACATGAGCGACCAGCCGTGCAACCAGAAGAGCGACCAGCCACGCAATCACACGAGCGACCAGCCACACAATCAGAAGAGCAACCAGCCAGACAATCACATGAGAGACCAGCCACGCAATCACACGAGTGACAAGCGACGCAATCACACGAGCGACCAGCCACGCAATCACAAGAGCGACCAGCAACGCATTCACACGAGCGACCAGCCATGCAATCACATGAGCGACCAGCCACATAATCACACGAGCGACCAGCCATGCAATCGGAGGAGCGACCAGCCACACAAACACATGAGAGACCAGCCAGGCAATCAGAAGAGCGACCAGCCACGCAATCAGAAGAGCGACCAACCACGCAATCAGAAGAGCGACCAGACACACAATCACACGAGCAACCAGCCACACAATCAGAAGAGCGACCAGCCAACACAATCACGAGAGACCAGCCATGCAACCAGAAGAGCGACCAGCCACACAATCACACGAGCGACCAGCCACGCAATCACACGAGCGACCAGCCATGCAACCAGAAGAGCGACCAGCCACACAATCACACGAGAGACCAGCCACGCAATCACATGAGAGACCAGCCACGCAATCACATGAGCGACCAGCCACATATTCACACGAGCGACCAGCCATGCAATCACACGAGCGACTAGCGACGCAATCACACGAGCAACCAGCCACACAATCACACGAGCGACCAGCAACGCAATCACACGAGCGACCAGCCATGCAATCAGAGGAGCGACCAGCTACGCAATCACACGAGCGACCAGCCACACAATCACATGAGAGACCAGCCACGCAATCACATGAGCGACCAGCCACATATTCACACGAGCGACCAGCCACTCAATCAGAAGAGCGACCAGCTACGCAATCACACGAGCGACCAGCCACACAATCACATGAGCGACTAGCCACGCAATCACAGGAGCGACCAGCAGTGCAACCAGAAGAGCGACCAGCCACGCAATCACACGAGCGACCAGCCACACAATAACACGAGCAACCAGCCACACAATCAGAAGAGCGACCAGCCAACAGAATCACATGAGAGACCAGCCACACAATCACACGAGCGACCAGCCACACAATCACATGAGAGACCAGCCACACAATCACATGAGAGACCAGCCACGCAATCACACTAGCGACCAGCCACGCTATCACTCGAGCGACCAGCCACGCAATCACACGAGCGACAAGCGACGCAATCACACGAGCGACCAGCCACGCAATCACAAGAGCGACCAGCCACACAATCACACGAGAGACCAGCCACGCAATCACATGAGAGACCAGCCACGCAATCACATGAGCGACCAGCCACATATTCACACGAGCGACAAGCGACGCAATCACACGAGCGACCAGCCACGCAATCACAAGAGCGACCAGCAACGCATTCACACGAGCGACCAGCCACGCAATCACACGAGCGACCAGCCACACAATAACACGAGCAACCAGCGACACAATCAGAAGAGCGACCAGCCAACAGAATCACATGAGAGACCAGCCACACAATCACACGAGCGACCAGCCACACAATCACATGAGAGACCAGCCACACAATCACATGAGAGACCAGCCACGCAATCACACTAGCGACCAGCCACGCTATCACTCGAGCGACCAGCCACGCAATCACACGAGCGACAAGCGACGCAATCACACGAGCGACCAGCCACGCAATCACAAGAGCGACCAGCAACGCATTCACACGAGCGACCAGCCACGCAATCACAAGAGCGACCAGCAACGCATTCACACGAGCGACCAGCCATGCAATCACATGAGCGACAAGCCACATAATCACACGAGCGACCAGCCATGCAATCAGAGGAGCGACCAGCCACACAAACACATGAGAGACCAGCCAGGCAATCAGAAGAGAGACCAGCCACGCAATCAGAAGAGCGACCAACGACGCAATCAGGAGAGCGACCAGACACACAATCACACGAGCAACCAGCCACACAATCAGAAGAGCGACCAGCCAACACAATCACATGAGAGACCAGCCACACAATCACACGAGCGACCAGCCACACAATCACACGAGCGACCAACCACGCAATCACACGAGCGACCAGCCACACAATCACATGAGCGACTAGCCACGCAATCACATGAGCGACCAGCCGTGCCACCAGAAGAGCGACCAGCCACGCAATCACACGAGCGCCCAGCCACTCAATCAGAAGAGCAACCAGCCAGACAATCACATGAGAGACCAGCCACGCAATCACACGAGCGACAAGCGACGCAATCACATGAGCGACCAGCCACGCAATCACAAGAGCGACCAGCAACGCATTCACACGAGCGACCAGCCATGCAATCACATGAGCGACCAGCCACATAATCACACGAGCGACCAGCCATGCAATCGGAGGAGCGACCAGCCACACAAACACATGAGAGACCAGCCAGGCAATCAGAAGAGCGACCAGCCACGCAATCAGAAGAGCGACCAACCACGCAATCAGAAGAGCGACCAGACACACAATCACACGAGCAACCAGCCACACAATCAGAAGAGCGACCAGCCAACACAATCACATGAGAGACCAGCCACACAATCACACGAGCGACCAGCCACACAATCACACGAGCGACCAGCCACGCAATCACACGAGCGACCAGCCATGCAACCAGAAGAGCGACCAGCCACACAATCACACGAGAGACCAGCCACGCAATCACATGAGAGACCAGCCACGCAATCACATGAGCGACCAGCCACATATTCACACGAGCGACCAGCCATGCAATCACACGAGCGACTAGCGACGCAATCACACGAGCAACCAGCCACGCAATCACACGAGCGACAAGCGACGCAATCACACGAGCGACCAGCCAACCCAATCACATGAGAGACCAGCCACGCACTCACATTAGAGACCAGCCACGCAATCACATGAGTGACAAGCGACGCAATCACACGAGCGACCAGCCACGCAATCACACGAGTGACCAGCCACGCAATCACACTAGCGACCAGCCACGCTATCACTCGAGCGACCAGCCACGCAATCACACGAGCGACAAGCGACGCAATCACACGAGCGACCAGCCACGCAATCACAAGAGTGACCAGCAACGCATTCACACGAGCGACCAGCCATGCTATCACATGAGCGACCAGCCACATAATCACACGAGCGACCAGCCATGCAATCAGAGGAGCGACCAGCCACACCATCACATGAGAGACCAGCCAGGCAATCAGAAGAGCGACCAGCCACGCAATCAGAAGAGCGACCAACCACGCAATCAGAAGAGCGACCAGACACACAATCACACGAGCAACCAGCCACACAATCAGAAGAGCGACCAGCCAACACAATCACATGAGAGACCAGCCACACAATCACACGAGCGACCAGCCACACAATCACACGAGCGACCAGCCACGCAATCACACGAGCGACCAGCCACACAATCAAATGAGCGACTAGCCACGCAATCACATGAGCGACCAGCCGTGCAACCAGAAGAGCGACCAGCCACGCAATCACACGAGCGACCAGCCACACAATCAGAAGAGCAACCAGCCAGACAATCACATGAGAGACCAGCCACGCAATCACACGAGCGACAAGCGACGCAATCACACGAGCGACCAGCCACGCAATCACAAGAGCGACCAGCAACGCATTCACACGAGCGACCAGCCATGCAATCACATGAGCGACCAGCCACATAATCACACGAGCGACCAGCCATGCAATCGGAGGAGCGACCAGCCACACAAACACATGAGAGACCAGCCAGGCAATCAGAAGAGCGACCAGCCACGCAATCAGAAGAGCGACCAACCACGCAATCAGAAGAGCGACCAGACACACAATCACACGAGCAACCAGCCACACAATCAGAAGAGCGACCAGCCAACACAATCACATGAGAGACCAGCCATGCAACCAGAAGAGCGACCAGCCACACAATCACACGAGCGACCAGCCACGCAATCACACGAGCGACCAGCCATGCAACCAGAAGAGCGACCAGCCACACAATCACACGAGAGACCAGCCACGCAATCACATGAGAGACCAGCCACGCAATCACATGAGCGACCAGCCACATATTCACACGAGCGACCAGCCATGCAATCACACGAGCGACTAGCGACGCAATTACACGAGCAACCAGCCACACAATCACACGAGCGACCAGCAACGCAATCACACGAGCGACCAGCCACGCAATCACATGAGTGCCCAGCCACGCAATCACACGAGCGACCGGCCATGCAACCAGACGATCGACCAGCCACACAATCACACGAGATACCAGCCACACAATCACATGAGAGACCAGCCACGCAATCACATGAGCGACCAGCCACATATTCACACGAGCGACCAGCCACACAATCACACGAGCGACCAGCTACGCAATCACACGAGCGACCAGCCACACAATCACATGAGCGACTAGCCACGCAATCACATGAGCGACCAGCCGTGCAACCAGAAGAGCGACCAGCCACGCAATTACATGAGCGACTAGCGACGCAATCACACGAGCGACCAGCAACGCAATCACACGAGCGACCAGCCAAACAATCACATGAGAGACCAGCCACGCCATCACATGAGAGACCAGCCACGCAATCACATGAGTGACTAGCGACGCAATCACACGAGCGACCAGCCAACGCAATCACACGAGCGACTAGCAACGCAATCACACGAGCGACCAGCCACGCAATCACATGAGTGACCAACCACGCAATCACACGAGAGACCTTCCACACAATCACATGAGAGACCAGCCACATAATCACACGAGCGACCAGCTACGCAATCACACGAGCGACCAGCCATGCAACCAGAAGAACGACCAGCCACACAATCACACGAGAGACCAGCCACGCAATCACATGAGAGACCAGCCACGCAATCACATGAGTGACTAGCGACGCAATCACACGAGCGACCAGCCATGCAACCAGAAGAACGACCAGCCACACAATCACACGAGAGACCTTCCACACAATCACATGAGAGACCAGCCACGCAATCACATGAGCGACCAGCCACATATTCACACGAGCGACCAGCCACATAATCACACGAGCGACCAGCTACGCAATCACACGAGCGACCAGCCACACAATCACATGAGCGACTAGCCACGCAATCACAGGAGCGACCAGCCGTGCAACCAGAAGCGCGACCAGCCACGCAATCACACGAGCGACCAGCCACACAATAACACGAGCAACCAGCCACACAATCAGAAGAGCGACCAGCCAACAGAATCACATGAGAGACCAGCCACACAATCACACGAGCGACCAGCCACACAATCACATGAGAGACCAGCCACACAATCACATGAGAGACCAGCCACACAATCACACGAGCGACCAGCCACACAATCACATGAGCGACCAGCCACATATTCACACGAGCGACCAGCCATGCAATCACACGAGCGACTAGCGACGCAATCACACGAGCAACCAGCCACACAATCACACGAGCGACCAGCAACGCAATCACACGAGCGACCAGCCACGCAATCACATGAGTGCCCAGCCACGCAATCACACGAGCGACCGGCCATGCAACCAGACGATCGACCAGCCACACAATCACACGAGATACCAGCCACACAATCACATGAGAGACCAGCCACGCAATCACATGAGCGACCAGCCACATATTCACACGAGCGACCAGCCACACAATCACACGAGCGACCAGCTACGCAATCACACGAGCGACCAGCCACACAATCACATGAGCGACTAGCCACGCAATCACATGAGCGACCAGCCGTGCAACCAGAAGAGCGACCAGCCACGCAATTACATGAGCGACTAGCGACGCAATCACACGAGCGACCAGCAACGCAATCACACGAGCGACCAGCCAAACAATCACATGAGAGACCAGCCACGCCATCACATGAGAGACCAGCCACGCAATCACATGAGTGACTAGCGACGCAATCACACGAGCGACCAGCCAACGCAATCACACGAGCGACTAGCAACGCAATCACACGAGCGACCAGCCACGCAATCACATGAGTGACCAGCCACGCAATCACACGAGAGACCTTCCACACAATCACATGAGAGACCAGCCACATAATCACACGAGCGACCAGCTACGCAATCACACGAGCGACCAGCCATGCAACCAGAAGAACGACCAGCCACACAATCACACGAGAGACCAGCCACGCAATCACATGAGAGACCAGCCACGCAATCACATGAGTGACTAGCGACGCAATCACACGAGCGACCAGCCATGCAACCAGAAGAACGACCAGCCACACAATCACACGAGAGACCTTCCACACAATCACATGAGAGACCAGCCACGCAATCACATGAGCGACCAGCCACATATTCACACGAGCGACCAGCCACATAATCACACGAGCGACCAGCTACGCAATCACACGAGCGACCAGCCACACAATCACATGAGCGACTAGCCACGCAATCACAGGAGCGACCAGCCGTGCAACCAGAAGCGCGACCAGCCACGCAATCACACGAGCGACCAGCCACACAATAACACGAGCAACCAGCCACACAATCAGAAGAGCGACCAGCCAACAGAATCACATGAGAGACCAGCCACACAATCACACGAGCGACCAGCCACACAATCACATGAGAGACCAGCCACACAATCACATGAGAGACCAGCCACGCAATCACACTAGCGACCAGCCACGCTATCACTCGAGCGACCAGCCACGCAATCACACGAGCGACAAGCGACGCAATCACACGAGCGACCAGCCACGCAATCACAAGAGCGACCAGCAACGCATTCACACGAGCGACCAGCCATGCAATCACATGAGCGACCAGCCACATAATCACACGAGCGACCAGCCATGCAATCAGAGGAGCGACCAGCCACACAAACACATGAGAGACCAGCCAGGCAATCAGAAGAGCGACCAGCCACGCAATCAGAAGAGCGACCAACCACGCAATCAGGAGAGCGACCAGACACACAATCACACGAGCAACCAGCCACACAATCAGAAGAGCGACCAGCCAACACAATCACATGAGAGACCAGCCACACAATCACACGAGCGACCAGCCACACAATCACACGAGCGACCAACCACGCAATCACACGAGCGACCAGCCACACAATCACATGAGCGACTAGCCACGCAATCACATGAGCGACCAGCCGTGCCACCAGAAGAGCGACCAGCCACGCAATCACACGAGCGACCAGCCACTCAATCAGAAGAGCAACCAGCCAGACAATCACATGAGAGACCAGCCACGCAATCACACGAGCGACAAGCGACGCAATCACACGAGCGACCAGCCACGCAATCACAAGAGCGACCAGCAACGCATTCACACGAGCGACCAGCCATGCAATCACATGAGCGACCAGCCACATAATCACACGAGCGACCAGCCATGCAATCGGAGGAGCGACCAGCCACACAAACACATGAGAGACCAGCCAGGCAATCAGAAGAGCGACCAGCCACGCAATCAGAAGAGCGACCAACCACGCAATCAGAAGAGCGACCAGACACACAATCACACGAGCAACCAGCCACACAATCAGAAGAGCGACCAGCCAACACAATCACATGAGAGACCAGCCACACAATCACACGAGCGACCAGCCACACAATCACACGAGCGACCAACCACGCAATCACACGAGCGACCAGCCACACAATCACATGAGCGACTAGCCACGCAATCACATGAGCGACCAGCCGTGCCACCAGAAGAGCGACCAGCCACGCAATCACACGAGCGCCCAGCCACTCAATCAGAAGAGCAACCAGCCAGACAATCACATGAGAGACCAGCCACGCAATCACACGAGCGACAAGCGACGCAATCACATGAGCGACCAGCCACGCAATCACAAGAGCGACCAGCAACGCATTCACACGAGCGACCAGCCATGCAATCACATGAGCGACCAGCCACATAATCACACGAGCGACCAGCCATGCAATCGGAGGAGCGACCAGCCACACAAACACATGAGAGACCAGCCAGGCAATCAGAAGAGCGACCAGCCACGCAATCAGAAGAGCGACCAACCACGCAATCAGAAGAGCGACCAGACACACAATCACACGAGCAACCAGCCACACAATCAGAAGAGCGACCAGCCAACACAATCACATGAGAGACCAGCCACACAATCACACGAGCGACCAGCCACACAATCACACGAGCGACCAGCCACGCAATCACACGAGCGACCAGCCATGCAACCAGAAGAGCGACCAGCCACACAATCACACGAGAGACCAGCCACGCAATCACATGAGAGACCAGCCACGCAATCACATGAGCGACCAGCCACATATTCACACGAGCGACCAGCCATGCAATCACACGAGCGACTAGCGACGCAATTACACGAGCAACCAGCCACGCAATCACACGAGCGACAAGCGACGCAATCACACGAGCGACCAGCCAACCCAATCACATGAGAGACCAGCCACGCACTCACATTAGAGACCAGCCACGCAATCACATGAGTGACAAGCGACGCAATCACACGAGCGACCAGCCACGCAATCACACGAGTGACCAGCCACGCAATCACACTAGCGACCAGCCACGCTATCACTCGAGCGACCAGCCACGCAATCACACGAGCGACAAGCGACGCAATCACACGAGCGACCAGCCACGCAATCACAAGAGTGACCAGCAACGCATTCACACGAGCGACCAGCCATGCTATCACATGAGCGACCAGCCACATAATCACACGAGCGACCAGCCATGCAATCAGAGGAGCGACCAGCCACACCATCACATGAGAGACCAGCCAGGCAATCAGAAGAGCGACCAGCCACGCAATCAGAAGAGCGACCAACCACGCAATCAGAAGAGCGACCAGACACACAATCACACGAGCAACCAGCCACACAATCAGAAGAGCGACCAGCCAACACAATCACATGAGAGACCAGCCACACAATCACACGAGCGACCAGCCACACAATCACACGAGCGACCAGCCACGCAATCACACGAGCGACCAGCCACACAATCAAATGAGCGACTAGCCACGCAATCACATGAGCGACCAGCCGTGCAACCAGAAGAGCGACCAGCCACGCAATCACACGAGCGACCAGCCACACAATCAGAAGAGCAACCAGCCAGACAATCACATGAGAGACCAGCCACGCAATCACACGAGCGACAAGCGACGCAATCACACGAGCGACCAGCCACGCAATCACAAGAGCGACCAGCAACGCATTCACACGAGCGACCAGCCATGCAATCACATGAGCGACCAGCCACATAATCACACGAGCGACCAGCCATGCAATCGGAGGAGCGACCAGCCACACAAACACATGAGAGACCAGCCAGGCAATCAGAAGAGCGACCAGCCACGCAATCAGAAGAGCGACCAACCACGCAATCAGAAGAGCGACCAGACACACAATCACACGAGCAACCAGCCACACAATCAGAAGAGCGACCAGCCAACACAATCACATGAGAGACCAGCCATGCAACCAGAAGAGCGACCAGCCACACAATCACACGAGCGACCAGCCACGCAATCACACGAGCGACCAGCCATGCAACCAGAAGAGCGACCAGCCACACAATCACACGAGAGACCAGCCACGCAATCACATGAGAGACCAGCCACGCAATCACATGAGCGACCAGCCACATATTCACACGAGCGACCAGCCATGCAATCACACGAGCGACTAGCGACGCAATTACACGAGCAACCAGCCACACAATCACACGAGCGACCAGCAACGCAATCACACGAGCGACCAGCCACGCAATCACATGAGTGCCCAGCCACGCAATCACACGAGCGACCGGCCATGCAACCAGACGATCGACCAGCCACACAATCACACGAGATACCAGCCACACAATCACATGAGAGACCAGCCACGCAATCACATGAGCGACCAGCCACATATTCACACGAGCGACCAGCCACACAATCACACGAGCGACCAGCTACGCAATCACACGAGCGACCAGCCACACAATCACATGAGCGACTAGCCACGCAATCACATGAGCGACCAGCCGTGCAACCAGAAGAGCGACCAGCCACGCAATTACATGAGCGACTAGCGACGCAATCACACGAGCGACCAGCAACGCAATCACACGAGCGACCAGCCAAACAATCACATGAGAGACCAGCCACGCCATCACATGAGAGACCAGCCACGCAATCACATGAGTGACTAGCGACGCAATCACACGAGCGACCAGCCAACGCAATCACACGAGCGACTAGCAACGCAATCACACGAGCGACCAGCCACGCAATCACATGAGTGACCAACCACGCAATCACACGAGAGACCTTCCACACAATCACATGAGAGACCAGCCACATAATCACACGAGCGACCAGCTACGCAATCACACGAGCGACCAGCCATGCAACCAGAAGAACGACCAGCCACACAATCACACGAGAGACCAGCCACGCAATCACATGAGAGACCAGCCACGCAATCACATGAGTGACTAGCGACGCAATCACACGAGCGACCAGCCATGCAACCAGAAGAACGACCAGCCACACAATCACACGAGAGACCTTCCACACAATCACATGAGAGACCAGCCACGCAATCACATGAGCGACCAGCCACATATTCACACGAGCGACCAGCCACATAATCACACGAGCGACCAGCTACGCAATCACACGAGCGACCAGCCACACAATCACATGAGCGACTAGCCACGCAATCACAGGAGCGACCAGCCGTGCAACCAGAAGCGCGACCAGCCACGCAATCACACGAGCGACCAGCCACACAATAACACGAGCAACCAGCCACACAATCAGAAGAGCGACCAGCCAACAGAATCACATGAGAGACCAGCCACACAATCACACGAGCGACCAGCCACACAATCACATGAGAGACCAGCCACACAATCACATGAGAGACCAGCCACACAATCACACGAGCGACCAGCCACACAATCACATGAGCGACCAGCCACATATTCACACGAGCGACCAGCCATGCAATCACACGAGCGACTAGCGACGCAATCACACGAGCAACCAGCCACACAATCACACGAGCGACCAGCAACGCAATCACACGAGCGACCAGCCACGCAATCACATGAGTGCCCAGCCACGCAATCACACGAGCGACCGGCCATGCAACCAGACGATCGACCAGCCACACAATCACACGAGATACCAGCCACACAATCACATGAGAGACCAGCCACGCAATCACATGAGCGACCAGCCACATATTCACACGAGCGACCAGCCACACAATCACACGAGCGACCAGCTACGCAATCACACGAGCGACCAGCCACACAATCACATGAGCGACTAGCCACGCAATCACATGAGCGACCAGCCGTGCAACCAGAAGAGCGACCAGCCACGCAATTACATGAGCGACTAGCGACGCAATCACACGAGCGACCAGCAACGCAATCACACGAGCGACCAGCCAAACAATCACATGAGAGACCAGCCACGCCATCACATGAGAGACCAGCCACGCAATCACATGAGTGACTAGCGACGCAATCACACGAGCGACCAGCCAACGCAATCACACGAGCGACTAGCAACGCAATCACACGAGCGACCAGCCACGCAATCACATGAGTGACCAGCCACGCAATCACACGAGAGACCTTCCACACAATCACATGAGAGACCAGCCACATAATCACACGAGCGACCAGCTACGCAATCACACGAGCGACCAGCCATGCAACCAGAAGAACGACCAGCCACACAATCACACGAGAGACCAGCCACGCAATCACATGAGAGACCAGCCACGCAATCACATGAGTGACTAGCGACGCAATCACACGAGCGACCAGCCATGCAACCAGAAGAACGACCAGCCACACAATCACACGAGAGACCTTCCACACAATCACATGAGAGACCAGCCACGCAATCACATGAGCGACCAGCCACATATTCACACGAGCGACCAGCCACATAATCACACGAGCGACCAGCTACGCAATCACACGAGCGACCAGCCACACAATCACATGAGCGACTAGCCACGCAATCACAGGAGCGACCAGCCGTGCAACCAGAAGCGCGACCAGCCACGCAATCACACGAGCGACCAGCCACACAATAACACGAGCAACCAGCCACACAATCAGAAGAGCGACCAGCCAACAGAATCACATGAGAGACCAGCCACACAATCACACGAGCGACCAGCCACACAATCACATGAGAGACCAGCCACACAATCACATGAGAGACCAGCCACGCAATCACACTAGCGACCAGCCACGCTATCACTCGAGCGACCAGCCACGCAATCACACGAGCGACAAGCGACGCAATCACACGAGCGACCAGCCACGCAATCACAAGAGCGACCAGCAACGCATTCACACGAGCGACCAGCCATGCAATCACATGAGCGACCAGCCACATAATCACACGAGCGACCAGCCATGCAATCAGAGGAGCGACCAGCCACACAAACACATGAGAGACCAGCCAGGCAATCAGAAGAGCGACCAGCCACGCAATCAGAAGAGCGACCAACCACGCAATCAGGAGAGCGACCAGACACACAATCACACGAGCAACCAGCCACACAATCAGAAGAGCGACCAGCCAACACAATCACATGAGAGACCAGCCACACAATCACACGAGCGACCAGCCACACAATCACACGAGCGACCAACCACGCAATCACACGAGCGACCAGCCACACAATCACATGAGCGACTAGCCACGCAATCACATGAGCGACCAGCCGTGCCACCAGAAGAGCGACCAGCCACGCAATCACACGAGCGACCAGCCACTCAATCAGAAGAGCAACCAGCCAGACAATCACATGAGAGACCAGCCACGCAATCACACGAGCGACAAGCGACGCAATCACACGAGCGACCAGCCACGCAATCACAAGAGCGACCAGCAACGCATTCACACGAGCGACCAGCCATGCAATCACATGAGCGACCAGCCACATAATCACACGAGCGACCAGCCATGCAATCGGAGGAGCGACCAGCCACACAAACACATGAGAGACCAGCCAGGCAATCAGAAGAGCGACCAGCCACGCAATCAGAAGAGCGACCAACCACGCAATCAGAAGAGCGACCAGACACACAATCACACGAGCAACCAGCCACACAATCAGAAGAGCGACCAGCCAACACAATCACATGAGAGACCAGCCACACAATCACACGAGCGACCAGCCACACAATCACACGAGCGACCAGCCACGCAATCACACGAGCGACCAGCCATGCAACCAGAAGAGCGACCAGCCACACAATCACACGAGAGACCAGCCACGCAATCACATGAGAGACCAGCCACGCAATCACATGAGCGACCAGCCACATATTCACACGAGCGACCAGCCATGCAATCACACGAGCGACTAGCGACGCAATCACACGAGCAACCAGCCACACAATCACACGAGCGACCAGCAACGCAATCACACGAGCGACCAGCCACGCAATCACATGAGTGCCCAGCCACGCAATCACACGAGCGACCGGCCATGCAACCAGACGATCGACCAGCCACACAATCACACGAGATACCAGCCACACAATCACATGAGAGACCAGCCACGCAATCACATGAGCGACCAGCCACATATTCACATGAGCGACCAGCCACACAATCACACGAGCGACCAGCTACGCAATCACATGAGCGACCAGCCACATATTCACACGAGCGACCAGCCACACAATCACACGAGCGACCAGCTACGCAATCACACGAGCGACCAGCCACACAATCACATGAGCGACTAGCCACGCAATCACATGAGCGACCAGCCGTGCAACCAGAAGAGCGACCAGCCACGCAATTACATGAGCGACTAGCGACGCAATCACACGAGCGACCAGCAACGCAATCACACGAGCGACCAGCCAAACAATCACATGAGAGACCAGCCACGCCATCACATGAGAGACCAGCCACGCAATCACATGAGTGACTAGCGACGCAATCACACGAGCGACCAGCCAACGCAATCACACGAGCGACTAGCAACGCAATCACACGAGCGACCAGCCACGCAATCACATGAGTGACCAGCCACGCAATCACACGAGAGACCTTCCACACAATCACATGAGAGACCAGCCACATAATCACACGAGCGACCAGCTACGCAATCACACGAGCGACCAGCCATGCAACCAGAAGAACGACCAGCCACACAATCACACGAGAGACCAGCCACGCAATCACATGAGAGACCAGCCACGCAATCACATGAGTGACTAGCGACGCAATCACACGAGCGACCAGCCATGCAACCAGAAGAACGACCAGCCACACAATCACACGAGAGACCTTCCACACAATCACATGAGAGACCAGCCACGCAATCACATGAGCGACCAGCCAAATATTCACACGAGCGACCAGCCACATAATCACACGAGCGACCAGCTACGCAATCACACGAGCGACCAGCCACACAATCACATGAGCGACTAGCCACGCAATCACAGGAGCGACCAGCCGTGCAACCAGAAGCGCGACCAGCCACGCAATCACACGAGCGACCAGCCACACAATAACACGAGCAACCAGCCACACAATCAGAAGAGCGACCAGCCAACAGAATCACATGAGAGACCAGCCACACAATCACACGAGCGACCAGCCACACAATCACATGAGAGACCAGCCACACAATCACATGAGAGACCAGCCACACAATCACACGAGCGACCAGCCACACAATCACATGAGCGACCAGCCACATATTCACACGAGCGACCAGCCATGCAATCACACGAGCGACTAGCGACGCAATCACACGAGCAACCAGCCACACAATCACACGAGCGACCAGCAACGCAATCACACGAGCGACCGGCCATGCAACCAGACGATCGACCAGCCACACAATCACACGAGATACCAGCCACACAATCACATGAGAGACCAGCCACGCAATCACATGAGCGACCAGCCACATATTCACACGAGCGACCAGCCACACAATCACACGAGCGACCAGCTACGCAATCACACGAGCGACCAGCCACACAATCACATGAGCGACTAGCCACGCAATCACATGAGCGACCAGCCGTGCAACCAGAAGAGCGACCAGCCACGCAATCACAAGAGCGACCAGCAACGCATTCACACGAGCGACCAGCCATGCAATCACATGAGCGACCAGCCACATAATCACACGAGCGACCAGCCATGCAATCGGAGGAGCGACCAGCCACACAAACACATGAGAGACCAGCCAGGCAATCAGAAGAGCGACCAGCCACGCAATCAGAAGAGCGACCAACCACGCAATCAGAAGAGCGACCAGACACACAATCACACGAGCAACCAGCCACACAATCAGAAGAGCGACCAGCCAACACAATCACATGAGAGACCAGCCACACAATCACACGAGCGACCAGCCACACAATCACACGAGCGACCAGCCACGCAATCACACGAGCGACCAGCCATGCAACCAGAAGAGCGACCAGCCACACAATCACACGAGAGACCAGCCACGCAATCACATGAGAGACCAGCCACGCAATCACATGAGCGACCAGCCACATATTCACACGAGCGACCAGCCATGCAATCACACGAGCGACTAGCGACGCAATCACACGAGCAACCAGCCACACAATCACACGAGCGACCAGCAACGCAATCACACGAGCGACCAGCAACGCAATCACACGAGCGACCAGCCACGCAATCACATGAGTGCCCAGCCACGCAATCACACGAGCGACCGGCCATGCAACCAGACGATCGACCAGCCACACAATCACACGAGATACCAGCCACACAATCACATGAGAGACCAGCCACGCAATCACATGAGCGACCAGCCACATATTCACACGAGCGACCAGCCACACAATCACACGAGCGACCAGCTACGCAATCACATGAGCGACCAGCCACATATTCACACGAGCGACCAGCCACACAATCACACGAGCGACCAGCTACGCAATCACACGAGCGACCAGCCACACAATCACATGAGCGACTAGCCACGCAATCACATGAGCGACCAGCCGTGCAACCAGAAGAGCGACCAGCCACGCAATTACATGAGCGACTAGCGACGCAATCACACGAGCGACCAGCAACGCAATCACACGAGCGACCAGCCAAACAATCACATGAGAGACCAGCCACGCCATCACATGAGAGACCAGCCACGCAATCACATGAGTGACTAGCGACGCAATCACACGAGCGACCAGCCAACGCAATCACACGAGCGACTAGCAACGCAATCACACGAGCGACCAGCCACGCAATCACATGAGTGACCAGCCACGCAATCACACGAGAGACCTTCCACACAATCACATGAGAGACCAGCCACATAATCACACGAGCGACCAGCTACGCAATCACACGAGCGACCAGCCATGCAACCAGAAGAACGACCAGCCACACAATCACACGAGAGACCAGCCACGCAATCATATGAGAGACCAGCCACGCAATCACATGAGTGACTAGCGACGCAATCACACGAGCGACCAGCCATGCAACCAGAAGAACGACCAGCCACACAATCACACGAGAGACCTTCCACACAATCACATGAGAGACCAGCCACGCAATCACATGAGCGACCAGCCACATATTCACACGAGCGACCAGCCACATAATCACACGAGCGACCAGCTACGCAATCACACGAGCGACCAGCCACACAATCACATGAGCGACTAGCCACGCAATCACAGGAGCGACCAGCCGTGCAACCAGAAGCGCGACCAGCCACGCAATCACACGAGCGACCAGCCACACAATAACACGAGCAACCAGCCACACAATCAGAAGAGCGACCAGCCAACAGAATCACATGAGAGACCAGCCACACAATCACACGAGCGACCAGCCACACAATCACATGAGAGACCAGCCACACAATCACATGAGAGACCAGCCACACAATCACACGAGCGACCAGCCACACAATCACATGAGCGACCAGCCACATATTCACACGAGCGACCAGCCATGCAATCACACGAGCGACTAGCGACGCAATCACACGAGCAACCAGCCACACAATCACACGAGCGACCAGCAACGCAATCACACGAGCGACCAGCCACGCAATCACATGAGTGCCCAGCCACGCAATCACACGAGCGACCGGCCATGCAACCAGACGATCGACCAGCCACACAATCACACGAGATACCAGCCACACAATCACATGAGAGACCAGCCACGCAATCACATGAGCGACCAGCCACATATTCACACGAGCGACCAGCCACACAATCACACGAGCGACCAGCTACGCAATCACACGAGCGACCAGCCACACAATCACATGAGCGACTAGCCACGCAATCACATGAGCGACCAGCCGTGCAACCAGAAGAGCGACCAGCCACGCAATTACATGAGCGACTAGCGACGCAATCACACGAGCGACCAGCAACGCAATCACACGAGCGACCAGCCAAACAATCACATGAGAGACCAGCCACGCCATCACATGAGAGACCAGCCACGCAATCACATGAGTGACTAGCGACGCAATCACACGAGCGACCAGCCAACGCAATCACACGAGCGACTAGCAACGCAATCACACGAGCGACCAGCCACGCAATCACATGAGTGACCAGCCACGCAATCACACGAGAGACCTTCCACACAATCACATGAGAGACCAGCCACATAATCACACGAGCGACCAGCTACGCAATCACACGAGCGACCAGCCATGCAACCAGAAGAACGACCAGCCACACAATCACACGAGAGACCAGCCACGCAATCACATGAGAGACCAGCCACGCAATCACATGAGTGACTAGCGACGCAATCACACGAGCGACCAGCCATGCAACCAGAAGAACGACCAGCCACACAATCACACGAGAGACCTTCCACACAATCACATGAGAGACCAGCCACGCAATCACATGAGCGACCAGCCACATATTCACACGAGCGACCAGCCACATAATCACACGAGCGACCAGCTACGCAATCACACGAGCGACCAGCCACACAATCACATGAGCGACTAGCCACGCAATCACAGGAGCGACCAGCCGTGCAACCAGAAGCGCGACCAGCCACGCAATCACACGAGCGACCAGCCACACAATAACACGAGCAACCAGCCACACAATCAGAAGAGCGACCAGCCAACAGAATCACATGAGAGACCAGCCACACAATCACACGAGCGACCAGCCACACAATCACATGAGAGACCAGCCACACAATCACATGAGAGACCAGCCACGCAATCACACTAGCGACCAGCCACGCTATCACTCGAGCGACCAGCCACGCAATCACACGAGCGACAAGCGACGCAATCACACGAGCGACCAGCCACGCAATCACAAGAGCGACCAGCAACGCATTCACACGAGCGACCAGCCATGCAATCACATGAGCGACCAGCCACATAATCACACGAGCGACCAGCCATGCAATCAGAGGAGCGACCAGCCACACAAACACATGAGAGACCAGCCAGGCAATCAGAAGAGCGACCAGCCACGCAATCAGAAGAGCGACCAACCACGCAATCAGGAGAGCGACCAGACACACAATCACACGAGCAACCAGCCACACAATCAGAAGAGCGACCAGCCAACACAATCACATGAGAGACCAGCCACACAATCACACGAGCGACCAGCCACACAATCACACGAGCGACCAACCACGCAATCACACGAGCGACCAGCCACACAATCACATGAGCGACTAGCCACACAATCACATGAGCGACCAGCCGTGCCACCAGAAGAGCGACCAGCCACGCAATCACACGAGCGACCAGCCACTCAATCAGAAGAGCAACCAGCCAGACAATCACATGAGAGACCAGCCACGCAATCACACGAGCGACAAGCGACGCAATCACACGAGCGACCAGCCACGCAATCACAAGAGCGACCAGCAACGCATTCACACGAGCGACCAGCCATGCAATCACATGAGCGACCAGCCACATAATCACACGAGCGACCAGCCATGCAATCGGAGGAGCGACCAGCCACACAAACACATGAGAGACCAGCCAGGCAATCAGAAGAGCGACCAGCCACGCAATCAGAAGAGCGACCAACCACGCAATCAGAAGAGCGACCAGACACACAATCACACGAGCAACCAGCCACACAATCAGAAGAGCGACCAGCCAACACAATCACATGAGAGACCAGCCACACAATCACACGAGCGACCAGCCACACAATCACACGAGCGACCAGCCACGCAATCACACGAGCGACCAGCCATGCAACCAGAAGAGCGACCAGCCACACAATCACACGAGAGACCAGCCACGCAATCACATGAGAGACCAGCCACGCAATCACATGAGCGACCAGCCACATATTCACACGAGCGACCAGCCATGCAATCACACGAGCGACTAGCGACGCAATCACACGAGCAACCAGCCACACAATCACACGAGCGACCAGCAACGCAATCACACGAGCGACCAGCCACGCAATCACATGAGTGCCCAGCCACGCAATCACACGAGCGACCGGCCATGCAACCAGACGATCGACCAGCCACACAATCACACGAGATACCAGCCACACAATCACATGAGAGACCAGCCACGCAATCACATGAGCGACCAGCCACATATTCACACGAGCGACCAGCCACACAATCACACGAGCGACCAGCTACGCAATCACACGAGCAACCAGCCACACAATCACATGAGCGACTAGCCACGCAATCACATGAGCGACCAGCCGTGCAACCAGAAGAGCGACCAGCCACGCAATTACATGAGCGACTAGCGACGCAATCACACGAGCGACCAGCAACGCAATCACACGAGCGACCAGCCAAACAATCACATGAGAGACCAGCCACGCCATCACATGAGAGACCAGCCACGCAATCACATGAGTGACTAGCGACGCAATCACACGAGCGACCAGCCAACGCAATCACACGAGCGACTAGCAACGCAATCACACGAGCGACCAGCCACGCAATCACATGAGTGACCAGCCACGCAATCACACGAGAGACCTTCCACACAATCACATGAGAGACCAGCCACATAATCACACGAGCGACCAGCTACGCAATCACACGAGCGACCAGCCATGCAACCAGAAGAACGACCAGCCACACAATCACACGAGAGACCAGCCACGCAATCACATGAGAGACCAGCCACGCAATCACATGAGTGACTAGCGACGCAATCACACGAGCGACCAGCCATGCAACCAGAAGAACGACCAGCCACACAATCACACGAGAGACCTTCCACACAATCACATGAGAGACCAGCCACGCAATCACATGAGCGACCAGCCACATATTCACACGAGCGACCAGCCACATAATCACACGAGCGACCAGCTACGCAATCACACGAGCGACCAGCCACACAATCACATGAGCGACTAGCCACGCAATCACAGGAGCGACCAGCCGTGCAACCAGAAGCGCGACCAGCAACGCAATCACACGAGCGACCAGCCACACAATAACACGAGCAACCAGCCACACAATCAGAAGAGCGACCAGCCAACAGAATCACATGAGAGACCAGCCACACAATCACACGAGCGACCAGCCACACAATCACATGAGAGACCAGCCACACAATCACATGAGAGACCAGCCACGCAATCACACTAGCGACCAGCCACGCTATCACTCGAGCGACCAGCCACGCAATCACACGAGCGACAAGCGACGCAATCACACGAGCGACCAGCCACGCAATCACAAGAGCGACCAGCAACGCATTCACACGAGCGACCAGCCATGCAATCAAATGAGCGACCAGCCACATAATCACACGAGCGACCAGCCATGCAATCAGAGGAGCGACCAGCCACACAAACACATGAGAGACCAGCCAGGCAATCAGAAGAGCGACCAGCCACGCAATCAGAAGTGCGACCAACCACGCAATCAGGAGAGCGACCAGACACACAATCACACGAGCAACCAGCCACACAATCAGAAGAGCGACCAGCCAACACAATCACATGAGAGACCAGCCACACAATCACACGAGCGACCAGCCACACAATCACACGAGCGACCAACCACGCAATCACACGAGCGACCAGCCACACAATCACATGAGCGACTAGCCACGCAATCACATGAGCGACCAGCCGTGCCACCAGAAGAGCGACCAGCCACGCAATCACACGAGCGACCAGCCACTCAATCAGAAGAGCAACCAGCCAGACAATCACATGAGAGACCAGCCACGCAATCACACGAGCGACAAGCGACGCAATCACACGAGCGACCAGCCACGCAATCACAAGAGCGACCAGCAACGCATTCACACGAGCGACCAGCCATGCAATCACATGAGCGACCAGCCACATAATCACACGAGCGACCAGCCATGCAATCGGAGGAGCGACCAGCCA
Source organism: Acipenser ruthenus (assembly GCF_902713425.1). Taxonomy (NCBI): domain Eukaryota; kingdom Metazoa; phylum Chordata; class Actinopteri; order Acipenseriformes; family Acipenseridae; genus Acipenser; species Acipenser ruthenus. The sequence goes on along the minus strand of NC_081208.1, from coordinate 11,503,534 downwards.
CACAAACACATGAGAGACCAGCCAGGCAATCAGAAGAGCGACCAGCCACGCAATCAGAAGAGCGACCAACCACGCAATCAGAAGAGCGACTAGACACACAATCACACGAGCAACCAGCCACACAATCAGAAGAGCGACCAGCCAACACAATCACATGAGAGACCAGCCACACAATCACACGAGCGACCAGCCACACAATCACACGAGCGACCAGCCACGCAATCACACGAGCGACCAGCCATGCAACCAGAAGAGCGACCAGCCACACAATCACACGAGAGACCAGCCACGCAATCACATGAGAGACCAGCCACGCAATCACATGAGCGACCAGCCACATATTCACACGAGCGACCAGCCATGCAATCACACGAGCGACTAGCGACGCAATCACACGAGCAACCAGCCACACAATCACACGAGCGACCAGCAACGCAATCACACGAGCGACCAGCCACGCAATCACATGAGTGCCCAGCCACGCAATCACACGAGCGACCAGCCATGCAACCAGACGATCGACCAGCCACACAATCACACGAGATACCAGCCACACAATCACATGAGAGACCAGCCACGCAATCACATGAGCGACCAGCCACATATTCACACGAGCGACCAGCCACACAATCACACGAGCGACCAGCTACGCAATCACACGAGCGACCAGCCACACAATCACATGAGCGACTAGCCACGCAATCACATGAGCGACCAGCCGTGCAACCAGAAGAGCGACCAGCCACGCAATTACATGAGCGACTAGCGACGCAATCACACGAGCGACCAGCAACGCAATCACACGAGCGACCAGCCAAACAATCACATGAGAGACCAGCCACGCCATCACATGAGAGACCAGCCACGCAATCACATGAGTGACTAGCGACGCAATCACACGAGCGACCAGCCAACGCAATCACACGAGCGACTAGCAACGCAATCACACGAGCGACCAGCCACGCAATCACATGAGTGACCAGCCACGCAATCACACGAGAGACCTTCCACACAATCACATGAGAGACCAGCCACGCAATCACACGAGCGACCAGCGACGCAATCACACGAGCGACCAGCCATGCAACCAGAAGAACGACCAGCCACACAATCACACGAGAGACCAGCCACGCAATCACATGAGAGACCAGCCACGCAATCACATGAGTGACTAGCGACGCAATCACACGAGCGACCAGCCATGCAACCAGAAGAACGACCAGCCACACAATCACACGAGAGACCTTCCACACAATCACATGAGAGATCAGCCACGCAATCACATGAGCGACCAGCCACATATTCACACGAGCGACCAGCCACATAATCACACGAGCGACCAGCTACGCAATCACACGAGCGACCAGCCACACAATCACATGAGCGACTAGCCACGCAATCACAGGAGCGACCAGCCGTGCAACCAGAAGAGCGACCAGCCACGCAATCACACGAGCGACCAGCCACACAATCACACGAGCAACCAGCCACACAATCAGAAGAGCGACCAGCCAACACAATCACATGAGAGACCAGCCACACAATCACACGAGCGACCAGCCACACAATCACATGAGAGACCAGCCACGTAATCAGAAGAGCGACCAGACAAACAATCACACGAGCAACCAGCCACACAATCAGAAGAGCGACCAGCCAACACAATCACATGAGAGACCAGCCACACAATCACATGAGAGACCAGCCACGCAATCACATGAGTGACAAGCGACGCAATCACACGAGCGACCAGCCACGCAATCACACGAAAGATCAACCACACAATCAGAAGAGCGACCAGCCACATAATCACACGAGCGACCAGCCATGCAATCAGAGGAGCGACCAGCCACGCAATCACATGTGCGACCAGCCACATATTCACACGAGCGACCAGCCACTCAATCAGAAGAGCGACCAGCTACGCAATCACACGAGCGACCAGCCACACAATCACATGAGCGACTAGCCACGCAATCAATTGAGCGACCAGCCGTGCCACCAGAAGAGCGACCAGCCACGCAATCACACGAGCGACCAGCCACTCAATCAGAAGAGCAACCAGCCAGACAATCACATGAGAGACCAGCCACGCAATCACACGAGCGACAAGCGACGCAATCACACGAGCGACCAGCCACGCAATCACAAGAGCGACCAGCAACGCATTCACACGAGCGACCAGCCATGCAATCACATGAGCGACCAGCCACATAATTACACGAGCGACCAGCCATGCAATCGGAGGAGCGACCAGCCACACAAACACATGAGAGACCAGCCAGGCAATCAGAAGAGCGACCAGCCACGCAATCAGAAGAGCGACCAACCACGCAATCAGAAGAGCGACCAGACACACAATCACACGAGCAACCAGCCACACAATCAGAAGAGCGACCAGCCAACACAATCACATGAGAGACCAGCCACACAATCACACGAGCGACCAGCCACACAATCACACGAGCGACCAGCCACGCAATCACACGAGCGACCAGCCATGCAACCAGAAGAGCGACCAGCCACACAATCAAACGAGAGACCAGCCACGCAATCACATGAGAGACCAGCCACGCAATCACATGAGCGACCAGCCACACAATCACATGAGAGACCAGCCACGTAATCAGAAGAGCGACCAGACAAACAATCACACGAGCAACCAGCCACACAATCAGAAGAGCGACCAGCCAACACAATCACATGAGAGACCAGCCACACAATCACATGAGAGACCAGCCACGCAATCACATGAGTGACAAGCGACGCAATCACACGAGCGACCAGCCACGCAATCACACGAAAGATCAACCACACAATCAGAAGAGCGACCAGCCACATAATCACACGAGCGACCAGCCATGCAATCAGAGGAGCGACCAGCCACGCAATCACATGTGCGACCAGCCACATATTCACACGAGCGACCAGCCACTCAATCAGAAGAGCGACCAGCTACGCAATCACACGAGCGACCAGCCACACAATCACATGAGCGACTAGCCACGCAATCAATTGAGCGACCAGCCGTGCCACCAGAAGAGCGACCAGCCACGCAATCACACGAGCGACCAGCCACTCAATCAGAAGAGCAACCAGCCAGACAATCACATGAGAGACCAGCCACGCAATCACACGAGCGACAAGCGACGCAATCACACGAGCGACCAGCCACGCAATCACAAGAGCGACCAGCAACGCATTCACACGAGCGACCAGCCATGCAATCACATGAGCGACCAGCCACATAATCACACGAGCGACCAGCCATGCAATCGGAGGAGCGACCAGCCACACAAACACATGAGAGACCAGCCAGGCAATCAGAAGAGCGACCAGCCACGCAATCAGAAGAGCGACCAACCACGCAATCAGAAGAGCGACCAGACACACAATCACACGAGCAACCAGCCACACAATCAGAAGAGCGACCAGCCAACACAATCACATGAGAGACCAGCCACACAATCACACGAGCGACCAGCCACACAATCACACGAGCGACCAGCCACGCAATCACACGAGCGACCAGCCATGCAACCAGAAGAGCGACCAGCCACACAATCAAACGAGAGACCAGCCACGCAATCACATGAGAGACCAGCCACGCAATCACATGAGCGACCAGCCACATATTCACACGAGCGACCAGCCATGCAATCACACGAGCGACTAGCGACGCAATCACACGAGCAACCAGCCACACAATCACACGAGCGACCAGCAACGCAATCACACGAGCGACCAGCCACGCAATCACATGAGTGCCCAGCCACGCAATCACACGAGCGACCAGCCATGCAACCAGACGATCGACCAGCCACACAATCACACGAGATACCAGCCACACAATCACATGAGAGACCAGCCACGCAATCACATGAGCGACCAGCCACATATTCACACGAGCGACCAGCCACACAATCACACGAGCGACCAGCTACGCAATCACACGAGCGACCAGCCACACAATCACATGAGCGACTAGCCACGCAATCACATGAGCGACCAGCCGTGCAACCAGAAGAGCGACCAGCCACGCAATTACATGAGCGACTAGCGACGCAATCACACGAGCGACCAGCAACGCAATCACACGAGCGACCAGCCAAACAATCACATGAGAGACCAGCCACGCCATCACATGAGAGACCAGCCACGCAATCACATGAGTGACTAGCGACGCAATCACACGAGCGACCAGCCAACGCAATCACACGAGCGACTAGCAACGCAATCACACGAGCGACCAGCCACGCACTCACATGAGTGACCAGCCACGCAATCACACGAGAGACCTTCCACACAATCACATGAGAGACCAGCCACGCAATCACACGAGCGACCAGCGACGCAATCACACGGGCGACCAGCCATGCAACCAGAAGAACGACCAGCCACACAATCACACGAGAGACCAGCCACGCAATCACATGAGAGACCAGCCACGCAATCACATGAGTGACTAGCGACGCAATCACACGAGCGACCAGCCATGCAACCAGAAGAACGACCAGCCACACAATCACACGAGAGACCTTCCACACAATCACATGAGAGACCAGCCACGCAATCACATGAGCGACCAGCCACATATTCACACGAGCGACCAGCCACATAATCACACGAGCGACCAGCTACGCAATCACACGAGCGACCAGCCACACAATCACATGAGCGACTAGCCACGCAATCACAGGAGCGACCAGCCGTGCAACCAGAAGAGCGACCAGCCACGCAATCACACGAGCGACCAGCCACACAATCACACGAGCAACCAGCCACACAATCAGAAGAGCGACCAGCCAACACAATCACATGAGAGACCAGCCACACAATCACACGAGCGACCAGCCACAAAATCACATGAGAGACCAGCCACGCAATCAGAAGAGCGACCAGACAAACAATCACACGAGCAACCAGCCACACAATCAGAAGAGCGACCAGCCAACACAATCACATGAGAGACCAGCCACACAATCACACGAGCGACCAGCCACACAATCACACGAGCGACCAGCCACGCAATCACACGAGCGACCAGCCATGCAACCAGAAGAGCGACCAGCCACACAATCAAACGAGAGACCAGCCACGCAATCACATGAGAGACCAGCCACGCAATCACATGAGCGACCAGCCACATATTCACACGAGCGACCAGCCATGCAATCACACGAGCGACTAGCGACGCAATCACACGAGCAACCAGCCACACAATCACACGAGCGACCAGCAACGCAATCACACGAGCGACCAGCCACGCAATCACATGAGTGCCCAGCCACGCAATCACACGAGCGACCAGCCATGCAACCAGACGATCGACCAGCCACACAATCACACGAGATACCAGCCACACAATCACATGAGAGACCAGCCACGCAATCACATGAGCGACCAGCCACATATTCACACGAGCGACCAGCCACACAATCACACGAGCGACCAGCTACGCAATCACACGAGCGACCAGCCACACAATCACATGAGCGACTAGCCACGCAATCACATGAGCGACCAGCCGTGCAACCAGAAGAGCGACCAGCCACGCAATTACATGAGCGACTAGCGACGCAATCACACGAGCGACCAGCAACGCAATCACACGAGCGACCAGCCAAACAATCACATGAGAGACCAGCCACGCCATCACATGAGAGACCAGCCACGCAATCACATGAGTGACTAGCGACGCAATCACACGAGCGACCAGCCAACGCAATCACACGAGCGACTAGCAACGCAATCACACGAGCGACCAGCCACGCACTCACATGAGTGACCAGCCACGCAATCACACGAGAGACCTTCCACACAATCACATGAGAGACCAGCCACGCAATCACACGAGCGACCAGCGACGCAATCACACGGGCGACCAGCCATGCAACCAGAAGAACGACCAGCCACACAATCACACGAGAGACCAGCCACGCAATCACATGAGAGACCAGCCACGCAATCACATGAGTGACTAGCGACGCAATCACACGAGCGACCAGCCATGCAACCAGAAGAACGACCAGCCACACAATCACACGAGAGACCTTCCACACAATCACATGAGAGACCAGCCACGCAATCACATGAGCGACCAGCCACATATTCACACGAGCGACCAGCCACATAATCACACGAGCGACCAGCTACGCAATCACACGAGCGACCAGCCACACAATCACATGAGCGACTAGCCACGCAATCACAGGAGCGACCAGCCGTGCAACCAGAAGAGCGACCAGCCACGCAATCACACGAGCGACCAGCCACACAATCACACGAGCAACCAGCCACACAATCAGAAGAGCGACCAGCCAACACAATCACATGAGAGACCAGCCACACAATCACACGAGCGACCAGCCACAAAATCACATGAGAGACCAGCCACGCAATCAGAAGAGCGACCAGACAAACAATCACACGAGCAACCAGCCACACAATCAGAAGAGCGACCAGCCAACACAATCACATGAGAGACCAGCCACACAATCACATGAGAGACCAGCCACGCAATCACATGAGTGACAAGCGACGCAATCACACGAGCGACCAGCCACGCAATCACACGAAAGATCAACCACACAATCAGAAGAGCGACCAGCCACATAATCACACGAGCGACCAGCCATGCAATCAGAGGAGCGACCAGCCACGCAATCACATGAGCGACCAGCCACATATTCACACGAGCGACCAGATACTCAATCAGAAGAGCGACCAGCTACGCAATCACACGAGCGACCAGCCACACAATCACATGAGCGACTAGCCACGCAATCACAGGAGCGACCAGCCGTGCAACCAGAAGAACGACCAGCCACGCAATCACACGAGCGACCAGCCACACAATAACACGAGCAACCAGCCACACAATCAGAAGAGCGACCAGCCAACAGAATCACATGAGAGACCAGCCACACAATCACACGAGCGACCAGCCACAAAATCACATGAGAGACCAGCCACACAATCACATGAGAGACCAGCCACGCAATCAGAAGAGCGACCAGACACACAATCACACGAGCGACCAGCCACACAATAACACGAGCGACCAGCGACGCAAGCACACGAACGAACAGCCACACAATCACATGAGAGACCAGCCACATAATCACACGAGCGACCAGCCACACAATCACACGAGCGACCAGCAACACAATCACATGAGAGACCAACCACGCACTCACATTAGAGACCAGCCACGCAATCACATGAGTGACAAGCGACGCAATCACACGAGCGACCAGCCACGCAATCACACGAGTGACCAGCCACGCAATCACACTAGCGACCAGCCACGCTATCACTCGAGCGACCAGCCACGCAATCACACGAGCGACAAGCGACCCAATCACACGAGCGACCAGCCACGCAATCACAAGAGCGACCAGCAACGCATTCACACGAGCGACCAGCCATGCAATCACATGAGCGACCAGCCACATAATCACACGAGCGACCAGCCATGCAATCAGAGGAGCGACCAGCCACACAAACACATGAGAGACCAGCCAGGCAATCAGAAGAGCGACCAGCCACGCAATCAGAAGAGCGACCAACCACGCAATCAGAAGAGCGACCAGACACACAATCACACGAGCAACCAGCCACACAATCAGAAGAGCGACCAGCCAACACAATCACATGAGAGACCAGCCACACAATCACACGAGCGACCAGCCACACAATCACACGAGCGACCAGCCACGCAATCACACGAGCGACCAGCCATGCAACCAGAAGAGCGACCAGCCACACAATCACACGAGAGACCAGCCACGCAATCACATGAGCGACCAGCCACATATTCACACGAGCGACCAGCCATGCAATCACACGAGCGACTAGCGACGCAATCACACGAGCAACCAGCCACACAATCACACGAGCGACCAGCAACGCAATCACACGAGCGACCAGCCACGCAATCACATGAGTGCCCAGCCACGCAATCACACGAGCGACCAGCCATGCAACCAGACGATCGACCAGCCACACAATCACACGAGATACCAGCCACACAATCACATGAGACACCAGCCACGCAATCACATGAGCGACCAGCCACATATTCACACGAGCGACCAGCCACACAATCACATGAGCGACCAGCTACGCAATCACACGAGCGACCAGCCACACAATCACATGAGCGACTAGCCACGCAATCACATGAGCGACCAGCCGTGCAACCAGAAGAGCGACCAGCCACGCAATCACACGAGCGACCAGCAACGCAATCACACGAGCGACCAGCCAAACAATCACATGAGAGACATGCCACGCAATCACATGAGAGACCAGCCACGCAATCACATGAGTGACTAGCGACGCAATCACACGAGCGACCAGCCAACGCAATCACACGAGCGACTAGCAACGCAATCACACGAGCGACCAGCCACGCAATCACATGAGTGACCAGCCACGCAATCACATGAACGACCAGCCATGCAACCAGAAGAACGACCAGCCACACAATCACACGAGAGACCTTCCACACAATCACATGAGAGACCAGCCACGCAATCACATGAGCGACCAGCCACATATTCACACGAGCGACCAGCCACACAATCACACGAGCGACCAGCTACGCAATCACACGAGCGACCAGCCACACAATCACATGAGCGACTAGCCATGCAATCACAGGAGCGACCAGCCAACACAATCACATGAGAGACCAGCCACACAATCACATGAGAGACCAGCCACGCAATCACATGAGTGACAAGCGACGCAATCACAGGAGCGACCAGCCACGCAATCACACGAAAGATCAACCACACAATCAGAAGAGCGACCAGCCACATAACCACACGAGCGACCAGCCATGCAATCAGAGGAGCGACCAGCCACGCAATCACATGAGCGACCAGCCACATATTCACACGAGCGACCAGCCACTCAATCAGAAGAGCGACCAGCTACGCAATCACACGAGCGACCAGCCACACAATCACATGAGCGACTAGCCACGCAATCACAGGAGCGACCAGCCGTGCAACCAGAAGAGCGACCAGCCACGCAATCACACGAGCGACCAGCCACACAATCACACGAGCAACCAGCCACACAATCAGAAGAGCGACCAGCCAACACAATCACATGAGAGACCAGCCACACAATCACACGAGCGACCAGCCACACAATCACACGAGCGACCAGCCACACAATAACACGAGCGACCAGCGACGCAAGCACACGAACGACCAGCCACACAATCACATGAGAGACCAGCCACATAATCACACGAGCGACCAGCCACACAATCACACGAGCGACCAGCCACGCAATCACACGAGCCAGCCACGCAATCACACGAGCGACCAGCAACACAATCACATGAGAGACCAGCCACGCAATCACATTAGAGACCAGCCACGCAATCACATGAGTGACAAGCGACGCAATCACACGAGCGACCAGCCACGCAATCACACGAGCGATCAACCACACAATCAGAAGAGCGACCAGCCACAAAATCACACGAGCGACCAGCCACATAGTCACACGAACCACCAGCCACGCAATCACACAAACATCCAGCCGCACAATCACATGAGAGACCAGCCACATAATCACACGAGCGACCAGCCACACAATCACACGAGCGACCAGCCACGCAATCACACGAGCGACCAGCCACTCAATCACACGAGCCAGCCACGCAATCACACGAGCGACCAGCAACACAATCACATGAGAGACCAGCCACGCACTCACATTAGAGACCAGCCACGCAATCACATGAGTGACAAGCGACGCAATCACACGAGCTACCAGCCACGCAATCACACGAGTGACCAGCCACGCAATCACACTAGCGACCAGCCACGCTATCACTCGAGCGACCAGCCACGCAATCACACGAGCGACAAGCGACGCAATCACACGAGCGACCAGCCACGCAATCACAAGAGCGACCAGCAACGCATTCACACGAGCGACCAGCCACGCAATCACACGAGCGACCAGCCACACAATAACACGAGCAACCAGCCACACAATCAGAAGAGCGACCAGCCAACAGAATCACATGAGAGACCAGCCACACAATCACATGAGAGACCAGCCACACAATCACATGAGAGACCAGCCACGCAATCACACTAGCGACCAGCCACGCTATCACTCGAGCGACCAGCCACGCAATCACACGAGCGACAAGCGACGCAATCACACGAGCGACCAGCCACGCAATCACAAGAGCGACCAGCAACGCATTCACACGAGCGACCAGCCATGCAATCACATGAGCGACCAGCCACATAATCACACGAGCGACCAGCCATGCAATCAGAGGAGCGACCAGCCACACAAACACATGAGAGACCAGCCAGGCAATCAGAAGAGCGACCAGCCACGCAATCAGAAGAGCGACCAACCACGCAATCAGAAGAGCGACCAGACACACAATCACACGAGCAACCAGCCACACAATCAGAAGAGCGACCAGCCAACACAATCACACGAGATACCAGCCACACAATCACATGAGAGACCAGCCACGCAATCACATGAGCGACCAGCCACATATTCACACGAGCGACCAGCCACACAATCACACGAGCGACCAGCTACGCAATCACACGAGCGACCAGCCACACAATCACATGAGCGACTAGCCACGCAATCACATGAGCGACCAGCCGTGCAACCAGAAGAGCGACCAGCCACGCAATTACATGAGCGACTAGCGACGCAATCACACGAGCGACCAGCAACGCAGTCACACGAGCGACCAGCCAAACAATCACATGAGAGACCAGCCACGCCATCACATGAGAGACCAGCCACGCAATCACATGAGTGACTAGCGACGCAATCACACGAGCGACCAGCCAACGCAATCACACGAGCGACTAGCAACGCAATCACACGAGCGACCAGCCACGCAATCACATGAGTGACCAGCCACGCAATCACACGAGAGACCTTCCACACAATCACATGAGAGACCAGCCACGCAATCACACGAGCGACCAGCGACGCAATCACACGAGCGACCAGCCATGCAACCAGAAGAACGACCAGCCACACAATCACACGAGAGACCAGCCACGCAATCACATGAGAGACCAGCCACGCAATCACATGAGTGACTAGCGACGCAATCACACGAGCGACCAGCCATGCAACCAGAAGAACGACCAGCCACACAATCACACGAGAGACCTTCCACACAATCACATGAGAGACCAGCCACGCAATCACATGAGCGACCAGCCACATATTCACACGAGCGACCAGCCACATAATCACACGAGCGACCAGCTACGCAATCACACGAGCGACCAGCCACACAATCACATGAGCGACTAGCCACGCAATCACAGGAGCGACCAGCCGTGCAACCAGAAGAGCGACCAGCCACGCAATCACACGAGCGACCAGCCACACAATCACACGAGCAACCAGCCACACAATCAGAAGAGCGACCAGCCAACACAATCACATGAGAGACCAGCCACACAATCACACGAGCGACCAGCCACACAATCACATGAGAGACCAGCCACGTAATCAGAAGAGCGACCAGACAAACAATCACACGAGCAACCAGCCACACAATCAGAAGAGCGACCAGCCAACACAATCACATGAGAGACCAGCCACACAATCACATGAGAGACCAGCCACGCAATCACATGAGTGACAAGCGACGCAATCACACGAGCGACCAGCCACGCAATCACACGAAAGATCAACCACACAATCAGAAGAGCGACCAGCCACATAATCACACGAGCGACCAGGCATGCAATCAGAGGAGCGACCAGCCACGCAATCACATGAGCGACCAGCCACATATTCACACGAGCGACCAGCCACTCAATCAGAAGAGCGACCAGCTACGCAATCACACGAGCGACCAGCCACACAATCACATGAGCGACTAGCCACGCAATCAATTGAGCGACCAGCCGTGCCACCAGAAGAGCGACCAGCCACGCAATCACACGAGCGTCCAGCCACTCAATCAGAAGAGCAACCAGCCAGACAATCACATGAGAGACCAGCCACGCAATCACACGAGCGACAAGCGACGCAATCACACGAGCGACCAGCCACGCAATCACAAGAGCGACCAGCAACGCATTCACACGAGCGACCAGCCATGCAATCACATGAGCGACCAGCCACATAATCACACGAGCGACCAGCCATGCAATCGGAGGAGCGACCAGCCACACAAACACATGAGAGACCAGCCAGGCAATCAGAAGAGCGACCAGCCACGCAATCAGAAGAGCGACCAACCACGCAATCAGAAGAGCGACCAGACACACAATCACACGAGCAACCAGCCACACAATCAGAAGAGCGACCAGCCAACACAATCACATGAGAGACCAGCCACACAATCACACGAGCGACCAGCCACACAATCACACGAGCGACCAGCCACGCAATCACACGAGCGACCAGCCATGCAACCAGAAGAGCGACCAGCCACACAATCACACGAGAGACCAGCCACGCAATCACATGAGAGACCAGCCACGCAATCACATGAGCGACCAGCCACATATTCACACGAGCGACCAGCCACGCAATCACATGAGCGACCAGCCACATATTCACACGAGCGACCAGCCACATAATCACACGAGCGACCAGCTACGCAATCACACGAGCGACCAGCCACACAATCACAGGAGCGACCAGCCGTGCAACCAGAAGAGCGACCAGCCACGCAATCACACGAGCGACCAGCCACACAATCACACGAGCAACCAGCCACACAATCAGAAGAGCGACCAGCCAACACAATCACATGAGAGACCAGCCACACAATCACACGAGCGACCAGCCACACAATCACATGAGAGACCAGCCACGTAATCAGAAGAGCGACCAGACAAACAATCACACGAGCAACCAGCCACACAATCAGAAGAGCGACCAGCCAACACAATCACATGAGAGACCAGCCACACAATCACATGAGAGACCAGCCACGCAATCACATGAGTGACAAGCGACGCAATCACACGAGCGACCAGCCACGCAATCACACGAAAGATCAACCACACAATCAGAAGAGCGACCAGCCACATAATCACACGAGCGACCAGCCATGCAATCAGAGGAGCGACCAGCCACGCAATCACATGAGCGACCAGCCACATATTCACACGAGCGACCAGCCACTCAATCAGAAGAGCGACCAGCTACGCAATCACACGAGCGACCAGCCACACAATCACATGAGCGACTAGCCACGCAATCAATTGAGCGACCAGCCGTGCCACCAGAAGAGCGACCAGCCACGCAATCACACGAGCGACCAGCCACTCAATCAGAAGAGCAACCAGCCAGACAATCACATGAGAGACCAGCCACGCAATCACACGAGCGACAAGCGACGCAATCACACGAGCGACCAGCCACATAATCACACGAGCGACCAGGCATGCAATCAGAGGAGCGACCAGCCACGCAATCACATGAGCGACCAGCCACATATTCACACGAGCGACCAGCCACTCAATCAGAAGAGCGACCAGCTACGCAATCACACGAGCGACCAGCCACACAATCACATGAGCGACTAGCCACGCAATCAATTGAGCGACCAGCCGTGCCACCAGAAGAGCGACCAGCCACGCAATCACACGAGCGTCCAGCCACTCAATCAGAAGAGCAACCAGCCAGACAATCACATGAGAGACCAGCCACGCAATCACACGAGCGACAAGCGACGCAATCACACGAGCGACCAGCCACGCAATCACAAGAGCGACCAGCAACGCATTCACACGAGCGACCAGCCATGCAATCACATGAGCGACCAGCCACATAATCACACGAGCGACCAGCCATGCAATCGGAGGAGCGACCAGCCACACAAACACATGAGAGACCAGCCAGGCAATCAGAAGAGCGACCAGCCACGCAATCAGAAGAGCGACCAACCACGCAATCAGAAGAGCGACCAGACACACAATCACACGAGCAACCAGCCACACAATCAGAAGAGCGACCAGCCAACACAATCACATGAGAGACCAGCCACACAATCACACGAGCGACCAGCCACACAATCACACGAGCGACCAGCCACGCAATCACACGAGCGACCAGCCATGCAACCAGAAGAGCGACCAGCCACACAATCACACGAGAGACCAGCCACGCAATCACATGAGAGACCAGCCACGCAATCACATGAGCGACCAGCCACATATTCACACGAGCGACCAGCCACGCAATCACATGAGCGACCAGCCACATATTCACACGAGCGACCAGCCACATAATCACACGAGCGACCAGCTACGCAATCACACGAGCGACCAGCCACACAATCACAGGAGCGACCAGCCGTGCAACCAGAAGAGCGACCAGCCACGCAATCACACGAGCGACCAGCCACACAATCACACGAGCAACCAGCCACACAATCAGAAGAGCGACCAGCCAACACAATCACATGAGAGACCAGCCACACAATCACACGAGCGACCAGCCACACAATCACATGAGAGACCAGCCACGTAATCAGAAGAGCGACCAGACAAACAATCACACGAGCAACCAGCCACACAATCAGAAGAGCGACCAGCCAACACAATCACATGAGAGACCAGCCACACAATCACATGAGAGACCAGCCACGCAATCACATGAGTGACAAGCGACGCAATCACACGAGCGACCAGCCACGCAATCACACGAAAGATCAACCACACAATCAGAAGAGCGACCAGCCACATAATCACACGAGCGACCAGCCATGCAATCAGAGGAGCGACCAGCCACGCAATCACATGAGCGACCAGCCACATATTCACACGAGCGACCAGCCACTCAATCAGAAGAGCGACCAGCTACGCAATCACACGAGCGACCAGCCACACAATCACATGAGCGACTAGCCACGCAATCAATTGAGCGACCAGCCGTGCCACCAGAAGAGCGACCAGCCACGCAATCACACGAGCGACCAGCCACTCAATCAGAAGAGCAACCAGCCAGACAATCACATGAGAGACCAGCCACGCAATCACACGAGCGACAAGCGACGCAATCACACGAGCGACCAGCCACGCAATCACAAGAGCGACCAGCAACGCATTCACACGAGCGACCAGCCATGCAATCACATGAGCGACCAGCCACATAATCACACGAGCGACCAGCCATGCAATCGGAGGAGCGACCAGCCACACAAACACATGAGAGACCAGCCAGGCAATCAGAAGAGCGACCAGCCACGCAATCAGAAGAGCGACCAACCACGCAATCAGAAGAGCGACCAGACACACAATCACACGAGCAACCAGCCACACAATCAGAAGAGCGACCAGCCAACACAATCACATGAGAGACCAGCCACACAATCACACGAGCGACCAGCCACACAATCACACGAGCGACCAGCCACGCAATCACACGAGCGACCAGCCATGCAACCAGAAGAGCGACCAGCCACACAATCACACGAGAGACCAGCCACGCAATCACATGAGAGACCAGCCACGCAATCACATGAGCGACCAGCCACATATTCACACGAGCGACCAGCCATGCAATCACACGAGCGACTAGCGACGCAATCAAACGAGCAACCAGCCACACAATCACACGAGCGACCAGCAACGCAATCACACGAGCGACCAGCCACGCAATCACATGAGTGCCCAGCCACGCAATCACACGAGCGACCAGCCATGCAACCAGACGATCGACCAGCCACACAATCACACGAGATACCAGCCACACAATCACATGAGAGACCAGCCACGCAATCACATGAGCGACCAGCCACATATTCACACGAGCGACCAGCCACACAATCACACGAGCGACCAGCTACGCAATCACACGAGCGACCAGCCACACAATCACATGAGCGACTAGCCACGCAATCACATGAGCGACCAGCCGTGCAACCAGAAGAGCGACCAGCCACGCAATTACATGAGCGACTAGCGACGCAATCACACGAGCGACCAGCAACGCAATCACACGAGCGACCAGCCAAACAATCACATGAGAGACCAGCCACGCCATCACATGAGAGACCAGCCACGCAATCACATGAGTGACTAGCGACGCAATCACACGAGCGACCAGCCAACGCAATCACACGAGCGACTAGCAACGCAATCACACGAGCGACCAGCCACGCACTCACATGAGTGACCAGCCACGCAATCACACGAGAGACCTTCCACACAATCACATGAGAGACCAGCCACGCAATCACACGAGCGACCAGCGACGCAATCACACGAGCGACCAGCCATGCAACCAGAAGAACGACCAGCCACACAATCACACGAGAGACCAGCCACGCAATCACATGAGAGACCAGCCACGCAATCACATGAGTGACTAGCGACGCAATCACACGAGCGACCAGCCATGCAACCAGAAGAACGACCAGCCACACAATCACACGAGAGACCTTCCACACAATCACATGAGAGACCAGCCACGCAATCACATGAGCGACCAGCCACATATTCACACGAGCGACCAGCCACATAATCACACGAGCGACCAGCTACGCAATCACACGAGCGACCAGCCACACAATCACATGAGCGACTAGCCACGCAATCACAGGAGCGACCAGCCGTGCAACCAGAAGAGCGACCAGCCACGCAATCACACGAGCGACCAGCCACACAATCACACGAGCAACCAGCCACACAATCAGAAGAGCGACCAGCCAACACAATCACATGAGAGACCAGCCACACAATCACACGAGCGACCAGCCACAAAATCACATGAGAGACCAGCCACGCAATCAGAAGAGCGACCAGACAAACAATCACACGAGCAACCAGCCACACAATCAGAAGAGCGACCAGCCAACACAATCACATGAGAGACCAGCCACACAATCACATGAGAGACCAGCCACGCAATCACATGAGTGACAAGCGACGCAATCACACGAGCGACCAGCCACGCAATCACACGAAAGATCAACCACACAATCAGAAGAGCGACCAGCCACATAATCACACGAGCGACCAGCCATGCAATCAGAGGAGCGACCAGCCACGCAATCACATGAGCGACCAGCCACATATTCACACGAGCGACCAGATACTCAATCAGAAGAGCGACCAGCTACGCAATCACACGAGCGACCAGCCACACAATCACATGAGCGACTAGCCACGCAATCACAGGAGCGACCAGCCGTGCAACCAGAAGAGCGACCAGCCACGCAATCACACGAGCGACCAGCCACACAATAACACGAGCAACCAGCCACACAATCAGAAGAGCGACCAGCCAACAGAATCACATGAGAGACCAGCCACACAATCACACGAGCGACCAGCCACAAAATCACATGAGAGACCAGCCACACAATCACATGAGAGACCAGCCACGCAATCAGAAGAGCGACCAGACACACAATCACACGAGCGACCAGCCACACAATAACACGAGCGACCAGCGACGCAAGCACACGAACGACCAGCCACACAATCACATGAGAGACCAGCCACATAATCACACGAGCGACCAGCCACACAATCACACGAGCGACCAGCAACACAATCACATGAGAGACCAACCACGCACTCACATTAGAGACCAGCCACGCAATCACATGAGTGACAAGCGACGCAATCACACGAGCGACCAGCCACGCAATCACACGAGTGACCAGCCACGCAATCACACTAGCGACCAGCCACGCTATCACTCGAGCGACCAGCCACGCAATCACACGAGCGACAAGCGACCCAATCACACGAGCGACCAGCCACGCAATCACAAGAGCGACCAGCAACGCATTCACACGAGCGACCAGCCACGCTATCACTCGAGCGACCAGCCACGCAATCACACTAGCGACCAGCCACGCTATCACTCGAGCGACCAGCCACGCAATCACACGAGCGACAAGCGACCCAATCACACGAGCGACCAGCCATGCAATCACATGAGCGACCAGCCACATAATCACACGAGCGACCAGCCATGCAATCAGAGGAGCGACCAGCCACACAAACACATGAGAGACCAGCCAGGCAATCAGAAGAGCGACCAGCCACGCAATCAGAAGAGCGACCAACCACGTAATCAGAAGAGCGACCAGACACACAATCACACGAGCAACCAGCCACACAATCAGAAGAGCGACCAGCCAACACAATCACATGAGAGACCAGCCACACAATCACACGAGCGACCAGCCACACAATCACACGAGCGACCAGCCACGCAATCACACGAGCGACCAGCCATGCAACCAGAAGAGCGACCAGCCACACAATCACACGAGAGACCAGCCACGCAATCACATGAGCGACCAGCCACATATTCACACGAGCGACCAGCCATGCAATCACACGAGCGACTAGCGACGCAATCACACGAGCAACCAGCCACACAATCACACGAGCGACCAGCAACGCAATCACACGAGCGACCAGCCACGCAATCACATGAGTGCCCAGCCACGCAATCACACGAGCGACCAGCCATGCAACCAGACGATCGACCAGCCACACAATCACACGAGATACCAGCCACACAATCACATGAGACACCAGCCACGCAATCACATGAGCGACCAGCCACATATTCACACGAGCGACCAGCCACACAATCACATGAGCGACCAGCTACGCAATCACACGAGCGACCAGCCACACAATCACATGAGCGACTAACCACGCAATCACATGAGCGACCAGCCGTGCAACCAGAAGAGCGACCAGCCACGCAATCACACGAGCGACCAGCAACGCAATCACACGAGCGACCAGCCAAACAATCACATGAGAGACATGCCACGCAATCACATGAGAGACCAGCCACGCAATCACATGAGTGACTAGCGACGCAATCACACGAGCGACCAGCCAACGCAATCACACGAGCGACTAGCAACGCAATCACACGAGCAACCAGCCACGCAATCACATGAGTGACCAGCCACGCAATCACATGAACGACCAGCCATGCAACCAGAAGAACGACCAGCCACACAATCACACGAGAGACCTTCCACACAATCACATGAGAGACCAGCCACGCAATCACATGAGCGACCAGCCACATATTCACACGAGCGACCAGCCACACAATCACACGAGCGACCAGCTACGCAATCACACGAGCGACCAGCCACACAATCACATGAGCGACTAGCCACGCAATCACAGGAGCGACCAGCCAACACAATCACATGAGAGACCAGCCACACAATCACATGAGAGACCAGCCACGCAATCACATGAGTGACAAGCGACGCAATCACAGGAGCGACCAGCCACGCAATCACACGAAAGATCAACCACACAATCAGAAGAGCGACCAGCCACATAACCACACGAGCGACCAGCCATGCAATCAGAGGAGCGACCAGCCACGCAATCACATGAGCGACCAGCCACATATTCACACGAGCGACCAGCCACTCAATCAGAAGAGCGACCAGCTACGCAATCACACGAGCGACCAGCCACACAATCACATGAGCGACTAGCCACGCAATCACAGGAGCGACCAGCCGTGCAACCAGAAGAGCGACCAGCCACGCAATCACACGAGCGACCAGCCACACAATCACACGAGCAACCAGCCACACAATCAGAAGAGCGACCAGCCAACACAATCACATGAGAGACCAGCCACACAATCACACGAGCGACCAGCCACACAATCACACGAGCGACCAGCCACACAATAACACGAGCGACCAGCGACGCAAGCACACGAACGACCAGCCACACAATCACATGAGAGACCAGCCACATAATCACACGAGCGACCAGCCACACAATCACACGAGCGACCAGCCACGCAATCACACGAGCCAGCCACGCAATCACACGAGCGACCAGCAACACAATCACATGAGAGACCAGCCACGCAATCACATTAGAGACCAGCCACGCAATCACATGAGTGACAAGCGACGCAATCACACGAGCGACCAGCCACGCAATCACACGAGCGATCAACCACACAATCAGAAAAGCGACCAGCCACAAAATCACACGAGCGACCAGCCACATAGTCACACGAACCACCAGCCACGCAATCACACAAACATCCAGCCGCACAATCACATGAGAGACCAGCCACATAATCACACGAGCGACCAGCCACACAATCACACGAGCGACCAGCCACGCAATCACACGAGCGACCAGCCACTCAATCACACGAGCCAGCCACGCAATCACACGAGCGACCAGCAACACAATCGCATGAGAGACCAGCCACGCACTCACATTAGAGACCAGCCACGCAATCACATGAGTGACAAGCGACGCAATCACACGAGCTACCAGCCACGCAATCACACGAGTGACCAGCCACGCAATCACACTAGCGACCAGCCACGCTATCACTCGAGCGACCAGCCACGCAATCACACGAGCGACAAGCGACGCAATCACACGAGCGACCAGCCACGCAATCACAAGAGCGACCAGCAACGCATTCACACGAGCGACCAGCCACGCAATCACACGAGCGACCAGCCACACAATAACACGAGCAACCAGCCACACAATCAGAAGAGCGACCAGCCAACAGAATCACATGAGAGACCAGCCACACAATCACACGAGCGACCAGCCACACAATCACATGAGAGACCAGCCACACAATCACATGAGAGACCAGCCACGCAATCACACTAGCGACCAGCCACGCTATCACTCGAGCGACCAGCCACGCAATCACACGAGCGACAAGCGACGCAATCACACGAGCGACCAGCCACGCAATCACAAGAGCGACCAGCAACGCATTCACACGAGCGACCAGCCATGCAATCACATGAGCGACCAGCCACATAATCACACGAGCGACCAGCCATGCAATCAGAGGAGCGACCAGCCACACAAACACATGAGAGACCAGCCAGGCAATCAGAAGAGCGACCAGCCACGCAATCAGAAGAGCGACCAACCACGCAATCAGAAGAGCGACCAGACACACAATCACACGAGCAACCAGCCACACAATCAGAAGAGCGACCAGCCAACACAATCACACGAGAGACCAGCCACAGAATCACACGAGCGACCAGCCACACAATCACACGAGCGACCAGCCACGCAATCACACGAGCGACCAGCCACACAATCACATGAGCGACTAGCCACGCAATCACATGAGCGACCAGCCGTGCCACCAGAAGAGCGACCAGCCACGCAATCACACGAGCGACCAGCCACACAATCAGAAGAGCAACCAGCCATACAATCACATGAGAGACCAGCCACGCAATCACACGAGCGACAAGCGACGCAATCACACGAGCGACCAGCCACGCAATCACAAGAGCGACCAGCAACGCATTCACACGAGCGACCAGCCATGCAATCACATGAGCGACCAGCCACATAATCACACGAGCGACCAGCCATGCAATCGGAGGAGCGACCAGCCACACAAACACATGAGAGACTAGCCAGGCAATCAGAAGAGCGACCAGCCACGCAATCAGAAGAGCGACCAACCACGCAATCAGAAGAGCGACCAGACACACAATCACACGAGCAACCAGCCACACAATCAGAAGAGCGACCAGCCAACACAATCACACGAGAGACCAGCCACACAATCACACGAGCGACCAGCCACACAATCACACGAGCGACCAGCCACGCAATCACACGAGCGACCAGCCACACAATCACATGAGCGACTAGCCACGCAATCACATGAGCGACCAGCCGTGCCACCAGAAGAGCGACCAGCCACGCAATCACACGAGCGACCAGCCACACAATCAGAAGAGCAACCAGCCAGACAATCACATGAGAGACCAGCCACGCAATCACACGAGCGACAAGCGACGCAATCACACGAGCGACCAGCCACGCAATCACAAGAGCGACCAGCAACGCATTCACACGAGCGACCAGCCATGCAATCACATGAGCGACCAGCCACATAATCACACGAGCGACCAGCCATGCAATCGGAGGAGCGACCAGCCACACAAACACATGAGAGACCAGCCAGGCAATCAGAAGAGCGACCAGCCACGCAATCAGAAGAGCGACCAACCACGCAATCACATGAGAGACCAGCCACACAATCACACGAGCGACCAGCCACGCAATCACACGAGCCAGCCACGCAATCACACGAGCGACCAGCAACACAATCACATGAGAGACCAGCCACGCAATCACATTAGAGACCAGCCACGCAATCACATGAGTGACAAGCGACGCAATCACATGAGCGACCAGCCACGCAATCACACGAGCGATCAACCACACAATCAGAAGAGCGACCAGCCACAAAATCACACGAGCGACCAGCCACACAATCACACGAGCGACCAGCCACGCAATCACACGAGCGACCAGCCACTCAATCACACGAGCCAGCCACGCAATCACACGAGCGACCAGCAACACAATCACATGAGAGACCAGCCACGCACTCACATTAGAGACCAGCCACGCAATCACATGAGTGACAAGCGACGCAATCACACAAGCTACCAGCCACGCAATCACATGAGTGACCAGCCACGCAATCACACTAGCGACCAGCCACGCTATCACTCGAGCGACCAGCCACGCAATCACACGAGCGACAAGCGACGCAGCCACACGAGCGACCAGCCACGCAATCACAAGAGCGACCAGCAACGCATTCACACGAGCGACCAGCCACGCAATCACACGAGCGACCAGCCACACAATAACACGAGCAACCAGCCACACAATCAGAAGAGCGACCAGCCAACAGAATCACATGAGAGACCAGCCACACAATCACACGAGCGACCAGCCACACAATCACATGAGAGACCAGCCACACAATCACATGAGAGACCAGCCACGCAATCACACTAGCGACCAGCAACGCTATCACTCGAGCGACCAGCCACGCAATCACACGATCGACAAGCGACGCAATCACACGAGCGACCAGCCACGCAATCACAAGAGCGACCAGCAACGCATTCACACGAGCGACCAGCCATGCAATCACATGAGCGACCAGCCACATAATCACACGAGCGACCAGCCATGCAATCAGAGGAGCGACCAGCCACACAAACACATGAGAGACCAGCCAGGCAATCAGAAGAGCGACCAGCCACGCAATCAGAAGAGCGACCAACCACGCAATCAGAAGAGCGACCAGACACACAATCACACGAGCAACCAGCCACACAATCAGAAGAGCGACCAGCCAACACAATCACACGAGAGACCAGCCACACAATCACACGAGCGACCAGCCACACAATCACACGAGCGACCAGCCACGCAATCACACGAGCGACCAGCCATGCAACCAGAAGAGCGACCAGCCACACAATCACACGAGAGACCAGCCACGCAATCACATGAGAGACCAGCCACGCAATCACATGAGCGACCAGCCACATATTCACACGAGCGACAAGCGACGCAATCACACGAGCGACCAGCCACGCAATCACAAGAGCGACCAGCAACGCATTCACACGAGCGACCAGCCACGCAATCACACGAGCGACCAGCCACACAATAACATGAGCAACCAGCCACACAATCAGAAGAGCGACCAGCCAACAGAATCACATGAGAGACCAGCCACACAATCACACGAGCGACCAGCCACACAATCACATGAGAGACCAGCCACACAATCACATGAGAGACCAGCCACGCAATCACACTAGCGACCAGCCACGCTATCACTCGAGCGACCAGCCACGCAATCACACGAGCGACAAGCGACGCAATCACACGAGCGACCAGCCACGCAATCACAAGAGCGACCAGCAACGCATTCACACGAGCGACCAGCCATGCAATCACATGAGCGACCAGCCACATAATCACACGAGCGACCAGCCATGCAATCAGAGGAGCGACCAGCCACACAAACACATGAGAGACCAGCCAGGCAATCAGAAGAGCGACCAGCCACGCAATCAGAAGAGCGACCAACCACGCAATCAGAAGAGCGACCAGACACACAATCACACGAGCAACCAGCCACACAATCAGAAGAGCGACCAGCCAACACAATCACACGAGAGACCAGCCACACAATCACACGAGCGACCAGCCACACAATCACACGAGCGACCAGCCACGCAATCACACGAGCGACCAGCCACACAATCACATGAGCGACTAGCCACGCAATCACATGAGCGACCAGCCGTGCCACCAGAAGAGCGACCAGCCACGCAATCACACGAGCGACCAGCCACACAATCAGAAGAGCAACCAGCCAGACAATCACATGAGAGACCAGCCACGCAATCACACGAGCGACAAGCGACGCAATCACACGAGCGACCAGCCACGCACTCACAAGAGCGACCAGCAACGCATTCACACGAGCGACCAGCCATGCAATCACATGAGCGACCAGCCACATAATCACACGAGCGACCAGCCATGCAATCGGAGGAGCGACCAGCCACACAAACACATGAGAGACCAGCCAGGCAATCAGAAGAGCGACCAGCCACGCAATCAGAAGAGCGACCAACCACGCAATCAGAAGAGCGACCAGACACACAATCACACGAGCAACCAGCCACACAATCAGAAGAGCGACCAGCCAACACAATCACATGAGAGACCAGCCACACAATCACACGAGCGACCAGCCACACAATCACACGAGCGACCAGCCACGCAATCACACGAGCGACCAGCCATGCAACCAGAAGAGCGACCAGCCACACAATCACACGAGAGACCAGCCACGCAATCACATGAGAGACCAGCCACGCAATCACATGAGCGACCAGCCACATATTCACACGAGCGACAAGCGACGCAATCACACGAGCGACCAGCCACGCAATCACAAGAGCGACCAGCAACGCATTCACACGAGCGACCAGCCACGCAATCACACGAGCGACCAGCCACACAATAACACGAGCAACCAGCGACACAATCAGAAGAGCGACCAGCCAACAGAATCACATGAGAGACCAGCCACACAATCACACGAGCGACCAGCCACACAATCACATGAGAGACCAGCCACACAATCACATGAGAGACCAGCCACGCAATCACACTAGCGACCAGCCACGCTATCACTCGAGCGACCAGCCACGCAATCACACGAGCGACAAGCGACGCAATCACACGAGCGACCAGCCACACAATCACAAGAGCGACCAGCAACGCATTCACACGAGCGACCAGCCATGCAATCACATGAGCGACCAGCCACATAATCACACGAGCGACCAGCCATGCAATCAGAGGAGCGACCAGCCACACAAACACATGAGAGACCAGCCAGGCAATCAGAAGAGCGACCAGCCACGCAATCAGAAGAGCGACCAACCACGCAATCAGAAGAGCGACCAGACACACAATCACACGAGCAACCAGCCACACAATCAGAAGAGCGACCAGCCAACACAATCACACGAGAGACCAGCCACACAATCACACGAGCGACCAGCCACACAATCACACGAGCGACCAGCCACGCAATCACACGAGCGACCAGCCACACAATCACATGAGCGACTAGCCACGCAATCACATGAGCGACCAGCCGTGCCACCAGAAGAGCGACCAGCCACGCAATCACACGAGCGACCAGCCACACAATCAGAAGAGCAACCAGCCAGACAATCACATGAGAGACCAGCCACGCAATCACACGAGCGACAAGCGACGCAATCACACGAGCGACCAGCCACGCACACACAAGAGCGACCAGCAACGCATTCACACGAGCGACCAGCCATGCAATCACATGAGCGACCAGCCACATAATCACACGAGCGACCAGCCATGCAATCGGAGGAGCGACCAGCCACACAAACACATGAGAGACCAGCCAGGCAATCAGAAGAGCGACCAGCCACGCAATCAGAAGAGCGACCAACCACGCAATCAGAAGAGCGACCAGACACACAATCACACGAGCAACCAGCCACACAATCAGAAGAGCGACCAGCCAACACAATCACATGAGAGACCAGCCACACAATCACACGAGCGACCAGCCACACAATCACACGAGCGACCAGCCACGCAATCACACGAGCGACCAGCCATGCAACCAGAAGAGCGACCAGCCACACAATCACACGAGAGACCAGCCACGCAATCACATGAGAGACCAGCCACGCAATCACATGAGCGACCAGCCACATATTCACACGAGCGACAAGCGACGCAATCACACGAGCGACCAGCCACGCAATCACAAGAGCGACCAGCAACGCATTCACACGAGCGACCAGCCACGCAATCACACGAGCGACCAGCCACACAATAACACGAGCAACCAGCGACACAATCAGAAGAGCGACCAGCCAACAGAATCACATGAGAGACCAGCCACACAATCACACGAGCGACCAGCCACACAATCACATGAGAGACCAGCCACACAATCACATGAGAGACCAGCCACGCAACACACTAGCGACCAGCCACGCTATCACTCGAGCGACCAGCCACGCAATCACACGAGCGACAAGCGACGCAATCACACGAGCGACCAGCCACGCAATCACAAGAGCGACCAGCAACGCATTCACACGAGCGACCAGCCATGCAATCACATGAGCGACCAGCCACATAATCACACGAGCGACCAGCCATGCAATCAGAGGATCGACCAGCCACACAAACACATGAGAGACCAGCCAGGCAATCAGAAGAGCGACCAGCCACGCAATCAGAAGAGCGACCAACCACGCAATCAGAAGAGCGACCAGACACACAATCACACGAGCAACCAGCCACACAATCAGAAGAGCGACCAGCCAACACAATCACACGAGAGACCAGCCACACAATCACACGAGCGACCAGCCACACAATCACACGAGCGACCAGCCACGCAATCACACGAGCGACCAGCCACACAATCACATGAGCGACTAGCCACGCAATCACATGAGCGACCAGCCGTGCCACCAGAAGAGCGACCAGCCACGCAATCACACGAGCGACCAGCCACACAATCAGAAGAGCAACCAGCCAGACAATCACATGAGAGACCAGCCACGCAATCACACGAGCGACAAGCGACGCAATCACACGAGCGACCAGCCACGCAATCACACGAGCGACCAGCAACACAATCACATGAGAGACCAGCCACGCACTCACATTAGAGACCAGCCACGCAATCACATGAGTGACAAGCGACGCAATCACACGAGCTACCAGCCACGCAATCACACGAGTGACCAGCCACGCAATCACACTAGCGACCAGCCACGCTATCACTCGAGCGACCAGCCACGCAATCACACGAGCGAAAACCACGCAATCACACGAGCGACCAGCCACGCAATCACAAGAGCGACCAGCAACGCATTCACACGAGCGACCAGCCACGCAATCACACGAGCGACCAGCTACACAATAACACGAGCAACCAGCCACACAATCAGAAGAGCGACCAGCCAACAGAATCACATGAGAGACCAGCCACACAATCACACGAGCGACCAGCCACACAATCACATGAGAGACCAGCCACACAATCACATGAGACCAGCCACGCAATCACACTAGCGACCAGCCACGCTATCACTCGAGCGACCAGCAACGCAATCACACGAGCGACAAGCGACGCAATCACACGAGCGACCAGCCACACAATCACATGAGCGACTAGCCACGCAATCACATGAGCGACCAGCCGTGCCACCAGAAGAGCGACCAGCCACGCAATCACACGAGCGACCAGCCACACAATCAGAAGAGCAACCAGCCAGACAATCACATGAGAGACCAGCCACGCAATCACACGAGCGACCAGCCACACAATCAGAAGAGCGATCAGCCAACACAATCACACGAGAGACCAGCCACACAATCACACGAGCGACCAGCCACACAATCACACGAGCGACCAGCCACGCAATCACACGAGCGACCAGCCACACAATCACATGAGCGACTAGCCACGCAATCACATGAGCGACCAGCCGTGCCACCAGAAGAGCGACCAGCCACGCAATCACACGAGCGACCAGCCACACAATCAGAAGAGCAACCAGCCAGACAATCACATGAGAAACCAGCCACGCAATCACACGAGCGACAAGCGACGCAATCACACGAGCGACCAGCCACGCAATCACAAGAGCGACCAGCAACGCATTCACACGAGCGACCAGCCATGCAATCACATGAGCGACCAGCCACATAATCACACGAGCGACCAGCCATGCAATCGGAGGAGCGACCAGCCACACAAACACATGAGAGACCAGCCAGGCAATCAGAAGAGCGACCAGCCACGCAATCAGAAGAGCGACCAACCACGCAATCAGAAGAGCGACCAGACACACAATCACACGAGCAACCAGCCACACAATCAGAAGAGCGACCAGCCAACACAATCACATGAGAGACCAGCCACACAATCACACGAGCGACCAGCCACACAATCACACGAGCGACCAGCCACGCAATCACACGAGCGACCAGCCATGCAACCAGAAGAGCGACCAGCCACACAATCACACGAGAGACCAGCCACGCAATCACATGAGAGACCAGCCACGCAATCACATGAGCGACCAGCCACATATTCACACGAGCGACAAGCGACGCAATCACACGAGCGACCAGCCACGCAATCACAAGAGCGACCAGCAACGCATTCACACGAGCGACCAGCCACACAATCACATGAGCGACTAGCCACGCAATCACATGAGCGACCAGCCGTGCCACCAGAAGAGCGACCAGCCACGCAATCACACGAGCGACCAGCCACACAATCAGAAGAGCAACCAGCCAGACAATCACATGAGAGACCAGCCACGCAATCACACGACCGACAAGCGACGCAATCACACGAGCGACCAGCCACGCAATCACAAGAGCGACCAGCAACGCATTCACACGAGCGACCAGCCATGCAATCACATGAGCGACCAGCCACATAATCACACGAGCGACCAGCCATGCAATCGGAGGAGCGACCAGCCACACAAACACATGAGAGACCAGCCAGGCAATCAGAAGAGCGACCAGCCACGCAATCAGAAGAGCGACCAACCACGTAATCAGAAGAGCGACCAGACACACAATCACACGAGCAACCAGCCACACAATCAGAAGAGCGACCAGCCAACACAATCACATGAGAGACCAGCCACACAATCACACGAGCGACCAGCCACACAATCACACGAGCGACCAGCCACGCAATCACACGAGCGACCAGCCATGCAACCAGAAGAGCGACCAGCCACACAATCACATGAGAGACCAGCCACACAATCACACGAGCGACCAGCCACACAATCACACGAGCGACCAGCCACGCAATCACACGAGCGACCAGCCACTCAATCACACGAGCCAGCCACGCAATCACACGAGCGACCAGCAACACAATCACATGAGAGACCAGCCACGCACTCACATTAGAGACCAGCCACGCAATCACATGAGTGACAAGCGACGCAATCACACGAGCTACCAGCCACGCAATCACACGAGTGACCAGCCACGCAATCACACTAGCGACCAGCCACGCTATCACTCGAGCGACCAGCCACGCAATCACACGAGCGAAAACCACGCAATCACACGAGCGACCAGCCACGCAATCACAAGAGCGACCAGCAACGCATTCACACGAGCGACCAGCCACGCAATCACACGAGCGACCAGCTACACAATAACACGAGCAACCAGCCACACAATCAGAAGAGCGACCAGCCAACAGAATCACATGAGAGACCAGCCACACAATCACACGAGCGACCAGCCACACAATCACATGAGAGACCAGCCACACAATCACATGAGACCAGCCACGCAATCACACTAGCGACCAGCCACGCTATCACTCGAGCGACCAGCAACGCAATCACACGAGCGACAAGCGACGCAATCACACGAGCGACCAGCCACGCAATCACAAGAGCGACCAGCAACGCATTCACACGAGCGACCAGCCATGCAATCACATGAGCGACCAGCCACATAATCACACGAGCGACCAGCCATGCAATCAGAGGAGCGACCAGCCACACAAACACATGAGAGACCAGCCAGGCAATCAGAAGAGCGACCAGCCACGCAATCAGAAGAGCGACCAACCACGCAATCAGAAGAGCGACCAGACACACAATCACACGAGCAACCAGCCACACAATCAGAAGAGCGATCAGCCAACACAATCACACGAGAGACCAGCCACACAATCACACGAGCGACCAGCCACACAATCACACGAGCGACCAGCCACGCAATCACACGAGCGACCAGCCACACAATCACATGAGCGACTAGCCACGCAATCACATGAGCGACCAGCCGTGCCACCAGAAGAGCGACCAGCCACGCAATCACACGAGCGACCAGCCACACAATCAGAAGAGCAACCAGCCAGACAATCACATGAGAGACCAGCCACGCAATCACACGAGCGACAAGCGACGCAATCACACGAGCGACCAGCCACGCAATCACAAGAGCGACCAGCAAAGCATTCACACGAGCGACCAGCCATGCAATCACATGAGCGACCAGCCACATAATCATACGAGCGACCAGCCATGCAATCGGAGGAGCGACCAGCCACACAAACACATGAGAGACCAGCCAGGCAATCAGAAGAGCGACCAGCCACGCAATCAGAAGAGCGACCAACCACGCAATCAGAAGAGCGACCAGACACACAATCACACGAGCAACCAGCCACACAATCAGAAGAGCGACCAGCCAACACAATCACATGAGAGACCAGCCACACAATCACACGAGCGACCAGCCACACAATCACACGAGCGACCAGCCACGCAATCACACGAGCGACCAGCCATGCAACCAGAAGAGCGACCAGCCACACAATCACACGAGAGACCAGCCACGCAATCACATGAGAGACCAGCCACGCAATCACATGAGCGACCAGCCACATATTCACACGAGCGACAAGCGACGCAATCACACGAGCGACCAGCCACGCAATCACAAGAGCGACCAGCAACGCATTCACACGAGCGACCAGCCACGCAATCACACGAGCGACCAGCCACACAATAACACGAGCAACCAGCCACACAATCAGAAGAGCGACCAGCCAACAGAATCACATGAGAGACCAGCCACACAATCACACGAGCGACCAGCCACACAATCACATGAGAGACCAGCCACACAATCACATGAGAGACCAGCCACGCAATCACACTAGCGACCAGCCACGCTATCACTCGAGCGACCAGCCACGCAATCACACGAGCGACAAGCGACGCAATCACACGAGCGACCAGCCACGCAATCACAAGAGCGACCAGCAACGCATTCACACGAGCGACCAGCCATGCAATCACATGAGCGACCAGCCACATAATCACACGAGCGACCAGCCATGCAATCAGAGGAGCGACCAGCCACACAAACACATGAGAGACCAGCCAGGCAATCAGAAGAGCGACCAGCCACGCAATCAGAAGAGCGACCAACCACGCAATCAGAAGAGCGACCAGACACACAATCACACGAGCAACCAGCCACACAATCAGAAGAGCGACCAGCCAACACAATCACACGAGAGACCAGCCACACAATCACACGAGCGACCAGCCACACAATCACACGAGCGACCAGCCACGCAATCACACGAGCGACCAGCCACACAATCACATGAGCGACTAGCCACGCAATCACATGAGCGACCAGCCGTGCCACCAGAAGAGCGACCAGCCACGCAATCACACGAGCGACCAGCCACACAATCAGAAGAGCAACCAGCAAGACAATCACATGAGAGACCAGCCACGCAATCACACGAGCGACAAGCGACGCAATCACACGAGCGACCAGCCACGCAATCACAAGAGCGACCAGCAACGCATTCACACGAGCGACCAGCCATGCAATCACATGAGCGACCAGCCACATAATCACACGAGCGACCAGCCATGCAATCGGAGGAGCGACCAGCCACACAAACACATGAGAGACCAGCCAGGCAATCAGAAGAGCGACCAGCCACGCAATCAGAAGAGCGACCAACCACGCAATCAGAAGAGCGACCAGACACACAATCACACGAGCAACCAGCCACACAATCAGAAGAGCGACCAGCCAACACAATCACATGAGAGACCAGCCACACAATCACACGAGCGACCAGCCACACAATCACACGAGCGACCAGCCACGCAATCACACGAGCGACCAGCCATGCAACCAGAAGAGCGACCAGCCACACAATCACACGAGAGACCAGCCACGCAATCACATGAGAGACCAGCCACGCAATCACATGAGCGACCAGCCACATATTCACACGAGCGACCAGCCATGCAATCACACGAGCGACTAGCGACGCAATCACACGAGCAACCAGCCACACAATCACACGAGCGACCAGCAACGCAATCACACGAGCGACCAGCCACGCAATCACATGAGTGCCCAGCCACGCAATCACACGAGCGACCAGCCAAGCAACCAGACGATCGACCAGCCACACAATCACACGAGATACCAGCCACACAATCACATGAGAGACCAGCCACGCAATCACATGAGCGACCAGCCACATATTCAGACGAGCGACCAGCCACACAATCACACGAGCGACCAGCTACGCAATCACACGAGCGACCAGCCACACAATCACATGAGGGACTAGCCACGCAATCACATGAGCGACCAGCCGTGCAACCAGAAGAGCGACCAGCCACGCAATTACATGAGCGACTAGCGACGCAATCACACGAGCGACCAGCAACGCAATCACACGAGCGACCAGCCAAACAATCACATGAGAGACCAGCCACGCAATCACATGAGAGACCAGCCACGCAATCACATGAGTGACTAGCGACGCAATCACACGAGCGACCAGCCAACGCAATCACACGAGCGACTAGCAATGCAATCACACGAGCGACCAGCCACGCAATCACATGAGTGACCAGCCACGCAATCACACGAGAGACCTTCCACACAATCACATGAGAGACCAGCCACGCAATCACACGAGCGACCAGCGACGCAATCACACGAGCGACCAGCCATGCAACCAGAAGAACGACCAGCCACACAATCACACGAGAGACCAGCCACGCAATCACATGAGAGACCAGCCACGCAATCACATGAGTGACTAGCGACGCAATCACACGAGCGACCAGCCATGCAACCAGAAGAACGACCAGCCACACAATCACACGAGAGACCTTCCACACAATCACATGAGAGACCAGCCACGCAATCACATGAGCGACCAGCCACATATTCACACGAGCGACCAGCCACATAATCACACGAGCGACCAGCTACGCAATCGCACGAGCGACCAGCCACACAATCACATGAGCGACTAGCCACGCAATCACAGGAGCGACCAGCCGTGCAACCAGAAGAGCGACCAGCCACGCAATCATACGAGCGACCAGCCACACAATCACACGAGCAACCAGCCACACAATCAGAAGAGCGACCAGCCACACAATCACACGAGAGACCTTCCACACAATCAGATGAGAGACCAGCCACGCAATCACATGAGCGACCAGCCACATATTCACTCGAGCGACCAGCCACACAATCACACGAGCGACTAGCCACGCAATCACAGGAGCGACCAGCCGTGCAACCAGAAGAGCGACCAGCCACGCAATCATACGAGCGACCAGCCACACAATCACACGAGCAACCAGCCACACAATCAGAAGAGCGACCAGCCAACACAATCACATGAGAGACCAGCCACACAATCACACGAGCGACCAGTCACACAATCACATGAGAGACCAGCCACGCAATCAGAAGAGCGACCAGACAAACAATCACACGAGCAACCAGCCACACAATCAGAAGAGCGACCAGCCAACACAATCACATGAGAGACCAGCCACACAATCACATGAGAGACCAGCCACGCAATCACATGAGTGACAAGACACGCAATCACACGAGCGACCAGCCACACAATCACATGAGCGACTAGCCACGCAATCACAGGAGCGACCAGCCGTGCAACCAGAAGAGCGACCAGCCACGCAATCACACGAGCGACCAGCCACACAATAACACGAGCAACCAGCCACACAATCAGAAGAGCGACCAGCCAACAGAATCACATGAGAGACCAGCCACACAATCACACGAGCGACCAGCCACACAATCACATGAGAGACCAGCCACACAATCACATGAGAGACCAGCCACGCAATCAGAAGAGCGACCAGACACACAATCACACGAGCGACCAGCCACACAATAACACGAGCGACCAGCGACGCAAGCACACGAACGACCAGCCACACAATCACATGAGAGACCAGCCACATAATCACACGAGCGACCAGCCACACAATCACACGAGCGACCAGCAACACAATCACATGAGAGACCAACCACGCACTCACATTAGAGACCAGCCACGCAATCACATGAGTGACAAGCGACGCAATCACACGAGCGACCAGCCACGCAATCACACGAGTGACCAGCCACACAATCACACTAGCGACCAGCCACGCTATCACTCGAGCGACCAGCCACGCAATCACACGAGCGACAAGCGACGCAATCACACGAGCGACCAGCCACGCAATCACAAGAGCGACCAGCAACGCATTCACACGAGCGACCAGCCATGCAATCACATGAGCGACCAGCCACATAATCACACGAGCGACCAGCCATGCAATCAGAGGAGCGACCAGCCACACAAACACATGAGAGACCAGCCAGGCAATCAGAAGAGCGACCAGCCACGCAATCAGAAGAGCGACCAACCACGCAATCAGAAGAGCGACCAGACACACAATCACACGAGCAACCAGGCACACAATCAGAAGAGCGACCAGCCAACACAATCACATGAGAGACCAGCCACACAATCACACGAGCGACCAGCCACACAATCACACGAGCGACCAGCCACGCAATCACACGAGCGACCAGCCATGCAACCAGAAGAGCGACCAGCCACACAATCACACGAGAGACCAGCCACGCAATCACATGAGCGACCAGCCACATATTCACACGAGCGACCAGCCATGCAATCACACGAGCGACTAGCGACGCAATCACACGAGCAACCGGCCACACAATCACACGAGCGACCAGCAACGCAATCACACGAGCGACCAGCCACGCAATCACATGAGTGCCCAGCCACGCAATCACACGAGCGACCAGCCATGCAACCAGACGATCGACCAGCCACACAATCACACGAGATACCAGCCACACAATCACATGAGAGACCAGCCACGCAATCACATGAGCGACCAGCCACATATTCACACGAGCGACCAGCCACACAATCACACGAGCGACCAGCTACGCAATCACACGAGCGACCAGCCACACAATCACATGAGCGACTAGCCACGCAATCACATGAGCGACCAGCCGTGCAACCAGAAGAGCGACCAGCCACGAAATCACACGAGCGACCAGCAACGCAATCACACGAGCGACCAGCCAAACAATCACATGAGAGACATGCCACGCAATCACATGAGAGACCAGCCACGCAATCACATGAGTGACTAGCGACGCAATCACACGAGCGACCAGCCAACGCAATCACACGAGCGACTAGCAACGCAATCACACGAGCGACCAGCCACGCAATCACATGAGTGACCAGCCACGCAATCACACGAGCGACCAGCCATGCAACCAGAAGAACGACCAGCCACACAATCACACGAGAGACCTTCCACACAATCAGATGAGAGACCAGCCACGCAATCACATGAGCGACCAGCCACATATTCACTCGAGCGACCAGCCACACAATCACACGAGCGACCAGCTACGCAATCACACGAGCGACCAGCCACACAATCACATGAGCGACTAGCCACGCAATCACAGGAGCGACCAGCCAACACAATCACATGAGAGACCAGCCACACAATCACATGAGAGACCAGCCACGCAATCACATGAGTGACAAGCGACGCAATCACAGGAGCGACCAGCCACGCAATCACACGAAAGATCAACCACACAATCAGAAGAGCGACCAGCCACATAACCACACGAGCGACCAGCCATGCAATCAGAGGAGCGACCAGCCACGCAATCACATGAGCGACCAGCCACATATTCACACGAGCGACCAGCCACTCAATCAGAAGAGCGACCAGCTACGCAATCACACGAGCGACCAGCCACACAATCACATGAGCGACTAGCCACGCAATCACAGGAGCGACCAGCCGTGCAACCAGAAGAGCGACCAGCCACGCAATCACACGAGCGACCAGCCACACAATCACATGAGCAACCAGCCACACAATCAGAAGAGCGACCAGCCAACACAATCACATGAGAGACCAGCCACACAATCACACGAGCGACCAGCCACACAATCACACGAGCGACCAGCCACACAATAACACGAGCGACCAGCGACGCAAGCACACGAACGACCAGCCACACAATCACATGAGAGACCAGCCACATAATCACACGAGCGACCAGCCACACAATCACACGAGCGACCAGCCACGCAATCACACGAGCCAGCCACGCAATCACACGAGCGACCAGCAACACAATCACATGAGAGACCAGCCACGCAATCACATTAGAGACCAGCCACGCAATCACATGAGTGACAAGCGACGCAATCACACGAGCGACCAGCCACGCAATCACACGAGCGATCAACCACACAATCAGAAGAGCGACCAGCCACAAAATCACACGAGCGACCAGCCACATAGTCACACGAACCACCAGCCACGCAATCACACAAACATCCAGCCGCACAATCACATGAGAGACCAGCCACATAATCACACGAGCGACCAGCCACACAATAACACGAGCGACCAGCGACGCAAGCACACGAACGACCAGCCACACAATCACATGAGAGACCAGCCACATAATCACACGAGCGACCAGCCACACAATCACACGAGCGACCAGCCACGCAATCACACGAGCCAGCCACGCAATCACACGAGCGACCAGCAACACAATCACATGAGAGACCAGCCACGCAATCACATTAGAGACCAGCCACGCAATCACATGAGTGACAAGCGACGCAATCACACGAGCGACCAGCCACGCAATCACACGAGCGATCAACCACACAATCAGAAGAGCGACCAGCCACAAAATCACACGAGCGACCAGCCACATAGTCACACGAACCACCAGCCACGCAATCACACAAACATCCAGCCGCACAATCACATGAGAGACCAGCCACATAATCACACGAGCGACCAGCCACACAATCACACGAGCGACCAGCCACGCAATCACACGAGCGACCAGCCACTCAATCACACGAGCCAGCCACGCAATCACACGAGCGACCAGCAACACAATCACATGAGAGACCAGCCACGCACTCACATTAGAGACCAGCCACGCAATCACATGAGTGACAAGCGACGCAATCACACGAGCTACCAGCCACGCAATCACACGAGTGACCAGCCACGCAATCACACTAGCGACCAGCCACGCTATCACTCGAGCGACCAGCCACGCAATCACACGAGCGACAAGCGACGCAATCACACGAGCGACCAGCCACGCAATCACAAGAGCGACCAGCAACGCATTCATACGAGCGACCAGCCACGCAATCACACGAGCGACCAGCCACACAATAACACGAGCAACCAGCCACACAATCAGAAGAGCGACCAGCCAACAGAATCACATGAGAGACCAGCCACACAATCACACGAGCGACCAGCCACACAATCACATGAGAGACCAGCCACACAATCACATGAGAGACCAGCCACGCAATCACACTAGCGACCAGCCACGCTATCACTCGAGCGACCAGCCACGCAATCACACGAGCGACAAGCGACGCAATCACACGAGCGACCAGCCACGCAATCACAAGAGCGACCAGCAACGCATTCACACGAGCGACCAGCCATGCAATCACATGAGCGACCAGCCACATAATCACACGAGCGACCAGCCATGCAATCAGAGGAGCGACCAGCCACACAAACACATGAGAGACCAGCCAGGCAATCAGAAGAGCGACCAGCCACGCAATCAGAAGAGCGACCAACCACGCAATCACACGAGCGACAAGCGACGCAATCACACGAGCGACCAGCCACGCAATCACACGAGCGACCAGCCACGCAATCACACGAGCGACCAGCCACACAATCACATGAGCGACTAGCCACGCAATCACACGAGCGACCAGCCGTGCCACCAGAAGAGCGACCAGCCACGCAATCACACGAGCGACCAGCCACACAATCAGAAGAGCAACCAGCCAGACAATCACATGAGAGACCAGCCACGCAATCACACGAGCGACAAGCGACGCAATCACACGAGCGACCAGCCACGCAATCACAAGAGCGACCAGCAACGCATTCACACGAGCGACCAGCCATGCAATCACATGAGCGACCAGCCACATAATCACACGAGCGACCAGCCATGCAATCGGAGGAGCGACCAGCCACACAAACACATGAGAGACCAGCCAGGCAATCAGAAGAGCGACCAGCCACGCAATCAGAAGAGCGACCAACCACGCAATCAGAAGAGCGACCAGACACACAATCACACGAGCAACCAGCCACACAATCAGAAGAGCGACCAGCCAACACAATCACATGAGAGACCAGCCACACAATCACACGAGCGACCAGCCACACAATCACACGAGCGACCAGCCACGCAATCACACGAGCGACCAGCCATGCAACCAGAAGAGCGACCAGCCACACAATCACACGAGAGACCAGCCACGCAATCACATGAGAGACCAGCCACGCAATCACATGAGCGACCAGCCACATATTCACACGAGCGACCAGCCATGCAATCACACGAGCGACTAGCGACGCAATCACACGAGCAACCAGCCACACAATCACACGAGCGACCAGCAACGCAATCACACGAGCGACCAGCCACGCAATCACATGAGTGCCCAGCCACGCAATCACACGAGCGACCAGCCATGCAACCAGACGATCGACCAGCCACACAATCACACGAGATACCAGCCACACAATCACATGAGAGACCAGCAACGCAATCACATGAGCGACCAGCCACATATTCACACGAGCGACCAGCCACACAATCACACGAGCGACCAGCTACGCAATCACACGAGCGACCAGCCACACAATCACATGAGCGACTAGCCACGCAATCACATGAGCGACCAGCCGTGCAACCAGAAGAGCGACCAGCCACGCAATCACACGAGCGACCAGCAACGCAATCACACGAGCGACCAGCCACACAATCACACGAGCGACCAGCCACACAATAACACGAGCGACCAGCGACGCAAGCACACGAACGACCAGCCACACAATCACATGAGAGACCAGCCACATAATCACACGAGCGACCAGCCACACAATCACACGAGCGACCAGCCACGCAATCACACGAGCCAGCCACGCAATCACACGAGCGACAAGCAAAACAATCACATGAGAGACCAGCCACGCAATCACATTAGAGACCAGCCACGCAATCACATGAGTGACAAGCGACGCAATCACACGAGCTACCAGCCACGCAATCACACGAGTGACCAGCCACGCAATCACACTAGCGACCAGCCACGCTATCACTCGAGCGACCAGCCACGCAATCACACGAGCGACAAGCGACGCAATCACACGAGCGACCAGCCACGCAATCACAAGAGCGACCAGCAACGCATTCACACGAGCGACCAGCCACGCAATCACACGAGCGACCAGCCACACAATAACACGAGCAACCAGCCACACAATCAGAAGAGCGACCAGCCAACAGAATCACATGAGAGACCAGCCACACAATCACACGAGCGACCAGCCACACAATCACATGAGAGACCAGCCACACAATCACATGAGAGACCAGCCACGCAATCACACTAGCGACCAGCCACGCTATCACTCGAGCGACCAGCCACGCAATCACACGAGCGACAAGCGACGCAATCACACGAGCGACCAGCCACGCAATCACAAGAGCGACCAGCAACGCATTCACACGAGCGACCAGCCATGCAATCACATGAGCGACCAGCCACATAATCACACGAGCGACCAGCCATGCAATCAGAGGAGCGACCAGCCACACAAACACATGAGAGACCAGCCAGGCAATCAGAAGAGCGACCAGCCACGCAATCAGAAGAGCGACCAACCACGCAATCAGAAGAGCGACCAGACACACAATCACACGAGCAACCAGCCACACAATCAGAAGAGCGACCAGCCAACACAATCACATGAGAGACCAGCCACACAATCACACGAGCGACCAGCCACACAATCACACGAGCGACCAGCCACGCAATCACACGAGCGACCAGCCACACAATCACATGAGCGACTAGCCACGCAATCACATGAGCGACCAGCCACATAATCACACGAGCGACCAGCCATGCAATCGGAGGAGCGACCAGCCACACAAACACATGAGAGACCAGCCAGGCAATCAGAAGAGCGACCAGCCACGCAATCAGAAGAGCGACCAACCACGCAATCAGAAGAGCGACCAGACACACAATCACACGAGCAACCAGCCACACAATCAGAAGAGCGACCAGCCAACACAATCACATGAGAGACCAGCCACACAATCACACGAGCGACCAGCCACACAATCACACGAGCGACCAGCCACGCAATCACACGAGCGACCAGCCATGCAACCAGAAGAGCGACCAGCCACACAATCACACGAGAGACCAGCCACGCAATCACATGAGAGACCAGCCACGCAATCACATGAGCGACCAGCCACATATTCACACGAGCGACCAGCCATGCAATCACACGAGCGACTAGCGACGCAATCACACGAGCAACCAGCCACACAATCACACGAGCGACCAGCAACGCAATCACACGAGCGACCAGCCACGCAATCACATGAGTGCCCAGCCACGCAATCACACGAGCGACCAGCCATGCAACCAGACGATCGACCAGCCACACAATCACACGAGATACCAGCCACACAATCACATGAGAGACCAGCCATGCAATCACATGAG
Organism: Acipenser ruthenus; assembly: GCF_902713425.1. Lineage (NCBI taxonomy): Eukaryota > Metazoa > Chordata > Actinopteri > Acipenseriformes > Acipenseridae > Acipenser > Acipenser ruthenus. The sequence goes on along the minus strand of NC_081208.1, from coordinate 11,462,566 downwards.
CGACCAGCCACATATTCACACGAGCGACCAGCCACACAATCACACGAGCGACCAGCTACGCAATCACACGAGCGACCAGCCACACAATCACATGAGCGACTAGCCACGCAATCACATGAGCGACCAGCCGTGCAACCAGAAGAGCGACCAGCCACGCAATCACACGAGCGACCAGCAACGCAATCACACGAGCGACCAGCCAAACAATCACATGAGAGACATGCCACGCAATCACATGAGAGACCAGCCACGCAATCACATGAGTGACTAGCGACGCAATCACACGAGCGACCAGCCAACGCAATCACACGAGCGACTAGCAATGCAATCACACGAGCGACCAGCCACGCAATCACATGAGTGACCAGCCACGCAATCACACGAGCGACCAGCCATGCAACCAGAAGAACGACCAGCCACACAATCACACGAGAGACCTTCCACACAATCACATGAGAGACCAGCCACGCAATCACATGAGCGACCAGCCACATATTCACACGAGCGACCAGCCACACAATCACACGAGCGACCAGCTACGCAATCACACGAGCGACCAGCCACACAATCACATGAGCGACTAGCCACGCAATCACAGGAGCGACCAGCCAACACAATCACATGAGAGACCAGCCACACAATCACATGAGAGACCAGCCACGCAATCACATGAGTGACAAGCGACGCAATCACAGGAGCGACCAGCCACGCAATCACACGAAAGATCAACCACACAATCAGAAGAGCGACCAGCCACATAACCACACGAGCGAACAGCCATGCAATCAGAGGAGCGACCAGCCACGCAATCACATGAGCGACCAGCCACATATTCACACGAGCGACCAGCCACTCAATCAGAAGAGCGACCAGCTACGCAATCACACGAGCGACCAGCCACACAATCACATGAGCGACTAGCCACGCAATCACAGGAGCGACCAGCCGTGCAACCAGAAGAGCGACCAGCCACGCAATCACACGAGCGACCAGCCACACAATCACATGAGCAACCAGCCACACAATCAGAAGAGCGACCAGCCAACACAATCACATGAGAGACCAGCCACACAATCACACGAGCGACCAGCCACACAATCACACGAGCGACCAGCCACACAATAACACGAGCGACCAGCGACGCAAGCACACGAATGACCAGCCACACAATCACATGAGAGACCAGCCACATAATCACACGAGCGACCAGCCACACAATCACACGAGCGACCAGCCACGCAATCACACGAGCCAGCCACGCAATCACACGAGCGACCAGCAACACAATCACATGAGAGACCAGCCACGCAATCACATTAGAGACCAGCCACGCAATCACATGAGTGACAAGCGACGCAATCACACGAGCGACCAGCCACGCAATCACACGAGCGATCAACCACACAATCAGAAGAGCGACCAGCCACAAAATCACACGAGCGACCAGCCACATAGTCACACGAACCACCAGCCACGCAATCACACAAACATCCAGCCGCACAATCACATGAGAGACCAGCCACATAATCACACGAGCGACCAGCCACACAATCACACGAGCGACCAGCCACGCAATCACATGAGAGACCAGCCATGCAATCACATGAGCGACCAGCCACATATTCACACGAGCGACCAGCCACACAATCACACGAGCGACCAGCTACGCAATCACACGAGCGACCAGCCAACGCAATCACACGAGCGACTAGCAACGCAATCACACGAGCGACCAGCCACGCAATCACATGAGTGACCAGCCACGCAATCACACGAGCGACCAGCCATGCAACCAGAAGAACGACCAGCCACACAATCACACGAGAGACCTTCCACACAATCACATGAGAGACCAGCCACGCAATCACATGAGCGACCAGCCACATATTCACACGAGCGACCAGCCACACAATCACACGAGCGACCAGCTACGCAATCACACGAGCGACCAGCCACACAATCACATGAGCGACTAGCCACGCAATCACAGGAGCGACCAGCCAACACAATCACATGAGAGACCAGCCACACAATCACATGAGAGACCAGCCACGCAATCACATGAGTGACAAGCGACGCAATCACAGGAGCGACCAGCCACGCAATCACACGAAAGATCAACCACACAATCAGAAGAGCGACCAGCCACATAACCACACGAGCGAACAGCCATGCAATCAGAGGAGCGACCAGCCACGCAATCACATGAGCGACCAGCCACATATTCACACGAGCGACCAGCCACTCAATCAGAAGAGCGACCAGCTACGCAATCACACGAGCGACCAGCCACACAATCACATGAGCGACTAGCCACGCAATCACAGGAGCGACCAGCCGTGCAACCAGAAGAGCGACCAGCCACGCAATCACACGAGCGACCAGCCACACAATCACATGAGCAACCAGCCACACAATCAGAAGAGCGACCAGCCAACACAATCACATGAGAGACCAGCCACACAATCACACGAGCGACCAGCCACACAATCACACGAGCGACCAGCCACACAATAACACGAGCGACCAGCGACGCAAGCACACGAACGACCAGCCACACAATCACATGAGAGACCAGCCACATAATCACACGAGCGACCAGCCACACAATCACACGAGCGACCAGCCACGCAATCACACGAGCCAGCCACGCAATCACACGAGCGACCAGCAACACAATCACATGAGAGACCAGCCACGCAATCACATTAGAGACCAGCCACGCAATCACATGAGTGACAAGCGACGCAATCACACGAGCGACCAGCCACGCAATCACACGAGCGATCAACCACACAATCAGAAGAGCGACCAGCCACAAAATCACACGAGCGACCAGCCACATAGTCACACGAACCACCAGCCACGCAATCACACAAACATCCAGCCGCACAATCACATGAGAGACCAGCCACATAATCACACGAGCGACCAGCCACACAATCACACGAGCGACCAGCCACGCAATCACACGAGCGACCAGCCACTCAATCACACGAGCCAGCCACGCAATCACACGAGCGACCAGCAACACAATCACATGAGAGACCAGCCACGCACTCACATTAGAGACCAGCCACGCAATCACATGAGTGACAAGCGACGCAATCACACGAGCTACCAGCCACGCAATCACACGAGTGACCAGCCACGCAATCACACTAGCGACCAGCCACGCTATCACTCGAGCGACCAGCCACGCAATCACACGAGCGACAAGCGACGCAATCACACGAGCGACCAGCCACGCAATCACAAGAGCGACCAGCAACGCATTCACACGAGCGACCAGCCATGCTATCACATGAGCGACCAGCCACATAATCACACGAGCGACCAGCCATGCAATCAGAGGAGCGACCAGCCACACAATCACATGAGAGACCAGCCAGGCAATCAGAAGAGCGACCAGCCACGCAATCAGAAGAGCGACCAACCACGCAATCAGAAGAGCGACCAGACACACAATCACACGAGCAACCAGCCACACAATCAGAAGAGCGACCAGCCAACACAATCACATGAGAGACTAGCCACACAATCACACGAGCGACCAGCCACACAATCACACGAGCGACCAGCAACGCAATCACACGAGCGACCAGCCACGCAATCACACGAGCGACCTGCCACGCAATCACACGAGCGACCAGCCAAACAATCACATGAGAGACCAGCCACGCAATCACATGAGAGACCAGCCACACAATCACACGAGCGACCAGCTACGCAATCACACGAGCGACCAGCCACACAATCACACGAGTGACCAGCCACGCAATCACACTAGCGACCAGCCACGCTATCACTCGAGCGACCAGCCACGCAATCACACGAGCGACCAGCCACGCAATCACAAGAGCGACCAGCAACGCATTCACACGAGCGACCAGCCATGCAATCACATGAGCGACCAGCCACATAATCACACGAGCAACCAGCCATGCAATCGGAGGAGCGACCAGCCACACAAACACATGAGAGACCAGCCAGGCAATCAGAAGAGCGACCAGCCACACAATCACACGAGAGACCAGCCACGCAATCACATGAGAGACCAGCCACGCAATCACATGAGCGACCAGCCACATATTCACACGAGCGACCAGCCATGCAATCACACGAGCGACTAGCGACGCAATCACACGAGCAACCAGCCACACAATCACACGAGCGACCAGCAACGCAATCACACGAGCGACCAGCCACGCAATCACATGAGTGCCCAGCCACTCAATCACACGAGCGACCAGCCATGCAACCAGACGATCGACCAGCCACACAATCACACGAGATACCAGCCACACAATCACATGAGAGACCAGCCACGCAATCACATGAGCGACCAGCCACATATTCACACGAGCGACCAGCCACACAATCACACGAGCGACCAGCTACGCAATCACACGAGCGACCAGCCACAAAATCACATGAGCAACTAGCCACGCAATCACATGAGAGACCAGCCACGCAATCACATTAGAGACCAGCCACGCAATCACATGAGTGACAAGCGACGCAATCACACGAGCGACCAGCCACGCAATCACACGAGCGATCAACCACACAATCAGAAGAGCGACCAGCCACAAAATCACACGAGCGACCAGCCACATAGTCACACGAACCACCAGCCACGCAATCACACAAACATCCAGCCGCACAATCACATGAGAGACCAGCCACATAATCACACGAGCGACCAGCCACACAATCACACGAGCGACCAGCCACGCAATCACACGAGCGACCAGCCACTCAATCACACGAGCCAGCCACGCAATCACACGAGCGACCAGCAACACAATCACATGAGAGACCAGCCACGCACTCACATTAGAGACCAGCCACGCAATCACATGAGTGACAAGCGACGCAATCACACGAGCGACCAGCCACGCAATCACACGAGTGACCAGCCACGCAATCACACTAGCGACCAGCCACGCTATCACTCGAGCGACCAGCCACGCAATCACACGAGCGACAAGCGACGCAATCACACGAGCGACCAGCCACGCAATCACAAGAGCGACCAGCAACGCATTCACTCGAGCGACCAGCCATGCTATCACATGAGCGACCAGCCACATAATCACACGAGCGTCCAGCCATGCAATCAGAGGAGCGACCAGCCACACAATCACATGAGAGACCAGCCAGGCAATCAGAAGAGCGACCAGCCACGCAATCAGAAGAGCGACCAACCACGCAATCAGAAGAGCGACCAGACACACAATCACACGAGCAACCAGCCACACAATCAGAAGAGCGACCAGCCAACACATCATGTACACGAGAGACCAGCCACACAATCACACGAGCGACCAGCCACACAATCACACGAGCGACCAGCCACGCAATCACACGAGCGACCAGCCACGCAATCACACGAGTGACCTGCCACGCAATCACACGAGCGACCAGCCAAACAATCACATGAGAGACCAGCCACGCAATCACATGAGAGACCAGCCACACAATCACACGAGCGACCAGCTACGCAATCACACGAGCGACCAGCCACACAATCACACGAGTGACCAGCCACGCAATCACACTAGCGACCAGCCACGCTATCACTCGAGCGACCAGCCACGCAATCACACGAGCGACAAGCGACGCAATCACACGAGCGACCAGCCACGCAATCACAAGAGCGACCAGCAACGCATTCACACGAGCGACCAGCCATGCAATCACATGAGCGACCAGCCACATAATCATACGAGCGACCAGCCATGCAATCAGAGGAGCGACCAGCCACACAATCACATGAGAGACCAGCCAGGCAATCAGAAGGGCGACCAGCCACGCAATCATTAGAGCGACCAACCACGCAATCAGAAGAGCGACCAGACACACAATCACACGAGCAACCAGCCACACAATCAGAAGAGCGACCAGCCAACACAATCACATGAGAGACCAGCCACACAATCACACGAGCGACCAGCCACACAATCACACGAGCGACCAGCCACGCAATCACACGAGCGACTAGCCACGCAATCACACGAGCGACCTGCCACGCAATCACACGAGCGACCAGCCAAACAATCACATGAGAGACATGCCACGCAATCACATGAGAGACCAGCCACGCAATCACATGAGTGACTAGCGACGCAATCACACGAGCGACCAGCCACATATTCACACGAGCGACCAGCCACACAATCACACGAGCGACCAGCTACGCAATCACACGAGCGACCAGCCACACAATCACATGAGCGACTAGCCACGCAATCACAGGAGCGACCAGCCAACACAATCACATGAGAGACCAGCCACACAATCACATGAGAGACCAGCCACGCAATCACATGAGTGACAAGCGACGCAATCACAGGAGCGACCAGCCACGCAATCACACGAAAGATCAACCACACAATCAGAAGAGCGACCAGCCACATAACCACACGAGCGAACAGCCATGCAATCAGAGGAGCGACCAGCCACGCAATCACATGAGCGACCAGCCACATATTCACACGAGCGACCAGCCACTCAATCAGAAGAGCGACCAGCTACGCAATCACACGAGCGACCAGCCACACAATCACATGAGCGACTAGCCACGCAATCACAGGAGCGACCAGCCGTGCAACCAGAAGAGCGACCAGCCACGCAATCACACGAGCGACCAGCCACACAATCACATGAGCAACCAGCCACACAATCAGAAGAGCGACCAGCCAACACAATCACATGAGAGACCAGCCACACAATCACACGAGCGACCAGCCACACAATCACACGAGCGACCAGCCACACAATAACACGAGCGACCAGCGACGCAAGCACACGAACGACCAGCCACACAATCACATGAGAGACCAGCCACATAATCACACGAGCGACCAGCCACACAATCACACGAGCGACCAGCCACGCAATCACACGAGCCAGCCACGCAATCACACGAGCGACCAGCAACACAATCACATGAGAGACCAGCCACGCAATCACATTAGAGACCAGCCACGCAATCACATGAGTGACAAGCGACGCAATCACACGAGCGACCAGCCACGCAATCACACGAGCGATCAACCACACAATCAGAAGAGCGACCAGCCACAAAATCACACGAGCGACCAGCCACATAGTCACACGAACCACCAGCCACGCAATCACACAAACATCCAGCCGCACAATCACATGAGAGACCAGCCACATAATCACACGAGCGACCAGCCACACAATCACACGAGCGACCAGCCACGCAATCACACGAGCGACCAGCCACTCAATCACACGAGCCAGCCACGCAATCACACGAGCGACCAGCAACACAATCACATGAGAGACCAGCCACGCACTCACATTAGAGACCAGCCACGCAATCACATGAGTGACAAGCGACGCAATCACACGAGCTACCAGCCACGCAATCACACGAGTGACCAGCCACGCAATCACACTAGCGACCAGCCACGCTATCACTCGAGCGACCAGCCACGCAATCACACGAGCGACAAGCGACGCAATCACACGAGCGACCAGCCACGCAATCACAAGAGCGACCAGCAACGCATTCACACGAGCGACCAGCCATGCTATCACATGAGCGACCAGCCACATAATCACACGAGCGACCAGCCATGCAATCAGAGGAGCGACCAGCCACACAATCACATGAGAGACCAGCCAGGCAATCAGAAGAGCGACCAGCCACGCAATCAGAAGAGCGACCAACCACGCAATCAGAAGAGCGACCAGACACACAATCACACGAGCAACCAGCCACACAATCAGAAGAGCGACCAGCCAACACAATCACATGAGAGACTAGCCACACAATCACACGAGCGACCAGCCACACAATCACACGAGCGACCAGCAACGCAATCACACGAGCGACCAGCCACGCAATCACACGAGCGACCTGCCACGCAATCACACGAGCGACCAGCCAAACAATCACATGAGAGACCAGCCACGCAATCACATGAGAGACCAGCCACACAATCACACGAGCGACCAGCTACGCAATCACACGAGCGACCAGCCACACAATCACACGAGTGACCAGCCACGCAATCACACTAGCGACCAGCCACGCTATCACTCGAGCGACCAGCCACGCAATCACACGAGCGACCAGCCACGCAATCACAAGAGCGACCAGCAACGCATTCACACGAGCGACCAGCCATGCAATCACATGAGCGACCAGCCACATAATCACACGAGCAACCAGCCATGCAATCGGAGGAGCGACCAGCCACACAAACACATGAGAGACCAGCCAGGCAATCAGAAGAGCGACCAGCCACACAATCACACGAGAGACCAGCCACGCAATCACATGAGAGACCAGCCACGCAATCACATGAGCGACCAGCCACATATTCACACGAGCGACCAGCCATGCAATCACACGAGCGACTAGCGACGCAATCACACGAGCAACCAGCCACACAATCACACGAGCGACCAGCAACGCAATCACACGAGCGACCAGCCACGCAATCACATGAGTGCCCAGCCACTCAATCACACGAGCGACCAGCCATGCAACCAGACGATCGACCAGCCACACAATCACACGAGATACCAGCCACACAATCACATGAGAGACCAGCCACGCAATCACATGAGCGACCAGCCACATATTCACACGAGCGACCAGCCACACAATCACACGAGCGACCAGCTACGCAATCACACGAGCGACCAGCCACACAATCACATGAGCGACTAGCCACGCAATCACATGAGAGACCAGCCACGCAATCACATTAGAGACCAGCCACGCAATCACATGAGTGACAAGCGACGCAATCACACGAGCGACCAGCCACGCAATCACACGAGCGATCAACCACACAATCAGAAGAGCGACCAGCCACAAAATCACACGAGCGACCAGCCACATAGTCACACGAACCACCAGCCACGCAATCACACAAACATCCAGCCGCACAATCACATGAGAGACCAGCCACATAATCACACGAGCGACCAGCCACACAATCACACGAGCGACCAGCCACGCAATCACACGAGCGACCAGCCACTCAATCACACGAGCCAGCCACGCAATCACACGAGCGACCAGCAACACAATCACATGAGAGACCAGCCACGCACTCACATTAGAGACCAGCCACGCAATCACATGAGTGACAAGCGACGCAATCACACGAGCGACCAGCCACGCAATCACACGAGTGACCAGCCACGCAATCACACTAGCGACCAGCCACGCTATCACTCGAGCGACCAGCCACGCAATCACACGAGCGACAAGCGACGCAATCACACGAGCGACCAGCCACGCAATCACAAGAGCGACCAGCAACGCATTCACTCGAGCGACCAGCCATGCTATCACATGAGCGACCAGCCACATAATCACACGAGCGTCCAGCCATGCAATCAGAGGAGCGACCAGCCACACAATCACATGAGAGACCAGCCAGGCAATCAGAAGAGCGACCAGCCACGCAATCAGAAGAGCGACCAACCACGCAATCAGAAGAGCGACCAGACACACAATCACACGAGCAACCAGCCACACAATCAGAAGAGCGACCAGCCAACACATCATGTACACGAGAGACCAGCCACACAATCACACGAGCGACCAGCCACACAATCACACGAGCGACCAGCCACGCAATCACACGAGCGACCAGCCACGCAATCACACGAGTGACCTGCCACGCAATCACACGAGCGACCAGCCAAACAATCACATGAGAGACCAGCCACGCAATCACATGAGAGACCAGCCACACAATCACACGAGCGACCAGCTACGCAATCACACGAGCGACCAGCCACACAATCACACGAGTGACCAGCCACGCAATCACACTAGCGACCAGCCACGCTATCACTCGAGCGACCAGCCACGCAATCACACGAGCGACAAGCGACGCAATCACACGAGCGACCAGCCACGCAATCACAAGAGCGACCAGCAACGCATTCACACGAGCGACCAGCCATGCAATCACATGAGCGACCAGCCACATAATCATACGAGCGACCAGCCATGCAATCAGAGGAGCGACCAGCCACACAATCACATGAGAGACCAGCCAGGCAATCAGAAGAGCGACCAGCCACGCAATCATTAGAGCGACCAACCACGCAATCAGAAGAGCGACCAGACACACAATCACACGAGCAACCAGCCACACAATCAGAAGAGCGACCAGCCAACACAATCACATGAGAGACCAGCCACACAATCACACGAGCGACCAGCCACACAATCACACGAGCGACCAGCCACGCAATCACACGAGCGACTAGCCACGCAATCACACGAGCGACCTGCCACGCAATCACACGAGCGACCAGCCAAACAATCACATGAGAGACATGCCACGCAATCACATGAGAGACCAGCCACGCAATCACATGAGTGACTAGCGACGCAATCACACGAGCGACCAGCCAACGCAATCACACGAGCGACTAGCAACGCAATCACACGACCGACCAGCCACGCAATCACATGAGTGACCAGCCATGCAACCAGAAGAACGACCAGCCACACAATCACACGAGAGACCTTCCACACAATCACATGAGAGACCAGCCACGCAATCACATGAGCGACCAGCCACATATTCACACGAGCGACCAGCCACACAATCACACGAGCGACCAGCTACGCAATCACACGAGCGACCAGTCACACAATCACATGAGCGACTAGCCACGCAATCACAGGAGCGACCAGCCGTGTAACCAGAAGAGCGACCAGCCACGCAATCACACGAGCGACCAGCCACACAATCACACGAGCAACCAGCCACACAATCAGAAGAGCGACCAGCCAACACAATCACATGAGAGACCAGCCACACAATCACACGAGCGACCAGCCACACAATCACATGAGAGACCAGCCACGCAATCAGAAGAGCGACCAGACAAACAATCACACGAGCAACCAGCCACACAATCAGAAGAGCGACCAGCCAACACAATCACATGAGAGACCAGCCACACAATCACATGAGAGACCAGCCACGCAATCACATGAGTGACAAGCGACGCAATCACAGGAGCGACCAGCCACGCAATCAGAAGAGCGACCAACCACGCAATCAGAAGAGCGACCAGACACACAATCACACGAGCAACCAGCCACACAATCAGAAGAGCGACCAGCCAACACAATCACATGAGAGACCAGCCACACAATCACACGAGCGACCAGCCACAATCACACGAGCGACCAGCCACGCAATCACACGAGCGACCAGCCACGCAATCACACGAGCGACCTGCCAAGCAATCACACGAGCGACCAGCCAAACAATCACATGAGAGACCAGCCACGCAATCACATGAGAGACCAGCCACACAATCACACGAGCGAACAGCTACGCAATCACACGAGCGACCAGCCACACAATCACACGAGTGACCAGCCAAGCAATCACACTAGCGACCAGCCACGCTATCACTCGAGCGACCAGCCACGCAATCACACGAGCGACAAGCGACGCAATCACACGAGCGACCAGCCACGCAATCACAAGAGCGACCAGCAACGCATTCACACGAGCGACCAGCCATGCAATCACATGAGCGACCAGCCACACAATCACACGAGCAACCAGCCACACAATCAGAAGAGCGACCAGCCAACACAATCACATGAGAGACCAGCCAGGCAATCAGACGAGCGACCAGCCACACAATCACATGAGAGACCAGCCACGCAATCAGAAGAGCGACCAGACAAACAATCACACGAGCAACCAGCCACACAATCAGAAGAGCGACCAGCCAACACAATCACATGAGAGACCAGCCACACAATCACATGAGAGACCAGCCACGCAATCACATGAGTGACAAGCGACGCAATCACAGGAGCGACCAGCCACGCAATCACACGAAAGATCAACCACACAATCAGAAGAGCGACCAGCCACATAATCACACGAGCGACCAGCCATGCAATCAGAGGAGCGACCAGACACATAATCACACGAGCGACCAGCCATGCAATCAGAGGAGCGACCAGCCACACAATAACACGAGCGACCAGCGACGCAAGCACACGAACGACCAGCCACACAATCACATGAGAGACCAGCCACGCAATCAGAAGAGCGACCAGACAAACAATCACACGAGCAACCAGCCACACAATCAGAAGAGCGACCAGCCAACACAATCACATGAGAGACCAGCCACACAATCACATGAGAGACCAGCCACGCAATCACATGAGTGACAAGCGACGCAATCACAGGAGCGACCAGCCACGCAATCAGAAGAGCGACCAACCACGCAATCAGAAGAGCGACCAGACACACAATCACACGAGCAACCAGCCACACAATCAGAAGAGCGACCAGCCAACACAATCACATGAGAGACCAGCCACACAATCACACGAGCGACCAGCCACACAATCACACGAGCGACCAGCCACGCAATCACACGAGCGACCAGCCACGCAATCACACGAGCGACCTGCCAAGCAATCACACGAGCGACCAGCCAAACAATCACATGAGAGACCAGCCACGCAATCACATGAGAGACCAGCCACACAATCACACGAGCGAACAGCTACGCAATCACACGAGCGACCAGCCACACAATCACACGAGTGACCAGCCAAGCAATCACACTAGCGACCAGCCACGCTATCACTCGAGCGACCAGCCACGCAATCACACGAGCGACAAGCGACGCAATCACACGAGCGACCAGCCACGCAATCACAAGAGCGACCAGCAACGCATTCACACGAGCGACCAGCCATGCAATCACATGAGCGACCAGCCACATAATCACACGAGCGACCAGCCATGCAATCAGAGGAGCGACAAGCCACACAATCACATGAGAGACCAGCCAGGCAATCAGAAGAGCGACCAGCCACGCAATCAGAAGAGCGACCAACCACGCAATCAGAAGAGCGACCAGACACACAATCACACGAGCAACCAGCCACAAAATCAGAAGAGCGACCAGCCACGCAATCACATGAGCGACCAGCCACATATTCACACGAGCGACCAGCCACACAATCACACGAGCGACCAGCTACGCAATCACACGAGCGACCAGCCACACAATCACATGAGCGACTAGCCACGCAATCACAGGAGCGACCAGCAGTGCAACCAGAAGAGCGACCAGCCACGCAATCACACGAGCGACCAGCCACACAATCACACGAGCAACCAGCCACACAATCAGAAGAGCGACCAGCCAACACAATCACATGAGAGACCAGCCACACAATCACACGAGCGACCAGCCACACAATCACATGAGAGACCAGCCACGCAATCAGAAGAGCGACCAGACAAACAATCACACGAGCAACCAGCCACACAATCAGAAGAGCGACCAGCCAACACAATCACATGAGAGACCAGCCACACAATCACATGAGAGACCAGCCACGCAATCACATGAGTGACAAGCGACGCAATCACAGGAGCGACCAGCCACGCAATCACACGAAAGATCAACCACACAATCAGAAGAGCGACCAGCCACATAATCACACGAGCGACCAGCCATGCAATCAGAGGAGCGACCAGCCACATAATCACACGAGCGACCAGCCATGCAATCAGAGGAGCGACCAGCCACACAATAACACGAGCGACCAGCGACGCAAGCACACGAACGACCAGCCACACAATCACATGAGAGACCAGCCACATAATCACACGAGTGACCAGCCACACAATCACACGAGCGACCAGCCACGCAATCACACGAGCCAGCCACGCAATCACACGAGCGACCAGCAACACAATCACATGAGAGACCAGCAACGCAATCACATTAGAGACCAGCCACGCAATCACATGAGTGACAAGCGACGCAATCACACGAGCGACCAGCCACGCAATCACACGAGCGATCAACCACACAATCAGAAGAGCGACCAGCCACATAATCACACGAGCGACCAGCCACATAGTCACACGAATTTCCAGCCACGCAATCACAAACATCCAGCCGCACAATCACATGAGAGACCAGCCACATAATCACACGAGCGACCAGCCACACAATCACACGAGCGACCAGCCACGCAATCACACGAGCGACCAGCCATGCAACCAGACGATCGACCAGCCACACAATCACACGAGATACCAGCCACACAATCACATGAGAGACCAGCCACGCAATCACATGAGCGACCAGCCACATATTCACACGAGCGACCAGCCACACAATCACACGAGCGACCAGCTACGCAATCACACGAGCGACCAGCCACACAATCACATGAGCGACTAGCAACGCAATCACATGAGCGACCAGCCGTGCAACCAGAAGAGCGACCAGCCACGCAATCACACGAGCGACCAGCAACGCAATCACACGAGCGACCAGCCAAACAATCACATGAGAGACATGCCACGCAATCACATGAGAGACCAGCCACGCAATCACATGAGTGACTAGCGACGCAATCACACGAGCGACCAGCCAACGCAATCACACGAGCGACTAGCAACGCAATCACACGAGCGACCAGCCACGCAATCACACGAGCGACCAGCCATGCAACCAGAAGAACGACCAGCCACACAATCACACGAGAGACCTTCCACACAATCACATGAGAGACCAGCCACGCAATCACATGAGCGACCAGCCACATATTCACACGAGCGACCAGCCACACAATCACACGAGCGACCAGCTACGCAATCACACGAGCGACCAGCCACACAATCACATGAGCGACTAGCCACGCAATCACAGGAGCGACCAGCCAACACAATCACATGAGAGACCAGCCACACAATCACATGAGAGACCAGCCACGCAATCACATGAGTGACAAGCGACGCAATCACAGGAGCGACCAGCCACGCAATCACACGAAAGATCAACCACACAATCAGAAGAGCGACCAGCCACATAACCACACGAGCGACCAGCCATGCAATCAGAGGAGCGACCAGCCACGCAATCACATGAGCGACCAGCCACATATTCACACGAGCGACCAGCCACTCAATCAGAAGAGCGACCAGCTACGCAATCACACGAGCGACCAGCCACACAATCACATGAGCGACTAGCCACGCAATCACAGGAGCGACCAGCCGTGCAACCAGAAGAGCGACCAGCCACGCAATCACACGAGCGACCAGCCACACAATCACATGAGCAACCAGCCACACAATCAGAAGAGCGACCAGCCAACACAATCACATGAGAGACCAGCCACACAATCACACGAGCGACCAGCCACACAATCACACGAGCGACCAGCCACACAATAACACGAGCGACCAGCGACGCAAGCACACGAACGACCAGCCACGCAATCACATGAGAGACCAGCCACATAATCACACGAGCGACCAGCCACACAATCACACGAGCGACCAGCCACGCAATCACACGAGCCAGCCACGCAATCACACGAGCGACCAGCAACACAATCACATGAGAGACCAGCCACGCAATCACATTAGAGACCAGCCACGCAATCACATGAGTGACAAGCGACGCAATCACACGAGCGACCAGCCACGCAATCACACGAGCGATCAACCACACAATCAGAAGAGCGACCAGCCACAAAATCACACGAGCGACCAGCCACATAGTCACACGAACCACCAGCCACGCAATCACACAAACATCCAGCCGCACAATCACATGAGAGACCAGCCACATAATCACACGAGCGACCAGCCACACAATCACACGAGCGACCAGCCACGCAATCACACGAGCGACCAGCCACTCAATCACACGAGCCAGCCACGCAATCACACGAGCGACCAGCAACACAATCACATGAGAGACCAGCCACGCACTCACATTAGAGAACAGCCACGCAATCACATGAGTGACAAGCGACGCAATCACACGAGCTACCAGCCACGCAATCACACGAGTGACCAGCCACGCAATCACACTAGCGACCAGCCACGCTATCACTCGAGCGACCAGCCACGCAATCACACGAGCGACAAGCGACGCAATCACACGAGCGACCAGCCACGCAATCACAAGAGCGACCAGCAACGCATTCACACGAGCGACCAGCCATGCTATCACATGAGCGACCAGCCACATAATCACACGAGCGACCAGCCATGCAATCAGAGGAGCGACCAGCCACACAATCACATGAGAGACCAGCCAGGCAATCAGAAGAGCGACCAGCCACGCAATCAGAAGAGCGACCAACCACGCAATCAGAAGAGCGACCAGACACACAATCACACGAGCAACCAGCCACACAATCAGAAGAGCGACCAGCCAACACAATCACATGAGAGACTAGCCACACAATCACACGAGCGACCAGCCACACAATCACACGAGCGACCAGCCACGCAATCACACGAGCGACCAGCCACGCAATCACACGAGCGACCTGCCACGCAATCACACGAGCGACCAGCCAAACAATCACATGAGAGACCAGCCACGCAATCACATGAGAGACCAGCCACACAATCACACGAGCGACCAGCTACGCAATCACACGAGCGACCAGCCACACAATCACACGAGTGACCAGCCACGCAATCACACTAGCGACCAGCCACGCTATCACTCGAGCGACCAGCCACGCAATCACACGAGCGACAAGCGACGCAATCACACGAGCGACCAGCCACGCAATCACAAGAGCGACCAGCAACGCATTCACACGAGCGACCAGCCATGCAATCACATGAGCGACCAGCCACATAATCACACGAGCGACCAGCCATGCAATCGGAGGAGCGACCAGCCACACAAACACATGAGAGACCAGCCAGGCAATCAGAAGAGCGACCAGCCACGCAATCAGAAGAGCGACCAGCCACGCAATCACAAGAGCGACCAGCCACGCAATCACAAGAGCGACCAGCAACGCATTCACACGAGCGACCAGCCATGCAATCACATGAGCGACCAGCCACATAATCACACGAGCGACCAGCCATGCAATCGGAGGAGCGACCAGCCACACAAACACATGAGAGACCAGCCAGGCAATCAGAAGAGCGACCAGCCACGCAATCAGAAGAGCGACCAACCACGCAATCAGAAGAGCGACCAGACACACAATCACACGAGCAACCAGCCACACAATCAGAAGAGCGACCAGCCAACACAATCACATGAGAGACCAGCCACACAATCACACGAGCGACCAGCCACACAATCACACGAGCGACCAGCCACGCAATCACACGAGCGACCAGCCATGCAACCAGAAGAGCGACCAGCCACACAATCACACGAGAGACCAGCCACGCAATCACATGAGAGACCAGCCACGCAATCACATGAGCGACCAGCCACATATTCACACGAGCGACCAGCCATGCATTCACACGAGCGACTAGCGACGCAATCACACGAGCAACCAGCCACACAATCACACGAGCGACCAGCAACGCAATCACACGAGCGACCAGCCACGCAATCACATGAGTGCCCAGCCACTCAATCACACGAGCGACCAGCCATGCAACCAGACGATCGACCAGCCACACAATCACACGAGATACCAGCCACACAATCACATGAGAGACCAGCCACGCAATCACATGAGCGACCAGCCACATATTCACACGAGCGACCAGCCACACAATCACACGAGCGACCAGCTACGCAATCACACGAGCGACCAGCCACACAATCACATGAGCGACTAGCCACGCAATCACATGAGCGACCAGCCGTGCAACCAGAAGAGCGACCAGCCACGCAATTACATGAGCGACTAGCGACGCAATCACACGAGCGACCAGCAACGCAATCACACGAGCGACCAGCCAAACAATCACATGAGAGACCAGCCACGCACTCACATGAGAGACCAGCCAAGCAATCACATGAGTGACTAGCGACGCAATCACACGAGCGACCAGCCAACGCAATCACACGAGCGACTAGCAACGCAATCACACCAGCGACCAGCCACGCAATCACATGAGTGACCAGCCACGCAATCACACGAGAGACCAGCCATGCAACCAGAAGAACGACCAGCCACACAATCACACGAGAGACCTTCCACACAATCACATGAGAGACCAGCCACGCAATCACATGAGCGACCAGCCACATATTCACACGAGCGACCAGCCACATAATCACACGAGCGACCAGCTACGCAATCACACGAGCGACCAGCCACACAATCAGATGAGCGACTAGCCACGCAATCACAGGAGCGACCAGCCGTGCAACCAGAAGAGCGACCAGCCACGCAATCACACGAGCGACCAGCCACACAATCACACGAGCAACCAGCCACACAATCAGAAGAGCGACTAGCCAACACAATCACATGAGAGACCAGCCACACAATCACACGAGCGACCAGCCACACAATCACACGAGCGACCAGCCACACAATAACACGAGCGACCAGCGACGCAAGCACACGAACGACCAGCCACACAATCACATGAGAGACCAGCCACATAATCACACGAGCGACCAGCCACGCAATCACACGAGCCAGCCACGCAATCACACGAGCGACCAGCAACACAATCACATGAGAGACCAGCCACGCAATCACATTAGAGACCAGCCACGGAATCACATGAGTGACAAGCGACGCAATCACACGAGCGACCAGCCACGCAATCACACGAGCGATCAACCACACAATCAGAAGAGCGACCAGCCACAAAATCACACGAGCGACCAGCCATGCAATCAGAGGAGCGACCAGCCACACAATCACACGAGCGACCAGCCACGCAATCACACGAGCGACCAGCCACGCAATCACACGAGCCAGCCACGCAATCACACGAGCGACCAGCAACACAATCACATGAGAGACCAGCCACGCAATCACATTAGAGACCAGCCACGGAATCACATGAGTGACAAGCGACGCAATCACACGAGCGACCAGCCACGCAATCACACGAGCGATCAACCACACAATCAGAAGAGCGACCAGCCACAAAATCACACGAGCGACCAGCCACATAGTCACACGAACCACCAGCCACGCAATCACACAAACATCCAGCCGCACAATCACATGAGAGACCAGCCACATAATCACACGAGCGACCAGCCACACAATCACACGAGCGACCAGCAACGCAATCACACGAGCGACCAGCCACTCAATCACACGAGCCAGCCACGCAATCACACGAGCGACCAGCAACACAATCACATGAGAGACCAGCCACGCACTCACATTAGCGACCAGCCACGCAATCACATGAGTGACAAGCGACGCAATCACACGAGCGACCAGCCACACAATCACACGAGTGACCAGCCACGCAATCACACTAGCGACCAGCCACGCTATCACTCGAGCGACCAGCCATGCAATCACACTAGCGACAAGCGACGCAATCACACGAGCGACCAGCCACGCAATCACAAGAGCGACCAGCAGCGCATTCACACGAGCGACCAGCCATGCAATCACATGAGCGACCAGCCACATAATCACACGAGCGACCAGCCATGCAATCAGAGGAGCGACCAGCCACACAATCACATGAGAGACCAGCCAGGCAATCAGAAGAGCGACCAGCCACGCAATCAGAAGAGCGACCAACCACGCAATCAGAAGAGCGACCAGACACACAATCACACGAGCAACCAGCCACACAATCAGAAGAGCGACCAGCCAACACAATCACATGAGAGACCAGCCACACAATCACACGAGCGACCAGCCACACAATCACACGAGCGACCAGCCACGCAATCACACGAGCGACTAGCCACGCAATCACACGAGCGACCTGCCACGCAATCACACGAGCGACCAGCCAAACAATCACATGAGAGACATGCCACGCAATCACATGAGAGACCAGCCACGCAATCACATGAGTGACTAGCGACGCAATCACACGAGCGACCAGCCAACGCAATCACACGAGCGACTAGCAACGCAATCACACGACCGACCAGCCACGCAATCACATGAGTGACCAGCCACGCAATCACACGAGCGACCAGCCATGCAACCAGAAGAACGACCAGCCACACAATCACACGAGAGACCTTCCACACAATCACATGAGAGACCAGCCACGCAATCACATGAGCGACCAGCCACATATTCACACGAGCGACCAGCCACACAATCACACGAGCGACCAGCTACGCAATCACACGAGCGACCAGTCACACAATCACATGAGCGACTAGCCACGCAATCACAGGAGCGACCAGCCGTGTAACCAGAAGAGCGACCAGCCACGCAATCACACGAGCGACCAGCCACACAATCACACGAGCAACCAGCCACACAATCAGAAGAGCGACCAGCCAACACAATCACATGAGAGACCAGCCACACAATCACACGAGCGACCAGCCACACAATCACATGAGAGACCAGCCACGCAATCAGAAGAGCGACCAGACAAACAATCACACGAGCAACCAGCCACACAATCAGAAGAGCGACCAGCCAACACAATCACATGAGAGACCAGCCACACAATCACATGAGAGACCAGCCACGCAATCACATGAGTGACAAGCGACGCAATCACAGGAGCGACCAGCCACGCAATCAGAAGAGCGACCAACCACGCAATCAGAAGAGCGACCAGACACACAATCACACGAGCAACCAGCCACACAATCAGAAGAGCGACCAGCCAACACAATCACATGAGAGACCAGCCACACAATCACACGAGCGACCAGCCACACAATCACACGAGCGACCAGCCACGCAATCACACGAGCGACCACCCACGCAATCACACGAGCGACCTGCCACGCAATCACACGAGCGACCAGCCAAACAATCACATGAGAGACCAGCCACGCAATCACATGAGAGACCAGCCACACAATCACACGAGCGAACAGCTACGCAATCACACGAGCGACCAGCCACACAATCACACGAGTGACCAGCCAAGCAATCACACTAGCGACCAGCCACGCTATCACTCGAGCGACCAGCCACGCAATCACACGAGCGACAAGCGACGCAATCACACGAGCGACCAGCCACGCAATCACAAGAGCGACCAGCAACGCATTCACACGAGCGACCAGCCATGCAATCACATGAGCGACCAGCCACATAATCACACGAGCGACCAGCCATGCAATCAGAGGAGCGACAAGCCACACAATCACATGAGAGACCAGCCAGGCAATCAGAAGAGCGACCAGCCACGCAATCAGAAGAGCGACCAACCACGCAATCAGAAGAGCGACCAGACACACAATCACACGAGCAACCAGCCACAAAATCAGAAGAGCGACCAGCCACGCAATCACATGAGCGACCAGCCACATATTCACACGAGCGACCAGCCACACAATCACACGAGCGACCAGCTACGCAATCACACGAGCGACCAGCCACACAATCACATGAGCGACTAGCCACGCAATCACAGGAGCGACCAGCCGTGCAACCAGAAGAGCGACCAGCCACGCAATCACACAAGCGACCAGCCACACAATCACACGAGCAACCAGCCACACAATCAGAAGAGCGACCAGCCAACACAATCACATGAGAGACCAGCCACACAATCACACGAGCGACCAGCCACACAATCACATGAGAGACCAGCCACGCAATCAGAAGAGCGACCAGACAAACAATCACACGAGCAACCAGCCACACAATCAGAAGAGCGACCAGCCAACACAATCACATGAGAGACCAGCCACACAATCACATGAGAGACCAGCCACGCAATCACATGAGTGACAAGCGACGCAATCAAAGGAGCGACCAGCCACGCAATCACACGAAAGATCAACCACACAATCAGAAGAGCGACCAGCCACATAATCACACGAGCGACCAGCCATGCAATCAGAGGAGCGACCAGCCACATAATCACACGAGCGACCAGCCATGCAATCAGAGGAGCGACCAGCCACACAATAACACGAGCGACCAGCGACGCAAGCACACGAACGACCAGCCACACAATCACATGAGAGACCAGCCACATAATCACACGAACGACCAGCCACACAATCACACGAGCGACCAGCCACGCAATCACACGAGCCAGCCACGCAATCACACGAGCGACCAGCAACACAATCACATGAGAGACCAGCCACGCAATCACATTAGAGACCAGCCACGCAATCACATGAGTGACAAGCGACGCAATCACACGAGCGACCAGCCACGCAATCACACGAGCGATCAACCACACAATCAGAAGAGCGACCAGCCACAAAATCACACGAGCGACCAGCCACATAGTCACACGAATTTCCAGCCACGCAATCACACAAACATCCAGCCGCACAATCACATGAGAGACCAGCCACATAATCACACGAGCGACCAGCCACACAATCACACGAGCGACCAGCCACGCAATCACACGAGCGACCAGCCACTCAATCACACGAGCCAGCCACGCAATCACACGAGCGACCAGCAACACAATCACATGAGAGACCAGCCACACACTCACATTAGAGACCAGCCACGCAATCACATGAGTGACAAGCGACGCAATCACACGAGCTACCAGCCACGCAATCACACGAGTGACCAGCCACGCAATCACACTAGCGACCTGCCACGCTATCACTCGAGCGACCAGCCACGCAATCACACGAGCGACAAGCGACGCAATCACACGAGCGACCAGCCACGCAATCACAAGAGCGACCAGCAACGCATTCACACGAGCGACCAGCCATGCTATCACATGAGCGACCAGCCACATAATCACACGAGCGACCAGCCATGCAATCAGAGGAGCGACCAGCCACACAATCACATGAGAGACCAGCCAGGCAATCAGAAGAGCGACCAGCCACGCAATCAGAAGAGCGACCAACCACGCAATCAGAAGAGCGACCAGACACACAATCACACGAGCAACCAGCCACACAATCAGAAGAGCGACCAGCCAACACAATCACATGAGAGACCAGCCACACAATCACACGAGCGACCAGCCACACAATCACAGGAGCGACCAGCCACGCAATCACATGAGAGACCAGCCACGCAATCACATGAGAGACCAGCCACACAATCACACGAGCGACCAGCTACGCAATCACACGAGCGACCAGCCACACAATCACACGAGTGACCAGCCACGCAATCACACTAGTGACCAGCCACGCTATCACTCGAGCGACCAGCCACGCAATCACACTAGCGACCAGCCACGCTATCACTCGAGCGACCAGCCACGCAATCACACGAGCGACAAGCGACGCAATCACACGAGCGACCAGCCACGCAATCACAAGAGCGACCAGCAACGCATTCACACGAGCGACCAGCCATGCTATCACATGAGCGACCAGCCACATAATCACACGAGCGACCAGCCATGCAATCAGAGGAGCGACCAGCCACACAATCACATGAGAGACCAGCCAGGCAATCAGAAGAGCGACCAGCCACGCAATCAGAAGAGCGACCAACCACGCAATCAGAAGAGCGACCAGACACACAATCACACGAGCAACCAGCCACACAATCAGAAGAGCGACCAGCCAACACAATCACATGAGAGACCAGCCACACAATCACACGAGCGACCAGCCACACAATCACAGGAGCGACCAGCCACGCAATCACACGAGCGACCAGCCACGCAATCACACGAGCGACCAGCCAAACAATCACATGAGAGACCAGCCACGCAATCACATGAGAGACCAGCCACACAATCACACGAGCGACCAGCTACGCAATCACACGAGCGACCAGCCACACAATCACACGAGTGACCAGCCACGCAATCACACTAGCGACCAGCCACGCTATCACTCGAGCGACCAGCCACGCAATCACACGAGCGACAAGCGACGCAATCACACGAGCGACCAGCCACGCAATCACAAGAGCGACCAGCAACGCATTCACACGAGCGACCAGCCATGCAATCACATGAGCGACCAGCCACATAATCACACGAGCGACCAGCCATGCAATCGGAGGAGCGACCAGCCACACAAACACATGAGAGACCAGCCAGGCAATCAGAAGAGCGACCAGCCACGCAATCAGAAGAGCGACCAACCACGCAATCAGAAGAGCGACAAGACACACAATCACACGAGCAACCAGCCACACAATCAGAAGAGCGACCAGCCAACACAATCACATGAGAGACCAGCCACACAATCACACGAGCGACCAGCCACACAATCACACGAGCGACCAGCCACGCAATCACACGAGCGACCAGCCATGCAAACAGAAGAGCGACCAGCCACACAATCACACGAGAGACCAGCCACGCAATCACATGAGAGACCAGCCACGCAATCACATGAGCGACCAGCCACATATTCACACGAGCGACCAGCCATGCAATCACACGAGCGACTAGCGACGCAATCACACGAGCAACCAGCCACACAATCACACGAGCGACCAGCAACGCAATCACACGAGCGACCAGCCACGCAATCACATGAGTGCCCAGACACGCAATCACACGAGCGACCAGCCATGCAACCAGACGATCGACCAGCCACACAATCACACGAGATACCAGCCACACAATCACATGAGAGACCAGCCACGCAATCACATGAGTAACCAGCCACATATTCACACGAGCGACCAGCCACACAATCACACGAGCGACCAGCTACGCAATCACACGAGCGACCAGCCACACAATCACATGAGCGACTAGCCACGCAATCACATGAGCGACCAGCCGTGCAACCAGAAGAGCGACCAGCCACGCAATTACATGAGCGACTAGCGACGCAATCACACGAGCGACCAGCAACGCAATCACACGAGCGACCAGCCAAACAATCACATGAGAGACCAGCCACGCACTCACATGAGAGACCAGCCACGCAATCACATGAGTGACTAGCGACGCAATCACACGAGCGACCAGCCAACGCAATCACACGAGCGACTAGCAACGCAATCACACGAGCGACCAGCCACGCAATCACATGAGTGACCAGCCACGCAATCATACGAGCGACCAGCGACGGAATCACACGAGCGACCAGCCATGCAACCAGAAGAACGACCAGCCACACAATCACACGAGAGACCAGCCACGCAATCACAGGAGCGACTAGCCACGCAATCACAGGAGCGACCAGCCGTGCAACCAGAAGAGCGACCAGCCACGCAATCACACGAGCGACCAGCCACACAATCACACGAGCAACCAGCCACACAATCAGAAGAGCGACCAGCCAACACAATCACATGAGAGACCAGCCACACAATCTCACGAGCGACCAGCCACACAATCACACGAGCGACCAGCCACACAATCAGAAGAGCGACCAGCCAACACAATCACATGAGAGACCAGCCACACAATCTCACGAGCGACCAGCCACACAATCACACGAGCGACCAGCCACACAATAACACGAGCGACCAGCGACGCAAGCACACGAACGACCAGCCACACAATCACATGAGAGACCAGCCACATAATCACACGAGCGACCAGCCACACAATCACACGAGCGACCAGCCACGCAATCACACGAGCCAGCCACACAATCACACGAGCGACCAGCAACACAATCACATGAGAGACCAGCCACGCAATCACATTAGAGACCAGCCACGCAATCACATGAGTGACAAGCGACGCAATCACACGAGCGACCAGCCACGCAATCACACGAGCGATCAACCACACAATCAGAAGAGCGACCAGCCACAAAATCACACGAGCGACCAGCCACATAGTCACACGAACCACCAGCCACGCAATCACACAAACATCCAGCCGCACAATCACATGAGAGACCAGCCACATAATCACACGAGCGACCAGCCACACAATCACACGAGCGACCAGCCACGCAATCACACGAGCGACCAGCCACTCAATCACACGAGCCAGCCACGCAATCACACGAGCGACCAGCAACACAATCACATGAGAGACCAGCCATGCACTCACATTAGAGACCAGCCACGCAATCACGAGTGACAAGCGACGCAATCACACGAGCGACCAGCCACGCAATCACACGAGTGACCAGCCACGCAATCACACTAGCGACCAGCCACGCTATCACTCGAGCGACCAGCCACGCAATCACACGAGCGACAAGCGACGCAATCACACGAGCGACCAGCCACGCAATCACAAGAGCGACCAGCAACGCATTCACACGAGCGACCAGCCATGCTATCACATGAGCGACCAGCCACATAATCACACGAGCGTCCAGCCATGCAATCAGAGGAGCGACTAACCACACAATCACATGAGAGACCAGCCAGGCAATCAGAAGAGCGACCAGCCACGCAATCAGAAGAGCGACCAACCACGCAATCAGAAGAGCGACCAGACACACAATCACACGAGCAACCAGCCACACAATCAGAAGAGCGACCAGCCAACACATCACACGAGAGACCAGCCACACAATCACACGAGCGACCAGCCACACAATCACACGAGCGACCAGCCACGCAATCACACGAGCGACCAGCCACGCAATCACACGAGCGACCTGCCACGCAATCACACGAGCGACCAGCCAAACAATCACATGAGAGACCAGCTACGCAATCACACGAGCGACCAGCCACACAATCACACGAGTGACCAGCCACGCAATCACACTAGCGAGCAGCCACGCTATCACTCGAGCGACCAGCCACGCAATCACACGAGCGACAAGCGACGCAATCACACGAGCGACCAGCCACGCAATCACAAGAGCGACCAGCAACGCATTCACACGAGCGACCAGCCATGCAATCACATGAGCGACCAGCCACATAATCACACGAGCGACCAGCCATGCAATCAGAGGAGCGACCAGCCACACAATCACATGAGAGACCAGCCAGGCAATCAGAAGAGCGACCAGCCACGCAATCAGAAGAGCGACCAACCACGCAATCAGAAGAGCGACCAGACACACAATCACACGAGCAACCAGCCACACAATCAGAAGAGCGACCAGCCAACACAATCACATGAGAGACCAGCCACACAATCACACGAGCGACCAGCCACACAATCACACGAGCGACCAGCCACGCAATCACACGAGCGACTAGCCACGCAATCACACGAGCGACCTGCCACGCAATCACACGAGCGACCAGCCAAACAATCACATGAGAGACATGCCACGCAATCACATGAGAGACCAGCCACGCAATCACATGAGTGACTAGCGACGCAATCACACGAGCGACCAGCCAACGCAATCACACGAGCGACTAGCAACGCAATCACACGACCGACCAGCCACGCAATCACATGAGTGACCAGCCACGCAATCACACGAGCGACCAGCCATGCAACCAGAAGAACGACCAGCCACACAATCACACGAGAGACCTTCCACACAATCACATGAGAGACCAGCCACGCAATCACATGAGCGACCAGCCACATATTCACACGAGCGACCAGCCACACAATCACACGAGCGACCAGCTACGCAATCACACGAGCGACCAGCCACACAATCACATGAGCGACTAGCCACGCAATCACAGGAGCGACCAGCCGTGTAACCAGAAGAGCGACCAGCCACGCAAGCACACGAGCGACCAGCCACACAATCACACGAGCAACCAGCCACACAATCAGAAGAGCGACCAGCCAACACAATCACATGAGAGACCAGCCACACAATCACACGAGCGACCAGCCACACAATCACATGAGAGACCAGCCACGCAATCAGAAGAGCGACCAGACAAACAATCACACGAGCAACCAGCCACACAATCAGAAGAGCGACCAGCCAACACAATCACATGAGAGACCAGCCACACAATCACATGAGAGACCAGCCACGCAATCACATGAGTGACAAGCGACGCAATCACAGGAGCGACCAGCCACGCAATCAGAAGTGCGACCAACCACGCAATCAGAAGAGCGACCAGACACACAATCACACGAGCAACCAGCCACACAATCAGAAGAGCGACCAGCCAACACAATCACATGAGAGACCAGCCACACAATCACACGAGCGACCAGCCACACAATCACACGAGCGACCAGCCACGCAATCACACGAGCGACCAGCCACGCAATCACACGAGCGACCAGCCAAACAATCACATGAGAGACCAGCCACGCAATCACATGAGAGACCAGCCACACAATCACACGAGCGTACAGCTACGCAATCACACGAGCGACCAGCCACACAATCACACGAGTGACCAGCCACGCAATCACACTAGCGACCAGCCACGCTATCACTCGAGCGACCAGCCACGCAATCACACGAGCGACAAGCGACGCAATCACACGAGCGACCAGCCACGCAATCACAAGAGCGACCAGCAACGCATTCACACGAGCGACCAGCCATGCAATCACATGAGCGACCAGCCACATAATCACACGAGCGACCAGCCATGCAATCAGAGGAGCGACAAGCCACACAATCACATGAGAGACCAGCCAGGCAATCAGAAGAGCGACCAGCCACGCAATCAGAAGAGCGACCAACCACGCAATCAGAAGAGCGACCAGACACACAATCACACGAGCAACCAGCCACAAAATCAGAAGAGCGACCAGCCACGCAATCACATGAGCGACCAGCGACATATTCACACGAGCGACCAGCCACACAATCACACGAGCGACCAGCTACGCAATCACACGAGCGACCAGCCACACAATCACATGAGCGACTAGCCACGCAATCACAGGAGCGACCAGCCGTGCAACCAGAAGAGCGACCAGCCACGCAATCACACGAGCGACCAGCCACACAATCACACGAGCAACCAGCCACACAATCAGAAGAGCGACCAGCCAACACAATCACATGAGAGACCAGCCACACAATCACACGAGCGACCAGCCACACAATCACATGAGAGACCAGCCACGCAATCAGAAGAGCGACCAGACAAACAATCACACGAGCAACCAGCCACACAATCAGAAGAGCGACCAGCCAACACAATCACATGAGAGACCAGCCACACAATCACATGAGAGACCAGCCACGCAATCACATGAGTGACAAGCGACGCAATCACAGGAGCGACCAGCTACGCAATCACACGAAAGATCAACCACACAATCAGAAGAGCGACCAGCCACATAATCACACGAGCGACCAGCCATGCAATCAGAGGAGCGACCAGCCACATAATCACACGAGCGACCAGCCATGCAATCAGAGGAGCGACCAGCCACACAATAACACGAGCGACCAGCGACGCAAGCACACGAACGACCAGCCACACAATCACATGACAGACCAGCCACATAATCACACGAGCGACCAGCCACACAATCACACGAGCGACCAGCCACGCAATCACACGAGCCAGCCACGCAATCACACGAGCGACCAGCAACACAATCACATGAGAGACCAGCCACGCAATCACATTAGAGACCAGCCACGCAATCACATGAGTGACAAGCGACGCAATCACACGAGCGACCAGCCACAAAATCACACGAGCGACCAGCCACATAGTCACACGAACAACCAGCCACGCAATCACACAAACATCCAGCCGCACAATCACATGAGAGACCAGCCACATAATCACACGAGCGACCAGCCACACAATCACACGAGCGACCAGCCACGCAATCACACGAGCGACCAGCCACTCAATCACACGAGCCAGCCACGCAATCACACGAGCGACCAGCAACACAATCACATGAGAGACCAGCCACGCACTCACATTAGAGACCAGCCACGCAATCACATGAGTGACAAGCGACGCAATCACACGAGCGACCAGCCAAGCAATCACACTAGCGACCAGCCACGCTATCACTCGAGCGACCAGCCACGCAATCACATGAGCGACCAGCCACGCAATCAGAAGAGCGACCAACCACGCAATCAGAAGAGCGACCAGACACACAATCACACGAGCAACCAGCCACACAATCAGAAGAGCGACCAGCCAACACAATCACATGAGAGACCAGCCACAAAATCACACGAGCGACCAGCCACACAATCACACGAAAGACCAGCCACGCAATCACACGAGCGACTAGCCACGCAATCACACGAGCGACCTGCCACGCAATCACACGAGCGACCAGCCAAACAATCACATGAGAGACCAGCCACGCAATCACATGAGAGACCAGCCACACAATCACACGAGCGACCAGCAACGCAATCACACGAGCGACCAGCAACGCAATCACACGAGCGACCAGCCAAACAATCACATGAGAGACCAGCCAGGCAATCACACGAGCGACCAGCCACACAATCACATGAGAGACCAGCCACGCAATCACACAAGAGACCAGCCACACAATCACATGAGAGACAAGTCACATAATCACGAGCAGCCAGCCACACAATCACACGAGCGACCAGCCACACAATCACACGAGCGACCAGCAACGCAATCACACGAGCGACTAGCCACGCAATCACACGAGCGACCTGCCACGCAATCACACGAGCGACCAGCCAAACAATCACATGAGAGACCAGCCACGCAATCACATGAGAGACCAGCCACACAATCACACGAGCGACCAGCAACGCAATCACACGAGCGACCAGCCACGCAATCACATGAGCGACTAGCGAAGCAATCACACGAGCGACCAGCAACGCGACCAGCCACGCAATCACATGAGCGACTAGCGACGCAATCACACGAGCGACCAGCAACGCAATCACACGAGCGACCAGCCATGCAATCAGAGGAGCGACCAGCCACACAATCACATGAGAGACCAGCCAGGCAATCAGAAGAGCGACCAGCCACGCAATCAGAAGAGCGACCAACCACGCAATCAGAAGAGCGACCAGACACACAATCACACGAGCAACCAGCCACACAATCAGAAGAGCGACCAGCCAACACAATCACATGAGAGACCAGCCACACAATCACACGAGCGACCAGCCACACAATCACAGGAGCGACCAGCCACGCAATCACACGAGCGACCAGCCACGCAATCACACGAGCGACCTGCCACGCAATCACACGAGCGACCAGCCAAACAATCACATGAGAGACCAGCCACGCAATCACATGAGAGACCAGCCACACAATCACACGAGCGACCAGCTACGCAATCACACGAGCGACCAGCCACACAATCACACGAGTGACCAGCCACGCAATCACACTAGCGACCAGCCACGCTATCACTCGAGCGACCAGCCACGCAATCACACGAGCGACAAGCGACGCAATCACACGAGCGACCAGCCACGCAATCACAAGAGCGACCAGCCACATAATCACACGAGCGACCAGCCATGCAATCGGAGGAGCGACCAGCCACACAAACACATGAGAGACCAGCCAGGCAATCAGAAGAGCGACCAGCCACGCAATCAGAAGAGCGACCAACCACGCAATCAGAAGAGCGACCAGACACACAATCACACGAGCAACCAGCCACACAATCAGAAGAGCGACCAGCCAACACATCACACGAGAGACCAGCCACACAATCACACGAGCGACCAGCCACACAATCACACGAGCGACCAGCCACGCAATCACACGAGCGACCAGCCACGCAATCACACGAGCGACCAGCCACGCAATCACACGAGCGACCAGCCATGCAACCAGAAGAGCGACCAGCCACACAATCACACGAGAGACCAGCCACGCAATCACATGAGAGACCAGCCACGCAATCACATGAGCGACCAGCCACATATTCACACGAGCGACCAGCCATGCAATCACACGAGCGACTAGCGACGCAATCACACGAGCAACCAGCCACACAATCACACGAGCGACCAGCAACGCAATCACACGAGCGACCAGCGACGCAATCACATGAGTGCCCAGCCACGCAATCACACGAGCGACCAGCCATGCAACCAGACGATCGACCAGCCACACAATCACACGAGATACCAGCCACACAATCACATGAGAGACCAGCCACGCAATCACATGAGCGACCAGCCACATATTCACACGAGCGACCAGCCACACAATCACACGAGCGACCAGCCACACAATCACACGAGCGACCAGCCACGCAATCACACGAGCGACCAGCCATGCAACCAGAAGAGCGACCAGCCACACAATCACACGAGAGACCAGCCACGCAATCACATGAGAGACCAGCCACGCAATCACATGAGCGACCAGCCACATATTCACACGAGCGACCAGCCATGCAATCACACGAGCGACTAGCGACGCAATCACACGAGCAACCAGCCACACAATCACACGAGCGACCAGCAACGCAATCACACGAGCGACCAGCCACGCAATCACATGAGTGCCCAGCCACGCAATCACACGAGCGACCAGCCATGCAACCAGACGATCGACCAGCCACACAATCACACGAGATACCAGCCACACAATCACATGAGAGACCAGCCACGCAATCACATGAGCGACCAGCCACATATTCACACGAGCGACCAGCCACACAATCACACGAGCGACCAGCTACGCAATCACACGAGCGACCAGCCACACAATCACATGAGCGACTAGCCACGCAATCACATGAGCGACCAGCCGTGCAACCAGAAGAGCGACCAGCCACGCAATTACATGAGCGACTAGCGACGCAATCACACGAGCGACCAGCAACGCAATCACACGAGCGACCAGCCAAACAATCACATGAGAGACCAGCCACGCACTCACATGAGAGACCAGCCACGCAATCACATGAGTGACTAGCGACGCAATCACATGAGCGACCAGCCAACGCAATCACACGAGCGACTAGCAACGCAATCACACGAGCGACCAGCCACGCAATCACATGAGTGACCAGCCACGCAATCACACGAGAGACCTTCCACACAATCACATGAGAGACCAGCCACGCTATCACACGAGCGACCAGCGACGGAATCACACGAGCGACCAGCCATGCAACCAGAAGAACGACCAGCCACACAATCACACGAGAGACCAGCCACGCAATCACATGAGAGACCAGCCACGCAATCACATGAGTGACTAGCGACGCAATCACACGAGCGACCAGCCATGCAACCAGAAGAACGACCAGCCACACAATCACACGAGAGATCTTCCACACAATCACATGAGAGACCAGCCACGCAATCACATGAGCGACCAGCCACATATTCACACGAGCGACCAGCCACATAATCACACGAGCGACCAGCTACGCAATCACACGAGCGACCAGCCACACAATCACATGAGCGACTAGCCACGCAATCACAGGAGCGACCAGCCGTGCAACCAGAAGAGCGACCAGCCACGCAATCACACGAGCGACCAGCCACACAATCACACGAGCAACCAGCCACACAATCAGAAGAGCGACCAGCCAACACAATCACATGAGAGACCAGCCACACAATCACACGAGCGACCAGCCACACAATCACACGAGCGACCAGCCACACAATAACACGAGCGACCAGCGACGCAAGCACACGAACGACCAGCCACACAATCACATGACAGACCAGCCACATAATCACACGAGCGACCAGCCACACAATCACATGAGCGACCAGCCACGCAATCACACGAGCCAGCCACACAATCACACGAGCGACCAGCAACACAATCACATGAGAGACCAGCCACGCAATCACATTAGAGACCAGCCACGCAATCACATGAGTGACAAGCGACGCAATCACACGAGCGACCAGCCACGCAATCACACGAGCGATCAACCACACAATCAGAAGAGCGACCAGCCACAAAATCACACGAGCGACCAGCCACGCAATCACACAAACATCCAGCCGCACAATCACATGAGAGACCAGCCACACAATCACACGAGCGACCAGCCACGCAATCACACGAGCGACCAGCCACACAATCACACGAGACAGCCACGCAATCACACGAGCGACCAGCAACACAATCACATGAGAGACCAGCCACGCACTCACATTAGTGACCAGCCACGCAATCACGAGTGACAAGCGACGCAATCACACGAGCGACCAGCCACGCAATCACACGAGTGACCAGCCACGCAATCACACTAGCGACCAGCCACGCTATCACTCGAGCGACCAGCCACGCAATCACACGAGCGACAAGCGACGCAATCACACGAGCGACCAGCCACGCAATCACAAGAGCGACCAGCAACGCATTCACACGAGCGACCAGCCATGCTATCACATGAGCGACCAGCCACATAATCACACGAGCGTCCAGCCATGCAATCAGAGGAGCGACCAGCCACACAATCACATGAGAGACCAGCCAGGCAATCAGAAGAGCGACCAGCCACGCAATCAGAAGAGCGACCAACCACGCAATCAGAAGAGCGACCAGACACACAATCACACGAGCAACCAGCCACACAATCAGAAGAGCGACCAGCCAACACATCACACGAGAG
This sequence comes from Acipenser ruthenus, assembly GCF_902713425.1. Classification (NCBI taxonomy): domain Eukaryota; kingdom Metazoa; phylum Chordata; class Actinopteri; order Acipenseriformes; family Acipenseridae; genus Acipenser; species Acipenser ruthenus. Next base: position 11,428,316 of record NC_081208.1, on the reverse strand, counting down.
ACCAGCCACACAATCACACGAGCGACCAGCCACACAATCACACGAGCGACCAGCCACGCAATCACACGAGCGACCAGCCACGCAATCACACGAGCGACCTGCCACGCAATCACACGAGCGACCAGCCAAACAATCACATGAGAGACCAGCCACGCAATCACATGAGAGACCAGCCACACAATCACACGAGCGACCAGCTAAGCAATCACACGAGCGACCAGCCACACAATCACACGAGTGACCAGCCACGCAATCACACTAGCGAGCAGCCACGCTATCACTCGAGCGACCAGCCACGCAATCACACGAGCGACAAGCGACGCAATCACACGAGCGACCAGCCACGCAATCACAAGAGCGACCAGCAACGCATTCACACGAGCGACCAGCCATGCAATCACATGAGCGACCAGCCACATAATCACACGAGCGACCAGCCATGCAATCAGAGGAGCGACCAGCCACACAATCACATGAGAGACCAGCCAGGCAATCAGAAGAGCGACCAGCCACGCAATCAGAAGAGCGACCAACCACGCAATCAGAAGAGCGACCAGACACACAATCACACGAGCAACCAGCCACACAATCAGAAGAGCGACCAGCCAACACAATCACATGAGAGACCAGCCACACAATCACACGAGCGACCAGCCACACAATCACACGAGCGACCAGCCACGCAATCACACGAGCGACTAGCCACGCAATCACACAAGCGACCTGCCACGCAATCACACGAGCGACCAGCCAAACAATCACATGAGAGACATGCCACGCAATCACATGAGAGACCAGCCACGCAATCACATGAGTGACTAGCGACGCAATCACACGAGCGACCAGCCAACGCAATCACACGAGCGACTAGCAACGCAATCACACGACTGACCAGCCACGCAATCACATGAGTGACCAGCCACGCAATCACACGAGCGACCAGCCATGCAACCAGAAGAACGACCAGACACACAATCACACGAGAGACCTTCCACACAATCACATGAGAGACCAGCCACGCAATCACACGAGCGACCAGCGACGGAATCACACGAGCGACCAGCCATGCAACCAGAAGAACGACCAGCCACACAATCACACGAGAGACCAGCCACGCAATCACATGAGAGACCAGCCACGCAATCACATGAGTGACTAGCGACGCAATCACACGAGCGACCAGCCATGCAACCAGAAGAACGACCAGCCACACAATCACACGAGAGACCTTCCACACAATCACATGAGAGACCAGCCACGCAATCACATGAGCGACCAGCCACATATTCACACGAGCGACCAGCCACATAATCACACGAGCGACCAGCTACGCAATCACACGAGCGACCAGCCACACAATCACATGAGCGACTAGCCACGCAATCACAGGAGCGACCAGCCGTGCAACCAGAAGAGCGACCAGCCACGCAATCACACGAGCGACCAGCCACACAATCACACGAGCAACCAGCCACACAATCAGAAGAGCGACCAGCCAACACAATCACATGAGAGACCAGCCACACAATCACACGAGCGACCAGCCACACAATCACACGAGCGACCAGCCACACAATAACACGAGCGACCAGCGACGCAAGCACACGAACGACCAGCCACACAATCACATGAGAGACCAGCCACATAATCACACGAGCGACCAGCCACACAATCACATGAGCGACCAGCCACGCAATCACACGAGCCAGCCACACAATCACACGAGCGACCAGCAACACAATCACATGAGAGACCAGCCACGCAATCACATTAGAGACCAGCCACGCAATCACATGAGTGACAAGCGACGCAATCACACGAGCGACCAGCCACGCAATCACACGAGCGATCAACCACACAATCAGAAGAGCGACCAGCCACAAAATCACACGAGCGACCAGCCACGCAATCACACAAACATCCAGCCGCACAATCACATGAGAGACCAGCCACATAATCACACGAGCGACCAGCCACACAATCACACGAGCGACCAGCCACGCAATCACACTAGCGACCAGCCACGCTATCACTCGAGCGACCAGCCACGCAATCACACGAGCGACAAGCGACGCAATCACACGAGCGACCAGCCACGCAATCACAAGAGCGACCAGCAACGCATTCACACGAGCGACCAGCCATGCTATCACATGAGCGACCAGCCACATAATCACACGAGCGTCCAGCCATGCAATCAGAGGAGCGACCAGCCACACAATCACATGAGAGACCAGCCAGGCAATCAGAAGAGCGACCAGCCACGCAATCAGAAGAGCGACCAACCACGCAATCAGAAGAGCGACCAGACACACAATCACACGAGCAACCAGCCACACAATCAGAAGAGCGACCAGCCAACACATCACACGAGAGACCAGCCACACAATCACACGAGCGACCAGCCACACAATCACACGAGCGACCAGCCACGCAATCACACGAGCGACCAGCCACGCAATCACACGAGCGACCTGCCACGCAATCACACGAGCGACCAGCCAAACAATCACATGAGAGACCAGCCACGCAATCACATGAGAGACCAGCCACACAATCACACGAGCGACCAGCTACGCAATCACACGAGCGACCAGCCACACAATCACACGAGTGACCAGCCACGCAATCACACTAGCGAGCAGCCACGCTATCACTCGAGCGACCAGCCACGCAATCACACGAGCGACAAGCGACGCAATCACACGAGCGACCAGCCACGCAATCACAAGAGCGACCAGCAACGCATTCACACGAGCGACCAGCCATGCAATCACATGAGCGACCAGCCACATAATCACACGAGCGACCAGCCATGCAATCAGAGGAGCGACCAGCCACACAATCACATGAGAGACCAGCCAGGCAATCAGAAGAGCGACCAGCCACGCAATCAGAAGAGCGACCAACCACGCAATCAGAAGAGCGACCAGACACACAATCACACGAGCAACCAGCCACACAATCAGAAGAGCGACCAGCCAACACAATCACATGAGAGACCAGCCACACAATCACACGAGCGACCAGCCACACAATCACACGAGCGACCAGCCACGCAATCACACGAGCGACTAGCCACGCAATCACACGAGCGACCTGCCACGCAATCACACGAGCGACCAGCCAAACAATCACATGAGAGACATGCCACGCAATCACATGAGAGACCAGCCACGCAATCACATGAGTGACTAGCGACGCAATCACACGAGCGACCAGCCAACGCAATCACACGAGCGACTAGCAACGCAATCACACGACCGACCAGCCACGCAATCACATGAGTGACCAGCCACGCAATCACACGAGCGACCAGCCATGCAACCAGAAGAACGACCAGCCACACAATCACACGAGAGACCTTCCACACAATCACATGAGAGACCAGCCACGCAATCACACGAGCGACCAGCGACGGAATCACACGAGCGACCAGCCATGCAACCAGAAGAACGACCAGCCACACAATCACACGAGAGACCAGCCACGCAATCACATGAGAGACCAGCCACGCAATCACATGAGTGACTAGCGACGCAATCACACGAGCGACCAGCCATGCAACCAGAAGAACGACCAGCCACACAATCACACGAGAGACCTTCCACACAATCACATGAGAGACCAGCCACGCAATCACATGAGCGACCAGCCACATATTCACACGAGCGACCAGCCACATAATCACACGAGCGACCAGCTACGCAATCACACGAGCGACCAGCCACACAATCACATGAGCGACTAGCCACGCAATCACAGGAGCGACCAGCCGTGCAACCAGAAGAGCGACCAGCCACGCAATCACACGAGCGACCAGCCACACAATCACACGAGCAACCAGCCACACAATCAGAAGAGCGACCAGCCAACACAATCACATGAGAGGCCAGCCACACAATCACACGAGCGACCAGCCACACAATCACACGAGCGACGAGCCACACAATAACACGAGCGACCAGCGACGCAAGCACACGAACGACCAGCCACACAATCACATGAGAGACCAGCCACATAATCACACGAGCGACCAGCCACACAATCACATGAGCGACCAGCCACGCAATCACACGAGCCAGCCACACAATCACACGAGCGACCAGCAACACAATCACATGAGAGACCAGCCACGCAATCACATTAGAGACCAGCCACGCAATCACATGAGTGACAAGCGACGCAATCACACGAGCGACCAGCCACGCAATCACACGAGCGATCAACCACACAATCAGAAGAGCGACCAGCCACAAAATCACACGAGCGACCAGCCACGCAATCACACAAACATCCAGCCGCACAATCACATGAGAGACCAGCCACATAATCACACGAGCGACCAGCCACACAATCACACGAGCGACCAGCCACGCAATCACACGAGCGACCAGCCACTCAATCACACGAGCCAGCTACGCAATCACACGAGCGACCAGCAACACAATCACATGAGAGACCAGCCACGCTATCACTCGAGCGACCAGCCACGCAATCACACGAGCGACAAGCGACGCAATCACACGAGCAACCAGCCACGCAATCACAAGAGCGACCAGCAACGCATTCACACGAGCGACCAGCCATGCTATCACATGAGCGACCAGCCACATAATCACACGAGCGTCCAGCCATGCAATCAGAGGAGCGACCAGCCACACAATCACATGAGAGACCAGCCAGGCAATCAGAAGAGCGACCAGCCACGCAATCAGAAGAGCGACCAACCACGCAATCAGAAGAGCGACCAGACACACAATCACACGAGCAACCAGCCACACAATCAGAAGAGCGACCAGCCAACACATCACACGAGAGACCAGCCACACAATCACACGAGCGACCAGCCACACAATCACACGAGCGACCAGCCACGCAATCACACGAGCGACCAGCCACGCAATCACACGAGCGACCTGCCACGCAATCACACGAGCGACCAGCCAAACAATCACATGAGAGACCAGCCACGCAATCACAGGAGAGACCAGCCACACAATCACACGAGCGACCAGCTACGCAATCACACGAGCGACCAGCCACACAATCACACGAGTGACCAGCCACGCAATCACACTAGCGAGCAGCCACGCTATCACTCGAGCGACCAGCCACGCAATCACACGAGCGACAAGCGACGCAATCACACGAGCGACCAGCCACGCAATCACAAGAGCGACCAGCAACGCATTCACACGAGCGACCAGCCATGCAATCACATGAGCGACCAGCCAAACAATCACATGAGAGACATGCCACGCAATCACATGAGAGACCAGCCACGCAATCACATGAGTGACTAGCGACGCAATCACACGAGCGACCAGCCAACGCAATCACACGAGCGACTAGCAACGCAATCACACGACCGACCAGCCACGCAATCACATGAGTGACCAGCCACGCAATCACACGAGCGACCAGCCATGCAACCAGAAGAACGACCAGCCACACAATCACACGAGAGACCTTCCACACAATCACATGAGAGACCAGCCACGCAATCACACGAGCGACCAGCGACGGAATCACACGAGCGACCAGCCATGCAACCAGAAGAAAGACCAGCCACACAATCACACGAGAGACCAGCCACGCAATCACATGAGAGACCAGCCACGCAATCACATGAGTGACTAGCGACGCAATCACACGAGCGACCAGCCATGCAACCAGAAGAACGACCAGCCACACAATCACACGAGAGACCTTCCACACAATCACATGAGAGACCAGCCACGCAATCACATGAGCGACCAGCCACATATTCACACGAGCGACCAGCCACATAATCACACGAGCGACCAGCTACGCAATCACACGAGCGACCAGCCACACAATCACATGAGCGACTAGCCACGCAATCACAGGAGCGACCAGCCGTGCAACCAGAAGAGCGACCAGCCACGCAATCACACGAGCGACCAGCCACACAATCACACGAGCAACCAGCCACACAATCAGAAGAGCGACCAGCCAACACAATCACATGAGAGACCAGCCACACAATCACACGAGCGACCAGCCACACAATCACACGAGCGACCAGCCACACAATAACACGAGCGACCAGCGACGCAAGCACACGAACGACCAGCCACACAATCACATGAGAGACCAGCCACATAATCACACGAGCGACCAGCCACACAATCACATGAGCGACCAGCCACGCAATCACACGAGCCAGCCACACAATCACACGAGCGACCAGCAACACAATCACATGAGAGACCAGCCACGCAATCACATTAGAGACCAGCCACGCAATCACATGAGTGACAAGCGACGCAATCACACGAGCGACCAGCCACGCAATCACACGAGCGATCAACCACACAATCAGAAGAGCGACCAGCCACAAAATCACACGAGCGACCAGCCACGCAATCACACAAACATCCAGCCGCACAATCACATGAGAGACCAGCCACATAATCACACGAGCAACCAGCCACACAATCACACGAGTGACCAGCCACGCAATCACACGAGCGACCAGCCACTCAATCACACGAGCCAGCTACGCAATCACACGAGCGACCAGCAACACAATCACATGAGAGACCAGCCACGCTATCACTCGAGCGACCAGCCACGCAATCACACGAGCGACAAGCGACGCAATCACACGAGCAACCAGCCACGCAATCACAAGAGCGACCAGCAACGCATTCACACGAGCGACCAGCCATGCTATCACATGAGCGACCAGCCACATAATCACACGAGCGTCCAGCCATGCAATCAGAGGAGCGACCAGCCACACAATCACATGAGAGACCAGCCAGGCAATCAGAAGAGCGACCAGCCACGCAATCAGAAGAGCGACCAACCACGCAATCAGAAGAGCGACCAGACACACAATCACACGAGCAACCAGCCACACAATCAGAAGAGCGACCAGCCAACACATCACACGAGAGACCAGCCACACAATCACACGAGCGACCAGCCACACAATCACACGAGCGACCAGCCACGCAATCACACGAGCGACCAGCCACGCAATCACACGAGCGACCTGCCACGCAATCACACGAGCGACCAGCCAAACAATCACATGAGAGACCAGCCACGCAATCACAGGAGAGACCAGCCACACAATCACACGAGCGACCAGCTACGCAATCACACGAGCGACCAGCCACACAATCACACGAGTGACCAGCCACGCAATCACACTAGCGAGCAGCCACGCTATCACTCGAGCGACCAGCCACGCAATCACACGAGCGACAAGCGACGCAATCACACGAGCGACCAGCCACGCAATCACAAGAGCGACCAGCAACGCATTCACACGAGCGACCAGCCATGCAATCACATGAGCGACCAGCCACATAATCACACGAGCGACCAGCCATGCAATCAGAGGAGCGACCAGCCACACAATCACATGAGAGACCAGCCAGGCAATCAGAAGAGCGACCAGCCACGCAATCAGAAGAGCGACCAACCACGCAATCAGAAGAGCGACCAGACACACAATCACACGAGCAACCAGCCACACAATCAGAAGAGCGACCAGCCAACACAATCACATGAGAGACCAGCCACACAATCACACGAGCGACCAGCCACACAATCACACGAGCGACCAGCCACGCAATCACACGAGCGACTAGCCACGCAATCACACGAGCGACCTGCCACGCAATCACACGAGCGACCAGCCAAACAATCACATGAGAGACATGCCACGCAATCACATGAGAGACCAGCCACGCAATCACATGAGTGACTAGCGACGCAATCACACGAGCGACCAGCCAACGCAATCACACGAGCGACTAGCAACGCAATCACACGACCGACCAGCCACGCAATCACATGAGTGACCAGCCACGCAATCACACGAGCGACCAGCCATGCAACCAGAAGAACGACCAGCCACACAATCACACGAGAGACCTTCCACACAATCACATGAGAGACCAGCCACGCAATCACATGAGCGACCAGCCACATATTCACACGAGCGACCAGCCACACAATCACACGAGCGACCAGCTACGCAATCACACGAGCGACCAGCCACACAATCACATGAGCGACTAGCCACGCAATCACAGGAGCGACCAGCCGTGTAACCAGATGAGCGACCAGCCACGCAATCACACGAGCGACCAGCCACACAATCACACGAGCAACCAGCCACACAATCAGAAGAGCGACCAGCCAACACAATCACATGAGAGACCAGCCACACAATCACACGAGCGACCAGCCACACAATCACATGAGAGACCAGCCACGCAATCAGAAGAGCGACCAGACAAACAATCACACTAGCAACCAGCCACACAATCAGAAGAGCGACCAGCCAACACAATCACATGAGAGACCAGCCACACAATCACATGAGAGTCCAGCCACGCAATCACATGAGTGACAAGCGACGCAATCACAGGAGCGACCAGCCACGCAATCAGAAGTGCGACCAACCACGCAATCAGAAGAGCGACCAGCCACACAATCACACGAGCGACCAGCCACACAATCACACGAGCGACCAGCCACGCAATCACACGAGCGACCAGCCACGCAATCACACGAGCGACCTGCCACGCAATCACACGAGCGACCAGCCAAACAATCACATGAGAGACCAGCCACGCAATCACATGAGAGACCAGCCACACAATCACACGAGCGAACAGCTACGCAATCACACGAGCGACCAGCCACACAATCACACGAGTGACCAGCCACGCAATCACACTAGCGACCAGCCACGCATTCACTCGAGCGACCAGCCACGCAATCACACGAGCGACAAGCGACGCAATCACACGAGCGACCAGCCACGCAATCACAAGAGCGACCAGCAACGCATTCACACAAGCGACCAGCCATGCAATCACATGAGCGACCAGCCACATAATCACACGAGCGACCAGCCATGCAATCAGAGGAGCGACAAGCCACACAATCACATGAGAGACCAGCCAGGCAATCAGAAGAGCGACCAGCCACGCAATCAGAAGAGCGACCAACCACGCAATCAGAAGAGCGACCAGACACACAATCACACGAGCAACCAGCCACAAAATCAGAAGAGCGACCAGCCACGCAATCACATGAGCGACCAGCGACATATTCACACGAGCGACCAGCCACACAATCACACGAGCAACCAGCTACGCAATCACACGAGCGACCAGCCACACAATCACATGAGCGACTAGCCACGCAATCACAGGAGCGACCAGCCGTGCAACCAGAAGAGCGACCAGCCACGCAATCACACGAGCGACCAGCCACACAATCACACGAGCAACCAGCCACACAATCAGAAGAGCGACCAGCCAACACAATCACATGAGAGACCAGCCACACAATCACACGAGCGACCAGCCACACAATCACATGAGAGACCAGCCACGCAATCAGAAGAGCGACCAGACAAACAATCACACGAGCAACCATCCACACAATCAGAAGAGCGACCAGCCAACACAATCACATGAGAGACCAGCCACACAATCACATGAGAGACCAGCCACGCAATCACATGAGTGACAAGCGACGCAATCACAGGAGCAACCAGCCACGCAATCACACGAAAGATCAACCACACAATCAGAAGAGCGACCAGCCACATAATCACACGAGCGACCAGCCATGCAATCAGAGGAGCGACCAGCCACATAATCACACGAGCGACCAGCCATGCAATCAGAGGAGCGACCAGCCACACAATAACACGAGCGACCAGCGACGTAAGCACACGAACGACCAGCCACACAATCACATGAGAGACCAGCCACATAATCACACGAGCGACCAGCCACACAATCACACGAGCGACCAGCCACGCAATCACACGAGCCAGCCACGCAATCACACGAGCGACCAGCAACACAATCACATGAGAGACCAGCCACGCATTCACATTAGGGACCAGCCACGCAATCACATGAGTGACAAGCGACGCAATCACACGAGCGACCAGCCACGCAATCACACGAGCGATCAACCACACAATCAGAAGAGCGACCAGCCACAAAATCACACGAGCGACCAGCCACATAGTCACACGAACAACCAGCCACGCAATCACACAAACATCCAGCCGCACAATCACATGAGAGACCAGCCACATAATCACACGAGCGAACAGCCACACAATCACACGAGCGACCAGCCACGCAATCACACGAGCGACCAGCCACTCAATCACACGAGCCAGCCACGCAATCACACGAGCGACCAGCAACACAATCACATGAGAGACCAGCCACGCACTCACATTAGAGACCAGCCACGCAATCACATGAGTGACAAGCGACGCAATCACACGAGCGACCAGCCACGCAATCACACTAGCGACCAGCCACGCTATCACTCGAGCGACCAGCCACGCAATCAGAAGAGCGACCAGACACACAATCACACGAGCAACCAGCCACAAAATCAGAAGAGCGACCAGCCACGCAATCACATGAGCGACCAGCGACATATTCACACGAGCGACCAGCCACACAATCACACGAGCAACCAGCTACGCAATCACACGAGCGACCAGCCACACAATCACATGAGCGACTAGCCACGCAATCACAGGAGCGACCAGCCGTGCAACCAGAAGAGCGACCAGCCACGCAATCACACGAGCGACCAGCCACACAATCACACGAGCAACCAGCCACACAATCAGAAGAGCGACCAGCCAACACAATCACATGAGAGACCAGCCACACAATCACACGAGCGACCAGCCACACAATCACATGAGAGACCAGCCACGCAATCAGAAGAGCGACCAGACAAACAATCACACGAGCAACCAGCCACACAATCAGAAGAGCGACCAGCCAACACAATCACATGAGAGACCAGCCACACAATCACATGAGAGACCAGCCACGCAATCACATGAGTGACAAGCGACGCAATCACAGGAGCGACCAGCCACGCAATCACACGAAAGATCAACCACACAATCAGAAGAGCGACCAGCCACATAATCACACGAGCGACCAGCCATGCAATCAGAGGAGCGACCAGCCACATAATCACACGAGCGACCAGCCATGCAATCAGAGGAGCGACCAGCCACACAATAACACGAGCGACCAGCGACGCAAGCACACGAACGACCAGCCACACAATCACATGAGAGACCAGCCACATAATCACACGAGCGACCAGCCACACAATCACACGAGCGACCAGCCACGCAATCACACGAGCCAGCCACGCAATCACACGAGCGACCAGCAACACAATCACATGAGAGACCAGCCACGCATTCACATTAGAGACCAGCCACGCAATCACATGAGTGACAAGCGACGCAATCACACGAGCGACCAGCCACGCAATCACACGAGCGATCAACCACACAATCAGAAGAGCGACCAGCCACAAAATCACACGAGCGACCAGCCACATAGTCACACGAACAACCAGCCACGCAATCACACAAACATCCAGCCGCACAATCACATGAGAGACCAGCCACATAATCACACGAGCGAACAGCCACACAATCACACGAGCGACCAGCCACGCAATCACACGAGCGACCAGCCACTCAATCACACGAGCCAGCCACGCAATCACACGAGCGACCAGCAACACAATCACATGAGAGACCAGCCACGCACTCACATTAGAGACCAGCCACGCAATCACATGAGTGACAAGCGACGCAATCACACGAGCGACCAGCCACGCAATCACACTAGCGACCAGCCACGCTATCACTCGAGCGACCAGCCACGCAATCACACGAGCGACCAGCCACGCAATCAGAAGAGCGACCAACCACGCAATCAGAAGAGCGACCAGACACACAATCACACGAGCAACCAGCCACACAATCAGAAGAGCGACCAGCCAACACAATCACATGAGAGACCAGCCACAAAATCACACGAGCGACCAGCCACACAATCACACGAGCGACCAGCCACGCAATCACACGAGCGACTAGCCACGCAATCACACGAGCGACCTGCCACGCAATCACACGAGCGACCAGCCAAACAATCACATGAGAGACCAGCCACGCAATCACATGAGAGACCAGCCACACAATCACACGAGCGACCAGCAACGCAATCACACGAGCGACCAGCCACGCAATCACATGAGCGACTAGCGAAGCAATCACACGAGCGACCAGCAACGCGACCAGCCACGCAATCACATGAGCGACTAGCGACGCAATCACACGAGCGACCAGCAACGCAATCACACGAGCGACCAGCCAAACAATCACATGAGAGACCAGCCAGGCAATCACACGAGCGACCAGCCACACAATCACATGAGAGACCAGCCACGCAATCACACAAGAGACCAGCCACACAATCACATGAGAGACAAGTCACATAATCACGAGCGGCCAGCCACACAATCACACGAGCGACCAGCCACACAATCCCACGAGCGACCAGCCACACAATCACATGAGAGACCAGCCAGGCAATCAGATGAGCGACCAGCCATGTAATCACACGAGCGACCAGCCACGCAATCACATGAGCGACTAGCGAACCAATCACACGAGCGACCAGCAACGCGACCAGCCACGCAATCACATGAGCGACTAGCGACGCAATCACACGAGCGACCAGCAACGCAATCACACGAGCGACCAGCCAAACAATCACATGAGAGACCAGCCAGGCAATCACACGAGCGACCAGCCACACAATCACATGAGAGACCAGCCACGCAATCACACAAGAGACCAGCCACACAATCACATGAGAGACAAGTCACATAATCACGAGCGGCCAGCCACACAATCACACGAGCGACCAGCCACACAATCCCACGAGCGACCAGCCACACAATCACATGAGAGACCAGCCAGGCAATCAGATGAGCGACCAGCCATGTAATCACACGAGCGACCAGCCACGCTATCACACGAGCGACCAGCCACGCAATCACACGAGCGACCAGCCACGCAATCACACGAGCCAGCCACGCAATCACACGAGCGACCAGCCACACAATCACACGAGCGACCAGCCAGGCAATCACACGAGCGACTAGCCACGCAATCACACGAGCGACCAGCCACGCAATCACACGAGCGACCAGCCAAACAATCACATGAGAGACATGCCACGCAATCACACGAGCGACCAGCCAACGCAATCACACGAGCGACTAGCAACGCAATCACACGAGCGACCAGCCATGCAACCAGAAGAACGACCAGCCACACAATCACACGAGAGACCTTCCACACAATCACATGAGAGACCAGCCACGCAATCACATGAGCGACCAGCCACATATTCACACGAGCGACCAGCCACACAATCACACGAGCGACCAGCTACGCAATCACACGAGCGACCAGCCGCACAATCACATGAGCGACTAGCCACGCAATCACAGGAGCGACCAGCCGTGCAACCAGAAGAGCGACCAGCCACGCAATCACACGAGTGACCAGCCACACAATCACACGAGCAACCAGCCACACAATCAGAAGAGCGACCAGCCAACACAATCACATGAGAGACCAGCCACACAATCACACGAGCGACCAGCCACACAATCACATGAGAGACCAGCCACGCAATCAGAAGAGCGACCAGACAAACAATCACACGAGCAACCAGCCACACAATCAGAAGAGCGACCAGCCAACACAATCACATGATAGACCAGCCACACAATCACATGAGAGACCAGCCACGCAATCACATGAGTGACAAGCGACGCAATCACAGGAGCGACCAGCCACGCAATCACACGAAAGATCAACCACACAATCAGAAGAGCGACCAGCCACATAATCACACGAGCGACCAGCCATGCAATCAGAGGAGCGACCAGCCACGCAATCACATGAGCGACCAGCCACATATTCACACGAGCGACCAGCCACTCAATCAGAAGAGCGACCAGCTACGCAATCACACGAGCGACCAGCCACACAATCACATGAGCGACTAGCCACGCAATCACAGGAGCGACCAGCCGTGCAACCAGAAGAGCGACCAGCCACGCAATCACACGAGCGACCAGCCACACAATCACACGAGCAACCAGCCACACAATCAGAAGAGCGACCAGCCAACACAATCACATGAGAGACCAGCCACACAATCACATGAGCGACCAGCCACACAATCACATGAGAGACCAGCCACACAATCACATGAGAGACCAGCCACGCAATCAGAAGAGCGACCAGACACACAATCACACGAGCGACCAGCCACACAATAACACGAGCGACCAGCGACGCAAGCACACGAACGACCAGCCACACAATCACATGAGAGACCAGCCACATAATCACACGAGCGACCAGCCACACAATCACACGAGCGACCAGCCACGCAATCACACGAGCCAGCCACGCAATCACACGAGCGACCAGCAACACAATCACATGAGAGACCAGCCACGCAATCACATTAGAGACCAGCCACGCAATCACATGAGTGACAAGCGACGCAATCACACGAGCGACCAGCCACGCAATCACACGAGCGATCAACCACACAATCAGAAGAGCGACCAGCCACAAAATCACACGAGCGACCAGCCACAGTCACACGAACAACCAGCCACGCAATCACACAAACATCCAGCCGCACAATCACATGAGAGACCAGCCACATAATCACACGAGCGACCAGCCACACAATCACACGAGCGACCAGCCACGCAATCACACGAGCGACCAGCCACTCAATCACACGAGCCAGCCACGCAATCACACGAGCGACCAGCAACACAATCACATGAGAGACCAGCCACGCACTCACATTAGAGACCAGCCACGCAATCACATGAGTGACAAGCGACGCAATCACACGAGCGACCAGCCACGCAATCACACGAGTGACCAGCCACGCAATCACACTAGCGACCAGCCACGCTATCACTCGAGCGACCAGCCACGCAATCACACGAGCGACAAGCGACGCAATCACACGAGCGACCAGCCACGCAATCACAAGAGCGACCAGCAACGCATTCACACGAGCGACCAGCCATGCTATCACATGAGCGACCAGCCACATAATCACACGAGCGACCAGCCATGCAATCAGAGGAGCGACCAGCCACACAATCACATGAGAGACCAGCCAGGCAATCACAAGAGCGACCAGCCACGCAATCAGAAGGGCGACCAACCACGCAATCAGAAGAGCGACCAGACACACAATCACACGAGCAACCAGCCACACAATCACACGAGCGACCAGCCACACAATCCCACGAGCGACCAGCCACACAATCACATGAGAGACCAGCCAGGCAATCAGATGAGCGACCAGCCATGTAATCACACGAGCGACCAGCCACGCAGTCACATGAGCGACTAGCGACGCAATCACACGAGCGACCAGCAACGCGACCAGCCACGCAATCACACGAGCGACCAGCCACGCAATCACACGAGCCAGCCACGCAATCACACGAGCGACCAGCCACACAATCACATGAGAGACCAGCCACGCAATCACATTAGAGACCAGCCACGCAATCACATGAGTGACAAGCGACGCAATCACACCAGCGACCAGCCACGCAATCACACGAGTGACCAGCCACGCAATCACACGAGCGACCAGCCATGCTATCACTCGAGCGACCAGCCACGCAATCACACAAAAGACCAGCCACACAATCACATGAGAGACCAGTCACATAATCACGAGCGGCCAGCCACACAATCACACGAGCGACCAGCCACGCTATCACACGAGCGACCAGCCACACAATCACACGAGCGACCAGCCACGCAATCACACGAGCGACCAGCCACGCAATCACACGAGCGTCCTGCCACGCAATCACACGAGCGACCAGCCAAACAATCACATGAGAGACCAGCCACGCAATCACACGAGTGACCAGCCACGCAATCACACTAGCGACCAGCCACGCTATCACTCGAGCGACCAGCCACGCAATCACACGAGCGACAAGCGACGCAATCACACGAGCGACCAGCCACGCAATCACAAGAGCGACCAGCAACGCATTCACACGAGCGACCAGCCATACAATCACATAAGCGACCAGCCACATAATCACACGAGCGACCAGCCATGCAATCAGAGGAGCGACCAGCCACAAAATCACATGAGAGACCAGCCAGGCAATCAGAAGAGCGACCAGCCACGCAATCAGAAGAGCGACCAACCACGCAATCAGAAGAGCGACCAGACACACAATCACACGAGCAACCAGCCACACAATCAGAAGTGCGACCAGCCAACACAATGACATGAGAGACCAGCCACAAAATCACACGAGCGACCAGCCACACAATCACACGAGCGACCAGCCACGCAATCACACGAGCGACTAGCCACGCAATCACACGAGCGACCTGCCACGCAATCACACGAGCGACCAGCCAAACAATCACATGAGAGACCAGCCACGCAATCACATGAGAGACCAGCCACACAATCACACGAGCGACCAGCAACGCAATCACACGAGCGACCAGCCACGCAATCACATGAGCGACTAGCGACGCAATCACACGAGCGACCAGCAACGCGACCAGCCACGCAATCACATGAGCGACTAGCGACGCAATCAAACGAGCGACCAGCAACGCAATCACACGAGCGACCAGCCAAACAATCACATGAGAGACCAGCCAGGCAATCACACGAGCGACCAGCCACACAATCACATGAGAGACCAGCCACGCAATCACAAAAGAGACCAGCCACACAATCACATGAGAGACAAGTCACATAATCACGAGCGGCCAGCCACACAATCACACGAGCGACCAGCCACACAATCCCACGAGCGACCAGCCACACAATCACATGAGAGACCAGCCAGGCAATCAGATGAGAGACCAGCCATGTAATCACACGAGCGACCAGCCACGCTATCACACGAGCGACCAGCCACGCAATCACACGAGCGACCAGCCACGCAATCACACGAGCCAGCCACGCAATCACACGAGCGACAAGCCACACAATCACATGAGAGACCAGCCACGCAATCACATTAGAGACCAGCCACGCAATCACATGAGTGACAAGCGACGCAATCACACCAGCGACCAGCCACGCATTCACACGAGTGACCAGCCACGCAATCACACGAGCGACCAGCCACGCTATCACTCGAGCGACCAGCCACGAAATCACACGAGCGAGAAGCGACGCAATCACACGAGCGACCAGCCACGCAATCACAAGAGCGACCAGCCACGCAATCACACGAGCGACCAGCCACGCAACCAGAAGAGCGACCAGCCACACAATCACACGAGCGACCAGCTACGCAATCACACGAGCGACCAGCCACACAATCACATGAGAGACCAGCCAGGCAATCAGAAGAGCGACCAGCCATGTAATCACACGAGCGACCAGCCACGCTATCACACGAGCGACCAGCCACGCAATCACACAAGTGACCAGCCACACAATCACATGAGAGACCAGTCACATAATCACGAGCGGCCAGCCACACAATCACACAAGCGACCAGCCACGCTATCACACGAGCGACCAGCCACGCAATCACACGAGCGACCAGCCACGCAATCACAAGAGCGACCAGCCATGCATTCACACTAGCGACCAGCCACGCAATCACACGAGCGACCAACCACACAATCACATGAGAGACCAGCCACACAATCACACAAGAGACCAGCCACGCAATCACACGAGCGACCAGCCACGCAATCACAAGAGCGACCAGCCATGCAATCACACTAGCGACCAGTCACACAATCACATAAGAGTCCAGTCACATAATCACATGAGCGGCCAGCCACACATTCACACGAGCGACCAGCCACACAATCCCACGAGCGACCAGCCACACAATCACACGAGAGACCAGCCACACAATCACATAAGCGACCAGCCATGCAATCACATAAGCGACTAGCAACGCAATCACACGAGCGACCAGCCACGCAATCACACGAGCGACCAGCAACGCAATCACACGAGCGACCAGCCACGCAATCACATGAGTGACCAGCCACGCAATCACACGAGCGACCAGCCATGCATCCAGAAGAGCGACCAGCCACACAATCACACGAGAGACCAGCCACGCAATCACAAGAGCGACCAGCCACGCAATCACACGAGCGACCAGCCACGCAACCAGAAGAGCGACCAGCCACACAATCACACGAGCGACCAGCTACGCAATCACACGAGCGACCAGCCACACAATCACATGAGAGACCAGCCAGGCAATCAGAAGAGCGACCAGCCATGTAATCACACGAGCGACCAGCCACGCAATCACACAAGAGACCAGCCACACAATCACATGAGAGACCAGTCACATAATCACGAGCGGCCAGCCACACAATCACACGAGCGACCAGCCACGCTATCACATGAGAGACCAGCCACACAATCACACAAGAGACCAGCCACGCAATCACACGAGCGACCAGCCACGCAATCACAAGAGCGACCAGCCATGCAATCACACTAGCGACCAGTCACACAATCACATAAGAGTCCAGTCACATAATCACATGAGCGGCCAGCCACACATTCACACGAGCGACCAGCCACACAATCCCACGAGCGACCAGCCACACAATCACACGAGAGACCAGCCACACAATCACATAAGCGACCAGCCATGCAATCACATAAGCGACTAGCAACGCAATCACACGAGCGACCAGCCACGCAATCACACGAGCGACCAGCAACGCAATCACACGAGCGACCAGCCACGCAATCACATGAGTGACCAGCCACGCAATCACACGAGCGACCAGCCATGCAACCAGAAGAGCGACCAGCCACACAATCACACGAGAGACCAGCCACACAATCACATGAGCGACCAGCCACATATTCACATGAGCGACCAGCCACACAATCACACGAGCGACCAGCCACACAATCACATGAGCGACTAGCCACGCAATCACAGGAGCGACCAGCCGTGCAACCAGAAGAGCGACCAGCCACGCAATCACAGGAGCGACCACCCACACAATCACACGAGCAACCAGCCACACAATCACATGAGCGACCAGCCAACACAATCACATGAGAGACCAGCCACAAAATCACACGAGCGACCAGCCACACAATCACACGAGCGACCAGCCACGCAATCACACGAGCGACTAGCCACGCAATCACACGAGCGACCTGCCAAACAATCACATGAGAGACCAGCCACGCAATCACATGAGAGACCAGCCACACAATCACACGAGCGACCAGCAACGCAATCACACGAGCGACCAGCCACGCAATCACATGAGCGACTAGAGACGCAATCACACGAGCGACCAGCAACGCAATCACACGAGCGACCAGCCAAACAATCACATGAGAGACCAGCCAGGCAATCACACGAGCGACCAGCCACACAATCACATGAGAGACCAGCCACGCAATCACATAAGAGACCAGCCACACAATCACATGAGAGACAAGTCACATAATCACGAGCGGCCAGCCACACAATCACACGAGCGACCAGCCACACAATCCCACGAGCGACCAGCCACACAATCACATGAGAGACCAGCCAGGCAATCAGATGAGCGACCAGCCATGTAATCACACGAGCGACCAGCCACGCTATCACACGAGCGACCAGCCACGCAATCACACGAGCGACCAGCCACGCAATCACACGAGCCAGCCACGCAATCACACGAGCGACCAGCCACACAATCACACGAGCGACCAGCCACGCAATCACACGAGCGACTAGCCACGCAATCACACGAGCGACCTGCCACGCAATCACACGAGCGACCAGCCAAACAATCACATGAGAGTCATGCCACGCAATCACATGAGAGACTAGCCACGCAATCACATGAGTGACTAGCGACGCAATCACACAAGCGACCAGCCAACGCAATCACACGAGCGACTAGCAACGCAATCACACGAGCGACCAGCCACGCAATCACATGAGTGACCAGCCACGCAATCACACGAGCGACCAGCCATGCAACCAGAAGAACGACCAGCCACACAATCACACGAGAGACCTTCCACACAATCACATGAGAGACCAGCCACGCAATCACATGAGCGACCAGCCACATATTCACACTAGCGACCAGCCACACAATCACACGAGCGACCAGCTACGCAATCAGAAGAGCGCCCAGCCACACAATCACATGAGCGACTAGCCACGCAATCACAGGAGCGACCAGCCGTGCAACCAGAAGAGCGACCAGCCACGCAATCACACGAGCGACCAGCCACACAATCACACGAGCAACCAGCCACACAATCAGAAGAGCGACCAGCCAACACAATCACATGAGAGACCAGCCACACAATCACACGAGCGACCAGCCACACAATCACATGAGAGACCAGCCACGCAATCAGAAGAGCGACCAGACAAACAATCACACGAGCAACCAGCCACACAATCACATGAGAGACCAGCCACACAATCACATGAGAGACCAGCCACGCAATCACATGAGTGACAAGCGACGCAATCACAGGAGCGACCAGCCACGCAATCACACGAAAGATCAACAACACAATCAGAAGAGCGACCAGCCACATAATCACACGAGCGACCAGCCATGCAATCAGAGGAGCGACCAGCCACGCAATCACATGAGCGACCAGCCACATATTCACACGAGCGACCAGCCACTCAATCAGAAAAGCGACCAGCTACGCAATCACACGAGCGACCAGCCACACAATCACATGAGCGACTAGCCACGCAATCACAGGAGCGACCAGCCGTGCAACCAGAAGAGCGACCAGCCACGCAATCACACGAGCGACCAGCCACACAATCACACGAGCAACCAGCCACACAAGCAGAAGAGCGACCAGCCAACACAATCACATGAGAGACCAGCCACACAATCACACGAGCGACCAGCCACACAATCACATGAGAGACCAGCCACACAATCACATGAGAGACCAGCCACGCAATCAGAAGAGCGACCAGACACACAATCACACGAGCAACCAGCCACACAATAACACGAGCGACCAGCGACGCAAGCACACGAACGACCAGCCACACAATCACATGAGAGACCAGCCACATAATCACACGAGCGACCAGCCACACAATCACACGAGCGACCAGCCACGCAATCACACGAGCCAGCCACGCAATCACACGAGCGACCAGCAACACAATCACATGAGAGACCAGCCACGCAATCACATTAGAGACCAGCCACGCAATCACATGAGTGACAAGCGACGCAATCACACGAGCGAACAGCCACGCAATCACACGAGCGATCAACCACACAATCAGAAGAGCGACCAGCCACAAAATCGCACGAGCGACCAGCCACAGTCACACGAACAACCAGCCACGCAATCACACAAACATCCAGCCGCACAATCACATGAGAGACCAGCCACATAATCAAACGAGCGACCAGCCACACAATCACACGAGCAACCAGCCACGCAATCACACGAGCGACCAGCCACTCAATCACACGAGCCAGCCACGCAATCACACGAGCGACCAGCAACACAATCACATGAGAGACCAGCCACGCACTCACATTAGAGACCAGCCACGCAATCACATGAGTGACAAGCGACGCAATCACACGAGTGACCAGCCACGCAATCACACGAGCGACCAGCCACGCAATCACACGAGCGTCCTGCCACGCAATCACACAAGCGACCAGCCAAACAATCACATGAGAGACCAGCCACGCAATCACATGAGAGACCAGTCACATAATCACGAGCGGCCAGCCACACAATCACACGAGCGACCAGCCACGCTATCACACGAGCGACCAGCCACGCAATCACACGAGCGACCAGCCACGCAATCACAAGAGCGACCAGCCATGCATTCACACTAGCGACCAGCCACACAATCACATGAGCGACCAGCCACACAATCACACGAGCGACAAGCAACGCAATCACACGAGCGACCAGCCACACAATCACATGAGAGTCCAGTCACATAATCACATGAGCGGCCAGCCACACATTCACACGAGCGACCAGCCACACAATCCCACGAGCGACCAGCCACACAATCACACGAGAGACCAGCCACACAATCACATAAGCGACCAGCCATGCAATCACATAAGCGACTAGCAACGCAATCACACGAGCGACTAGCCACGCAATCACACGAGCGACCAGCAACGCAATCACACGAGCGACCAGCCACGCAATCACATGAGTGACCAGCCACGCAATCACACGAGCGACCAGCCATGCAACCAGAAGAGCGACCAGCCACACAATCACACGAGAGACCAGCCACACAATCACACGAGCGACCAGCCACATATTCACATGAGCGACCAGCCACACAATCACACGAGCGACCAGCCACACAATCACATGAGCGACTAGCCACGCAATCACAGGAGCGACCAGCCGTGCAACCAGAAGAGCGACCAGCCACGCAATCACAGGAGCGACCACCCACACAATCACACGAGCAACCAGCCACACAATCACATGAGCGACCAGCCAACACAATCACATGAGAGACCAGCCACAAAATCACACGAGCGACCAGCCACACAATCCCACGAGCGACCAGCCACACAATCACATGAGAGACCAGCCAGGCAATCAGATGAGCGACCAGCCATGTAATCACACGAGCGACCAGCCACGCTATCACACGAGCGACCAGCCACGCAATCACACGAGCGACCAGCCACGCAATCACACGAGCCAGCCACGCAATCACATGAGCGACCAGCCACATATTCACACGAGCGACCAGCCACACAATCACACGAGCGACCAGCTACGCAATCAGAAGAGCGCCCAGCCACACAATCACATGAGCGACTAGCCACGCAATCACAGGAGCGACCAGCCGTGCAACCAGAAGAGCGACCAGCCACGCAATCACACGAGCGACCAGCCACACAATCACAAGGGCAACCAGCCACACAATCAGAAGGGCGACCAGCCAACACAATCACATGAGAGACCAGCCACACAATCACACGAGCGACCAGCCACACAATCACATGAGAGACCAGCCACGCAATCAGAAGAGCGACCAGACAAACAATCACACGAGCAACCAGCCACACAATCACATGAGAGACCAGCCACACAATCACATGAGAGACCAGCCACGCAATCACATGAGTGACAAGCGACGCAATCACAGGAGCGACCAGCCACGCAATCACACGAAAGATCAACAACACAATCAGAAGAGCGACCAGCCACATAATCACACGAGCGACCAGCCATGCAATCAGAGGAGCGACCAGCCACGCAATCACATAAGCGACCAGCCACATATTCACACGAGCGACCAGCCACTCAATCAGAAGAGCGACCAGCTACGCAATCACACGAGCGACCAGCCACACAATCACATGAGCGACTAGCCACGCAATCACAGGAGCGACCAGCCGTGCAACCAGAAGAGCGACCAGCCACGCAATCACACGAGCGACCAGCCACACAATCACACGAGCAACCAGCCACACAATCAGAAGAGCGACCAGCCAACACAATCACATGAGCGACCAGCCACACAATCACACGAGCGACCAGCCACACAATCACATGAGAGACCAGCCACACAATCACATGAGAGACCAGCCACGCAATCAGAAGAGCGACCAGACACACAATCACACGAGCGACCAGCCACACAATAACACGAGCGACCAGCGACGCAAGCACACGAACGACCAGCCACACAATCACATGAGAGACCAGCCACATAATCACACGAGCGACCAGCCACACAATCACACGAGCGACCAGCCACGCAATCACACGAGCCAGCCACGCAATCACACGAGCGACCAGCAACACAATCACATGCGAGACCAGCCACGCAATCACATTAGAGACCAGCCACGCAATCACATGAGTGACAAGCGACGCAATCACACGAGCGACCAGCCACGCAATCACATGAGCGATCAACCACACAATCAGAAGAGCGACCAGCCACAAAATCGCACGAGCGACCAGCCACAGTCACACGAACAACCAGCCACGCAATCACACAAACATCCAGCCGCACAATCACATGAGAGACCAGCCACATAATCAAACGAGCGACCAGCAACACAATCACACGAGCGACCAGCCACGCAATCACACGAGCGACCAGCCACTCAATCACATGAGCCAGCCACGCAATCACACGAGCGACCAGCCACGCTATCACACGAGCGACCAGCCACGCAATCACACGAGCGACCAGCCACGCAATCACAAGAGCGACCAGCCATGCATTCACACTAGCGACCAGCCACACAATCACATGAGCGACCAGCCACACAATCACACGAGCGACAAGCAACGCAATCACACGAGCGACCAGCCACACAATCACATGAGAGTCCAGTCACATAATCACATGAGCGGCCAGCCACACATTCACACGAGCGACCAGCCACACAATCCCACGAGCGACCAGCCACACAATCACACGAGAGACCAGCCACACAATCACATAAGCGACCAGCCATGCAATCACATAAGCGACTAGCAACGCAATCACACGAGCGACCAGCCACGCAATCACACGAGCGACCAGCAACGCAATCACACGAGCGACCAGCCACGCAATCACATGAGTGACCAGCCACGCAATCACACGAGCGACCAGCCATGCAACCAGAAGAGCGACCAGCCACACAATCACACGAGAGACCAGCCACACAATCACACGAGCGACCAGCCACATATTCACATGAGCGACCAGCCACACAATCACACGAGCGACCAGCCACACAATCACATGAGCGACTAGCCACGCAATCACAGGAGCGACCAGCCGTGCAACCAGAAGAGCGACCAGCCACGCAATCACAGGAGCGACCACCCACACAATCACACGAGCAACCAGCCACACAATCACATGAGCGACCAGCCAACACAATCACATGAGAGACCAGCCACAAAATCACACGAGCGACCAGCCACACAATCCCACGAGCGACCAGCCACACAATCACATGAGAGACCAGCCAGGCAATCAGATGAGCGACCAGCCATGTAATCACACGAGCGACCAGCCACGCTATCACACGAGCGACCAGCCACGCAATCACACGAGCGACCAGCCACGCAATCACACGAGCCAGCCACGCAATCACATGAGCGACCAGCCACATATTCACACGAGCGACCAGCCACACAATCACACGAGCGACCAGCTACGCAATCAGAAGAGCGCCCAGCCACACAATCACATGAGCGACTAGCCACGCAATCACAGGAGCGACCAGCCGTGCAACCAGAAGAGCGACCAGCCACGCAATCACACGAGCGACCAGCCACACAATCACACGGGCAACCAGCCACACAATCAGAAGGGCGACCAGCCAACACAATCACATGAGAGACCAGCCACACAATCACACGAGCGACCAGCCACACAATCACATGAGAGACCAGCCACGCAATCAGAAGAGCGACCAGACAAACAATCACACGAGCAACCAGCCACACAATCACATGAGAGACCAGCCACACAATCACATGAGAGACCAGCCACGCAATCACATGAGTGACAAGCGACGCAATCACAGGAGCGACCAGCCACGCAATCACACGAAAGATCAACAACACAATCAGAAGAGCGACCAGCCACATAATCACACGAGCGACCAGCCATGCAATCAGAGGAGCGACCAGCCACGCAATCACATGAGCGACCAGCCACATATTCACACGAGCGACCAGCCACACAATCACACGAGCGACCAGCCACGCAATCACACGAGCCAGCCACGCAATCACACGAGCGACCAGCAACACAATCACATGAGAGACCAGCCACGCAATCACATTAGAGACCAGCCACGCAATCACATGAGTGACAAGCGACGCAATCACACGAGCGAACAGCCACGCAATCACACGAGCGATCAACCACACAATCAGAAGAGCGACCAGCCACAAAATCGCACGAGCGACCAGCCACAGTCACACGAACAACCAGCCACGCAATCACACAAACATCCAGCCGCACAATCACATGAGAGACCAGCCACATAATCAAACGAGCGACCAGCCACACAATCACACGAGCGACCAGCCACGCAATCACACGAGCGACCAGCCACTCAATCACACGAGCCAGCCACGCAATCACACGAGCGACCAGCAACACAATCACATGAGAGACCAGCCACGCACTCACATTAGAGACCAGCCACGCAATCACATGAGTGACAAGCGACGCAATCACACGAGTGACCAGCCACGCAATCACACGAGCGACCAGCCACGCAATCACACGAGCGTCCTGCCACGCAATCACACAAGCGACCAGCCAAACAATCACATGAGAGACCAGCCACGCAATCACATGAGAGACCAGTCACATAATCACGAGCGGCCAGCCACACAATCACACGAGCGACCAGCCACGCTATCACACGAGCGACCAGCCACGCAATCACACGAGCGACCAGCCACGCAATCACAAGAGCGACCAGCCATGCATTCACACTAGCGACCAGCCACACAATCACATGAGCGACCAGCCACACAATCACACGAGCGACAAGCAACGCAATCACACGAGCGACCAGCCACACAATCACATGAGAGTCCAGTCACATAATCACATGAGCGGCCAGCCACACATTCACACGAGCAACCAGCCACACAATCCCACGAGCGACCAGCCACACAATCACACGAGAGACCAGCCACACAATCACATAAGCGACCAGCCATGCAATCACATAAGCGACTAGCAACGCAATCACACGAGCGACCAGCCACGCAATCACACGAGCGACCAGCAACGCAATCACACGAGCGACCAGCCACGCAATCACATGAGTGACCAGCCACGCAATCACACGAGCGACCAGCCATGCAACCAGAAGAGCGACCAGCCACACAATCACACGAGAGACCAGCCACACAATCACACGAGCGACCAGCCACATATTCACATGAGCGACCAGCCACACAATCACACGAGCGACCAGCCACACAATCACATGAGCGACTAGCCACGCAATCACAGGAGCGACCAGCCGTGCAACCAGAAGAGCGACCAGCCACGCAATCACAGGAGCGACCACCCACACAATCACACGAGCAACCAGCCACACAATCACATGAGCGACCAGCCAACACAATCACATGAGAGACCAGCCACAAAATCACACGAGCGACCAGCCACACAATCCCACGAGCGACCAGCCACACAATCACATGAGAGACCAGCCAGGCAATCAGATGAGCGACCAGCCATGTAATCACACGAGCGACCAGCCACGCTATCACACGAGCGACCAGCCACGCAATCACACGAGCGACCAGCCACGCAATCACACGAGCCAGCCACGCAATCACATGAGCGACCAGCCACATATTCACACGAGCGACCAGCCACACAATCACACGAGCGACCAGCTACGCAATCAGAAGAGCGCCCAGCCACACAATCACATGAGCGACTAGCCACGCAATCACAGGAGCGACCAGCCGTGCAACCAGAAGAGCGACCAGCCACGCAATCACACGAGCGACCAGCCACACAATCACAAGGGCAACCAGCCACACAATCAGAAGGGCGACCAGCCAACACAATCACATGAGAGACCAGCCACACAATCACACGAGCGACCAGCCACACAATCACATGAGAGACCAGCCACGCAATCAGAAGAGCGACCAGACAAACAATCACACGAGCAACCAGCCACACAATCACATGAGAGACCAGCCACACAATCACATGAGAGACCAGCCACGCAATCACATGAGTGACAAGCGACGCAATCACAGGAGCGACCAGCCACGCAATCACACGAAAGATCAACAACACAATCAGAAGAGCGACCAGCCACATAATCACACGAGCGACCAGCCATGCAATCAGAGGAGCGACCAGCCAAGCAATCACATAAGCGACCAGCCACATATTCACACGAGCGACCAGCCACTCAATCAGAAGAGCGACCAGCTACGCAATCACACGAGCGACCAGCCACACAATCACATGAGCGACTAGCCACGCAATCACAGGAGCGACCAGCCGTGCAACCAGAAGAGCGACCAGCCACGCAATCACACGAGCGACCAGCCACACAATCACACGAGCAACAAGCCACACAATCAGAAGAGCGACCAGCCAACACAATCACATGAGCGACCAGCCACACAATCACACGAGCGACCAGCCACACAATCACATGAGAGACCAGCCACACAATCACATGAGAGACCAGCCACGCAATCAGAAGAGCGACCAGACACACAATCACACGAGCGACCAGCCACACAATAACACGAGCGACCAGCGACGCAAGCACACGAACGACCAGCCACACAATCACATGAGAGACCAGCCACATAATCACACGAGCGACCAGCCACACAATCACACGAGCGACCAGCCACGCAATCACACGAGCCAGCCACGCAATCACACGAGCGACCAGCAACACAATCACATGAGAGACCAGCCACGCAATCACATTAGAGACCAGCCACGCAATCACATGAGTGACAAGCGACGCAATCACACGAGCGACCAGCCACGCAATCACATGAGCGATCAACCACACAATCAGAAGAGCGACCAGCCACAAAATCGCACGAGCGACCAGCCACAGTCACACGAACAACCAGCCACGCAATCACACAAACATCCAGCCGCACAATCACATGAGAGACCAGCCACATAATCAAACGAGCGACCAGCAACACAATCACACGAGCGACCAGCCACGCAATCACACGAGCGACCAGCCACTCAATCACATGAGCCAGCCACGCAATCACACGAGCGACCAGCCACGCTATCACACGAGCGACCAGCCACGCAATCACACGAGCGACCAGCCACGCAATCACAAGAGCGACCAGCCATGCATTCACACTAGCGACCAGCCACACAATCACATGAGCGACCAGCCACACAATCACACGAGCGACAAGCAACGCAATCACACGAGCGACCAGCCACACAATCACATGAGAGTCCAGTCACATAATCACATGAGCGGCCAGCCACACATTCACACGAGCGACCAGCCACACAATCCCACGAGCGACCAGCCACACAATCACACGAGAGACCAGCCACACAATCACATAAGCGACCAGCCATGCAATCACATAAGCGACTAGCAACGCAATCACACGAGCGACCAGCCACGCAATCACACGAGCGACCAGCAACGCAATCACACGAGCGACCAGCCACGCAATCACATGAGTGACCAGCCACGCAATCACACGAGCGACCAGCCATGCAACCAGAAGAGCGACCAGCCACACAATCACACGAGAGACCAGCCACACAATCACACGAGCGACCAGCCACATATTCACATGAGCGACCAGCCACACAATCACACGAGCGACCAGCCACACAATCACATGAGCGACTAGCCACGCAATCACAGGAGCGACCAGCCGTGCAACCAGAAGAGCGACCAGCCACGCAATCACAGGAGCGACCACCCACACAATCACACGAGCAACCAGCCACACAATCACATGAGCGACCAGCCAACACAATCACATGAGAGACCAGCCACAAAATCACACGAGCGACCAGCCACACAATCCCACGAGCGACCAGCCACACAATCACATGAGAGACCAGCCAGGCAATCAGATGAGCGACCAGCCATGTAATCACACGAGCGACCAGCCACGCAATCACACGAGCGACCAGCCACGCAATCACACGAGCGACCAGCCACGCTATCACACGAGCGACCAGCCACGCTATCACTCGAGCGACCAGCCACGCAATCACACGAGCGACAAGCGACGCAATCACACGAGCGACCAGCCACGCAATCACAAGAGCGACCAGCGACGCATTCACACGAGCGACCAGCCATGCTATCACATGAGCGACCAGCCACATAATCACACGAGCGACCAGCCATGCAATCAGAGGAGCGACCAGCCACACGATCACATGAGAGACCAGCCAGGCAATCAGAAGAGCGACCAGCCACGCAATCAGAAGAGCGACCAACCACGCAATCAGAAGAGCGACCAGACACACAATCACACGAGCAACCAGCCACACAATCAGAAGAGCGACCAGCCAACACAATCACATGAGAGACCAGCCACACAATCACACGACCGACCAGCCACACAATCACACGAGCGACCAGCCACGCAATCACATGAGCGACCAGCCACGCAATCACACGAGCGTCCTGCCACGCAATCACACGAGCGACCAGCCAAACAATCACATGAGAGACCAGCCACGCAATCACATGAGAGACCAGCCACACAATCACACGAGCGACAAGCGACGCAATCACACGAGCGACCAGCCACGCAATCACAAGAGCGACCAGCAACGCATTCACACGAGCGACCAGCCATGCAATCACATGAGCGACCAGCCACATAATCACACGAGCGACCAGCCATGCAATCAGAGGAGCGACCAGCCACAAAATCACATGAGAGACCAGCCAGGCAATCAGAAGAGCGACCAGCCACGCAATCAGAAGAGCGACCAACCACGCAATCAGAAGAGCGACCAGACACACAATCACACGAGCAATCAGCCACACAATCAGAAGAGCGACCAGCCAACACAATCACATGAGAGACCAGCCACAAAATCACACGAGCGACCAGCCACACAATCACACGAGCGACCAGCCACGCAATCACACGAGCGACTAGCCACGCAATCACACGAGCGACCTGCCACGCAATCACACGAGCGACCAGCCAAACAATCACATGAGAGACCAGCCACGCAATCACATTAGAGACCAGCCACGCAATCACATGAGTGACAAGCGACGCAATCACACGAGCGACCAGCCACGCAATCACACGAGCGATCAACCACACAATCAGAAGAGCGACCAGCCACAAAATCGCACGAGCGACCAGCCACAGTCACACGAACAACCAGCCACGCAATCACACAAACATCCAGCCGCACAATCACATGAGAGACCAGCCACATAATCAAACGAGCGACCAGCCACACAATCACACGAGCGACCAGCCACGCAATCACACGAGCGACCAGCCACTCAATCACATGAGCCACCAACGCAATCACACGAGCGACCAGCAACACAATCACATGAGAGACCAGCCACGCACTCACATTAGAGACCAGCCACGCAATCACATGAGTGACAAGCGACGCAATCACACGAGCGACCAGCCACGCAATCACACGAGCGACCAGCCACGCAATCACACGAGCGTCCTGCCACGCAATCACACGAGCGACCAGCCAAACAATCACATGAGAGACCAGCCACGCAATCACATGAGAGACCAGCCACACAATCACACGAGCGACCAGCCACTCAATCACACGAGCCAGCCACGCAATCACATGAGAGACCAGCCACGCACTCACATTAGAGACCAGCCACGCAATCACATGAGTGACAAGCGACGCAATCACACGAGCGACCAGCCACGCAATCACACGAGTGACCAGCCACGCAATCACACTAGCGACCAGCCACGCTATCACTCGAGCGACCAGCCACGCAATCACACGAGCGACAAGCGACGCAATCACACGAGCGACCAGCCACGCAATCACAAGAGCGACCAGCAACGCATTCACACGAGCGACCAGCCATGCTATCACATGAGCGACCAGCCACATAATCACACGAGCGACCAGCCATGCAATCAGAGGAGCGACCAGCCACACAATCACATGAGAGACCAGCCAGGCAATCAGAAGAGCGACCAGCCACGCAATCAGAAGAGCGACCAACCACGCAATCAGAAGAGCGACCAGACACACAATCACACGAGCAACCAGCCACACAATCAGAAGAGCGACCAGCCAACACAATCACATGAGAGACCAGCCACACAATCACACGACCGACCAGCCACACAATCACACGAGCGACCAGCCATGCAATCACACGAGCGACCAGCCACGCAATCACACGAGCGTCCTGCCACGCAATCACACGAGCGACCAGCCAAACAATCACATGAGAGACCAGCCACGCAATCATATGAGAGACCAGCCACACAATCACACGAGCGACAAGCGACGCAATCACACGAGCGACCAGCCACGCAATCACAAGAGCGACCAGCAACGCATTCACACGAGCGACCAGCCATGCAATCACATGAGCGACCAGCCACATAATCACACGAGCGACCAGCCATGCAATCAGAGGAGCGACCAGCCACAAAATCACATGAGAGACCAGCCAGGCAATCACACGAGCGACCAGCCACGCAATCACAAGAGCGACCAGCAACGCATTCACACGAGCGACCAGCCATGCAATCACATGAGCGACCAGCCACATAATCACACGAGCGACCAGCCATGCAATCAGAGGAGCGACCAGCCACAAAATCACATGAGAGACCAGCCAGGCAATCAGAAGAGCGACCAGCCACGCAATCAGAAGAGCGACCAACCACGCAATCAGAAGAGCGACCAGACACACAATCACACGAGCAATCAGCCACACAATCAGAAGAGCGACCAGCCAACACAATCACATGAGAGACCAGCCACAAAATCACACGAGCGACCAGCCACACAATCACACGAGCGACCAGCCACGCAATCACACGAGCGACTAGCCACGCAATCACACGAGCGACCTGCCACGCAATCACACGAGCGACCAGCCAAACAATCACATGAGAGACCAGCCACGCAATCACATTAGAGACCAGCCACGCAATCACATGAGTGACAAGCGACGCAATCACACGAGCGACCAGCCACGCAATCACACGAGCGATCAACCACACAATCAGAAGAGCGACCAGCCACAAAATCGCACGAGCGACCAGCCACAGTCACACGAACAACCAGCCACGCAATCACACAAACATCCAGCCGCACAATCACATGAGAGACCAGCCACATAATCAAACGAGCGACCAGCCACACAATCACACGAGCGACCAGCCACGCAATCACACGAGCGACCAGCCACTCAATCACATGAGCCACCAACGCAATCACACGAGCGACCAGCAACACAATCACATGAGAGACCAGCCACGCACTCACATTAGAGACCAGCCACGCAATCACATGAGTGACAAGCGACGCAATCACACGAGCGACCAGCCACGCAATCACACGAGCGACCAGCCACGCAATCACACGAGCGTCCTGCCACGCAATCACACGAGCGACCAGCCAAACAATCACATGAGAGACCAGCCACGCAATCACATGAGAGACCAGCCACACAATCACACGAGCGACCAGCCACTCAATCACACGAGCCAGCCACGCAATCACATGAGAGACCAGCCACGCACTCACATTAGAGACCAGCCACGCAATCACATGAGTGACAAGCGACGCAATCACACGAGCGACCAGCCACGCAATCACACGAGTGACCAGCCACGCAATCACACTAGCGACCAGCCACGCTATCACTCGAGCGACCAGCCACGCAATCACACGAGCGACAAGCGACGCAATCACACGAGCGACCAGCCACGCAATCACAAGAGCGACCAGCAACGCATTCACACGAGCGACCAGCCATGCTATCACATGAGCGACCAGCCACATAATCACACGAGCGACCAGCCATGCAATCAGAGGAGCGACCAGCCACACAATCACATGAGAGACCAGCCAGGCAATCAGAAGAGCGACCAGCCACGCAATCAGAAGAGCGACCAACCACGCAATCAGAAGAGCGACCAGACACACAATCACACGAGCAACCAGCCACACAATCAGAAGAGCGACCAGCCAACACAATCACATGAGAGACCAGCCACACAATCACACGACCGACCAGCCACACAATCACACGAGCGACCAGCCATGCAATCACACGAGCGACCAGCCACGCAATCACACGAGCGTCCTGCCACGCAATCACACGAGCGACCAGCCAAACAATCACATGAGAGACCAGCCACGCAATCATATGAGAGACCAGCCACACAATCACACGAGCGACAAGCGACGCAATCACACGAGCGACCAGCCACGCAATCACAAGAGCGACCAGCAACGCATTCACACGAGCGACCAGCCATGCAATCACATGAGCGACCAGCCACATAATCACACGAGCGACCAGCCATGCAATCAGAGGAGCGACCAGCCACAAAATCACATGAGAGACCAGCCAGGCAATCAGAAGAGCGACCAACCACGCAATCAGAAGAGCGACCAGACACACAATCACACGAGCAATCAGCCACACAATCAGAAGAGCGACCAGCCAACACAATCACATGAGAGACCAGCCACAAAATCACACGAGCGACCAGCCACACAATCACACGAGCGACCAGCCACGCAATCACACGAGCGACTAGCCACGCAATCACACGAGCGACCTGCCACGCAATCACACGAGCGACCAGCCAAACAATCACATGAGAGACCAGCCACGCAATCACATGAGAGACCAGCCACACAATCACACGAGCGACCAGCAACGCAATCACACGAGCGACCAGCCACGCAATCACATGAGCGACTAGCGACGCAATCACACGAGCGACCAGCAACGCGACCAGCCACGCAATCACATGAGCGACTAGCGACGCAATCACACGAGCGACCAGCAACGCAATCACACGAGCGACCAGCGAAACAATCACATGAGAGACCACCCAGGCAATCACACGAGCGACCAGCCACACAATCACATGAGAGACCAGCCAGGCAATCAGATGAGCGACCAGCCATGTAATCACACGAGCGACCAGCCACGCTATCACACGAGCGACCAGCCACGCAATCACACGAGCGACCAGCCACGCAATCACACGAGCCAGCCACGCAATCACACGACCGACCAGCCACACAATCACATGAGAGACCAGCCACGCAATCACATTAGAGACCAGCCACGCAATCACATGAGTGACAAGCGACGCAATCACACGAGCGACCAGCCACGCAATCACACGAGTGACCAGCCACGCAATCACACGAGCGACCAGCCATGCTATCACTCGAGCGACCAGCCACGAAATCACACGAGCGAGAAGCGACGCAATCACACGAGCGACCAGCCACGCAATCACAAGAGCGACCAGCCACGCAATCACACGAGCGACCAGCCACGCAACCAGAAGAGCGACCAGCCACACAATCACACGAGCGACCAGCTACGCAATCACACGAGCGACCAGCCACACAATCACATGAGAGACCAGCCACACAATCACATGAGAGACCAGCCAGGCAATCAGAAGAGCGACCAGCCATGTAATCACACGAGCGACCAGCCACGCTATCACACGAGCGACCAGCCACGCAATCACACAAGAGACCAGCCACACAATCACATTGGAGACCAGTCACATAATCACGAGCGGCCAGCCACACAATCACACGAGCGACCAGCCACGCTATCACACGAGCGACCAGCCACGCAATCACACGAGCGACCAGCCACGCAATCACAAGAGCGACCAGCCATGCATTCACACTAGCGACCAGCCACACAATCACATGAGCGACCAGCCACACAATCACACGAGCGACAAGCAACGCAATCACACGAACGACCAGCCACACAATCACATGAGAGACCAGCCACACAATCACATGAGAGACCAGCCAGGCAATCAGAAGAGCGACCAGCCATGTAATCACACGAGCGACCAGCCACGCTATCACACGAGCGACCAGCCACGCAATCACACAAGAGACCAGCCACGCAATCACACGAGCGACCAGCCACGCAATCACAAGAGCGACCAGCCATGCAATCACACTAGCGACCAGTCACACAATCACATAAGAGTCCAGTCACATAATCACATGAGCGGCCAGCCACACATTCACACGAGCGACCAGCCACACATTCCCACGAGCGACCAGCCACACAATCACACGAGAGACCAGCCACACAATCACATAAGCGACCAGCCATGCAATCACATAAGCGACTAGCAACGCAATCACACGAGCGACCAGCCACGCAATCACACGAGCGACCAGCAACGCAATCACACGAGCGACCAGCCACGCAATCACAGGAGTGACCAGCCACGCAATCACACGAGCGACCAGCCATGCAATCACAGGAGCGACCAGCCACATATTCACACGAGCGACCAGCCACACAATCACATGAGCGACCAGCCACACAATCACATGAGCGACTAGCCACGCAATCACAGGTGCGACCAGCCGTGCAACCAAAAGAGCGACCAGCCACGCAATCACAGGAGCGACCAGCCACACAATCACACGAGCAACCAGCCACACAATCACATGAGCGACCAGCCAACACAATCACATGAGAGACCAGCCACACAATCACACGAGCGACGAGCCACACAATCACATGAGAGACCAGCCACACAATCAGAAGAGCGACCAGACAAACAATCACACGAGCAACCAGCCACACAATCAGAAGAGCGACCAGCCAACACAATCACATGAGAGACCAGCCAAACAATCACATGAGTGACAAGCGACGCAATCACACGAGCGACCAGCCACGCAATCACACGAAAGATCAACCACACAATCAGAAGAGCGACCAGCCACATAATCACACGAGCGACCAGCCATGCAATCAGAGGAGCGACCAGCCACGCAATCACATGAGCGACCAGCCACATATTCACACGAGCGACCAGCCACTCAATCAGAAGAGCGACCAGCTACGCAATCACACGAGCGACCAGCCACACAATCACATGAGCGACTAGCCACGCAATCACAGGAGCGACCAGCCGTGCAACCAGAAGAGCGACCAGCCACGCAATCACACGAGCGACCAGCCACACAATCACACGAGCAACCAGCCACACAATCAGAAGAGCGACCAGCCAACACAATCACATGAGAGACCAGCCACACAATCACATGAGAGACCAGCCACACAATCACATGAGAGACCAGCCACGCAATCAGAAGAGCGACCAGACACACAATCACACGAGCGACCAGCCACACAATAACACGAGCGACCAGCGACGCAAGCACACGAACGACCAGCCACACAATCACATGAGAGACCAGCCACATAATCACACGAGCGACCAGCCACACAATCACACGAGCGACCAGCCACGCAATCACACGAGCGACCAGCCACGCAATCACACGAGCCAGCCACGCAATCACACGAGCGACCAGCAACACAATCACATGAGAGACCAGCCACGCAATCACATTAGAGACCACCCACGCAATCACATGAGTGACAAGCGACGCAATCACACGAGCGACCAGCAACACAATCACATGAGAGACCAGCCACGCAATCACATTAGAGACCAGCCACGCAATCACATGAGTGACAAGCGACGCAATCACACGAGCGACCAGCCACGCAATCACACGAGCGATCAACCACACAATCAGAAGAGCGACCAGCCACAAAATCACACGAACAACCAGCCACGCAATCACACAAACAACCAGCCACACAATCACATGAGAGACCAGCCACATAATCACACGAGCGACCAGCCACACAA
This sequence comes from Acipenser ruthenus, assembly GCF_902713425.1. Lineage (NCBI taxonomy): Eukaryota > Metazoa > Chordata > Actinopteri > Acipenseriformes > Acipenseridae > Acipenser > Acipenser ruthenus. Next base: position 11,390,937 of record NC_081208.1, on the reverse strand, counting down.
TCACACGAGCGACCAGCCACGCAATCACACGAGCGACCAGTCACACAATCACATAAGAGTCCAGTCACATAATCACATGAGCGGCCAGCCACACATTCACACGAGCGACCAGCCACACATTCCCACGAGCGACCAGCCACACAATCACACGAGAGACCAGCCACACAATCACATAAGCGACCAGCCATGCAATCACATAAGCGACTAGCAACGCAATCACACGAGCGACCAGCCACGCAATCACACGAGCGACCAGCAACGCAATCACACGAGCGACCAGCCACGCAATCACATGAGTGACCAGCCACGCAATCACACGAGCGACCAGCCATGCAATCACAGGAGCGACCAGCCACATATTCACACGAGCGACCAGCCACACAATCACATGAGCGACCAGCCACACAATCACATGAGCGACTAGCCACGCAATCACAAGTGCGACCAGCCGTGCAACCAAAAGAGCGACCAGCCACGCAATCACAGGAGCGACCAGCCACACAATCACACGAGCAACCAGCCACACAATCACATGAGCGACCAGCCAACACAATCACATGAGAGACCAGCCACACAATCACACGATCGACGAGCCACACAATCACATGAGAGACCAGCCACACAATCAGAAGAGCGACCTGACAAACAATCACACGAGCAACCAGCCACACAATCAGAAGAGCGACCAGCCAACACAATCACATGAGAGACCAGCCACACAATCACATGAGTGACAAGCGACGCAATCACACGAGCGACCAGCCACGCAATCACACGAAAGATCAACCACACAATCAGAAGAGCGACCAGCCACATAATCACACGAGCGACCAGCCATGCAATCAGAGGAGCGACCAGCCACGCAATCACATGAGCGACCAGCCACATATTCACACGAGCGACCAGCCACTCAATCAGAAGAGCGACCAGCTACGCAATCACACGAGCGACCAGCCACACAATCACATGAGCGACTAGCCACGCAATCACAGGAGCGACCAGCCGTGCAACCAGAAGAGCGACCAGCCACGCAATCACACGAGCGACCAGCCACACAATCACACGAGCAACCAGCCACACAATCAGAAGAGCGACCAGCCAACACAATCACATGAGAGACCAGCCACACAATCACATGAGAGACCAGCCACACAATCACATGAGAGACCAGCCACGCAATCAGAAGAGCGACCAGACACACAATCACACGAGCGACCAGCCACACAATAACACGAGCGACCAGCGACGCAAGCACACGAACGACCAGCCACACAATCACATGAGAGACCAGCCACATAATCACACGAGCGACCAGCCACACAATCACACGAGCGACCAGCCACGCAAACACACGAGCGACCAGCCACGCAATCACACGAGCCAGCCACGCAATCACACGAGCGACCAGCAACACAATCACATGAGAGACCAGCCACGCAATCACATTAGAGACCAGCCACGCAATCACATGAGTGACAAGCGACGCAATCACACGAGCGACCAGCAACACAATCACATGAGAGACCAGCCACGCAATCACATTAGAGACCAGCCACGCAATCACATGAGTGACAAGCGACGCAATCACACGAGCGACCAGCCACGCAATCACACGAGCGATCAACCACACAATCAGAAGAGCGACCAGCCACAAAATCACACGAACAACCAGCCACGCAATCACACAAACAACCAGCCACACAATCACATGAGAGACCAGCCACATAATCACACGAGCGACCAGCCACACAATCACACGAGCGACCATCCACGCAATCACACGAGCGACCAGCCACTCAATCACACGAGCCAGCCACGCAATCACACGAGCGACCAGCAACACAATCACATGAGAGACCAGCCACGCACTCACATTAGAGACCAGCCACGCAATCACACGAGTGACCAGCCACGCAATCACACTAGCGACCAGCCACGCTATCACTCGAGCGACCAGCCACGCAATCACACGAGCGACAAGCGACGCAATCACACGAGCGACCAGCCACGCAATCACAAGAGCGACCAGCAACGCATTCACACGAGCGACCAGCCATGCAATCACATGAGCGACCAGCCACATAATCACACGAGCGACCAGCCATGCAATCAGAGGAGCGACCAGCCACACATTCACATGAGAGACCAGCCAGGCAATCAGAAGAGCGACCAGCCACGCAATCAGAAGAGCGACCAACCACGCAATCAGAAGAGCGACCAGACACACAATCACACGAGCAACCAGCCACACAATCAGAAGAGCGACCAGCCAACACAATCACATGAGAGACCAGCCACACAATCACACGAGCGACCAGCCACACAATCACACGAGCGACCAGCCACGCAATCACACGAGCGACCAGCCATGCAACCAGAAGAGCGACCAGCCACACAATCACACGAGCGACCAGCCACGCAATCACATGAGAGACCAGCCACGCAATCACATGAGCGACCAGCCACATATTCACACGAGCGACCAGCCATGCAATCACACGAGCGACTAGCGACGCAATCACACGAGCAACCAGCCATCACACGAGCGACCAGCAACGCAATCACACGAGCGACCAGCCACGCAATCACATGAGTGCCCAGCCACGCAATCACACGAGCGACCAGCCATGCAACCAGACGATCGACCAGCCACACAATCACACGAGATACCAGCCACACAATCACATGAGAGACCAGCCACGCAATCACATGAGCGACCAGCCACATATTCACACGAGCGGCCAGCCACACAATCACACGAGCGACCAGCTACGCAATCACACGAGCGACCAGCCACACAATCACATGAGCGACTAGCCACGCAATCACATGAGCGACCAGCCGTGCAACCAGAAGAGCGACCAGCCACGCAATCACATGAGCGACTAGCGACGCAATCACACGAGCGACCAGCAACGCAATCAGACGAGCGACCAGCCAAACAATCACATGAGACCAGCCACGTAATCACATGAGAGACCAGCCACGCAATCACATGAGTGACTAGCGACGCAATCACACGAGCGACCAGCCAACGCAATCACACGAGCGACTAGCAACGCAATCACACGAGCGACCAGCCACGCAATAACATGAGTGACCAACCACGCAATCACACGAGCGACCAGCCACGCACTCAGAAGAGCGACCAGACAAACAATCACACGAGCAACCAGCCACACAATCAGAAGAGCGACCAGCCAACACAATCACATGAGAGACCAGCCACACAATCACATGAGAGACCAGCCACGCAATCACATGAGTGACAAGCGACGCAATCACACGAAAGATCAACCACACAATCATAAGAGCGATCAGCCACATAATCACACGAGCGACCAGCCATGCAATCAGAGGAGCGACCAGCCACGCAATCACATGAGCGACCAGCCACATATTCACACGAGCGACCAGCCACTCAATCAGAAGAGCGACCAGCTACGCAATCACACGAGCGACCAGCCACACAATCACATGAGCGACTAGCCACGCAATCACAGGAGCGACCAGCCGTGCAACCAGAAGAGCGACCAGCCACGCAATCACACGAGCGACCAGCAACACAATCACACGAGCAACCAGCCACACAATCAGAAGAGCGACCAGCCAACACAATCACATGAGAGACCAGCCACACAATCACACGAGCGACCAGCCACACAATCACATGAGAGACCAGCCACACAATCACATGAGAGACCAGCCACGCAATCAGAAGAGCGACCAGACACACAATCACACGAGCGACCAGCCACACAATAACACGAGCGACCAGCGACGCAAGCACACGAACGACCAGCCACACAATCACATGAGAGACCAGCCACATAATCACACGAGCGACCAGCCACACAATCACACGAGCGACCAGCCACGCAATCACACGAGCGACCAGCCACGCAATCACACGAGCCAGCCACGCAATCACACGAGCGACCAGCAACACAATCACATGAGAGACCAGCCACGCAATCACATTAGAGACCAGCCACGCAATCACATGAGTGACAAGCGACGCAATCACATGAGCGACCAGCCACGCAATCACACGAGCGATCAACCACACAATCAGAAGAGCGACCAGCCACAAAATCACACGAGCGACCAGCCACATAGTCACACGAACAACCAGCCACGCAATCACACAAACAACCAGCCACACAATCACATGAGAGACCAGCCACATAATCACACGAGCGACCAGCCACACAATCACACGAGCGACCAGCCACGCAATCACACGAGCGACCAGCCACTCAATCACACGAGCCAGCCACGCAATCACACGAGCGACCAGCAACACAATCACATGAGAGACCAGCCACGCAATCACATGAGTGACAAGCGACGCAATCACACGAGCGACCAGCCACGCAATCACACGAGCGATCAACCACACAGTCAGAAGAGCGACCAGCCACAAAATCACACGAACAACCAGCCACGCAATCACACAAACAACCAGCCACACAATCACATGAGAGACCAGCCACATAATCACACGAGCGACCAGCCACACAATCACACGAGCGACCAGCCACGCAATCACACGAGCGACCAGTCACACAATCACATAAGAGTCCAGTCACATAATCACATGAGCGGCCAGCCACACATTCACACGAGCGACCAGCCACACATTCCCACGAGCGACCAGCCACACAATCACACGAGAGACCAGCCACACAATCACATAAGCGACCAGCCATGCAATCACATAAGCGACTAGCAACGCAATCACACGAGCGACCAGCAACGCAATCACACGAGCGACCAGCCACGCAATCACATGAGTGACCAGCCACGCAATCACACGAGCGACCAGCCACGCAATCACATGAGTGACCAGCCACGCAATCACACGAGCGACCAGCCATGCAATCACAGGAGCGACCAGCCACATATTCACACGAGCGACCAGCCACACAATCACATGAGCGACCAGCCACACAATCACATGAGCGACTAGCCACGCAATCACAAGTGCGACCAGCCGTGCAACCAAAAGAGCGACCAGCCACGCAATCACAGGAGCGACCAGCCACACAATCACACGAGCAACCAGCCACACAATCACATGAGCGACCAGCCAACACAATCACATGAGAGACCAGCCACACAATCACACGATCGACGAGCCACACAATCACATGAGAGACCAGCCACACAATCAGAAGAGCGACCTGACAAACAATCACACGAGCAACCAGCCACACAATCAGAAGAGCGACCAGCCAACACAATCACATGAGAGACCAGCCACACAATCACATGAGTGACAAGCGACGCAATCACACGAGCGACCAGCCACGCAATCACACGAGAGACCAGCCACACAATCACATAAGCGACCAGCCATGCAATCACATAAGCGACTAGCAACGCAATCACACGAGCGACCAGCAACGCAATCACACGAGCGACCAGCCACGCAATCACACGAGCGACCAGCAACGCAATCACACGAGCGACCAGCCACGCAATCACATGAGTGACCAGCCACGCAATCACACGAGCGACCAGCCATGCAATCACAGGAGCGACCAGCCACATATTCACACGAGCGACCAGCCACACAATCACATGAGCGACCAGCCACACAATCACATGAGCGACTAGCCACGCAATCACAAGTGCGACCAGCCGTGCAACCAAAAGAGCGACCAGCCACGCAATCACAGGAGCGACCAGCCACACAATCACACGAGCAACCAGCCACACAATCACATGAGCGACCAGCCAACACAATCACATGAGAGACCAGCCACACAATCACACGATCGACGAGCCACACAATCACATGAGAGACCAGCCACACAATCAGAAGAGCGACCTGACAAACAATCACACGAGCAACCAGCCACACAATCAGAAGAGCGACCAGCCAACACAATCACATGAGAGACCAGCCACACAATCACATGAGTGACAAGCGACGCAATCACACGAGCGACCAGCCACGCAATCACACGAAAGATCAACCACACAATCAGAAGAGCGACCAGCCACATAATCACACGAGCGACCAGCCATGCAATCAGAGGAGCGACCAGCCACGCAATCACATGAGCGACCAGCCACATATTCACACGAGCGACCAGCCACTCAATCAGAAGAGCGACCAGCTACGCAATCACACGAGCGACCAGCCACACAATCACATGAGCGACTAGCCACGCAATCACAGGAGCGACCAGCCGTGCAACCAGAAGAGCGACCAGCCACGCAATCACACGAGCGACCAGCCACACAATCACACGAGCAACCAGCCACACAATCAGAAGAGCGACCAGCCAACACAATCACATGAGAGACCAGCCACACAATCACATGAGAGACCAGCCACACAATCACATGAGAGACCAGCCACGCAATCAGAAGAGCGACCAGACACACAATCACACGAGCGACCAGCCACACAATAACACGAGCGACCAGCGACGCAAGCACACGAACGACCAGCCACACAATCACATGAGAGACCAGCCACATAATCACACGAGCGACCAGCCACACAATCACACGAGCGACCAGCCACGCAATCACACGAGCGACCAGCCACGCAATCACACGAGCCAGCCACGCAATCACACGAGCGACCAGCAACACAATCACATGAGAGACCAGCCACGCAATCACATTAGAGACCAGCCACGCAATCACATGAGTGACAAGCGACGCAATCACACGAGCGACCAGCAACACAATCACATGAGAGACCAGCCACGCAATCACATTAGAGACCAGCCACGCAATCACATGAGTGACAAGCGACGCAATCACACGAGCGACAAGCCACGCAATCACACGAGCGATCAACCACACAATCAGAAGAGCGACCAGCCACAAAATCACACGAACAACCAGCCACGCAATCACACAAACAACCAGCCACACAATCACATGAGAGACCAGCCACATAATCACACGAGCGACCAGCCACACAATCACACGAGCGACCATCCACGCAATCACACGAGCGACCAGCCACTCAATCACACGAGCCAGCCACGCAATCACACGAGCGACCAGCAACACAATCACATGAGAGACCAGCCACGCACTCACATTAGAGACCAGCCACGCAATCACACGAGTGACCAGCCACGCAATCACACTAGCGACCAGCCACGCTATCACTCGAGCGACCAGCCACGCAATCACACGAGCGACAAGCGACGCAATCACACGAGCGACCAGCCACGCAATCACAAGAGCGACCAGCAACGCATTCACACGAGCGACCAGCCATGCAATCACATGAGCGACCAGCCACATAATCACACGAGCGACCAGCCATGCAATCAGAGGAGCGACCAGCCACACATTCACATGAGAGACCAGCCAGGCAATCAGAAGAGCGACCAGCCACGCAATCAGAAGAGCGACCAACCACGCAATCAGAAGAGCGACCAGACACACAATCACACGAGCAACCAGCCACACAATCAGAAGAGCGACCAGCCAACACAATCACATGAGAGACCAGCCACACAATCACACGAGCGACCAGCAACACAATCACACGAGCGACCAGCCACGCAATCACACGAGCGACCAGCCATGCAACCAGAAGAGCGACCAGCCACACAATCACACGAGCGACCAGCCACGCAATCACATGAGAGACCAGCCACGCAATCACATGAGCGACCAGCCACATATTCACACGAGCGACCAGCCATGCAATCACACGAGCGACTAGCGACGCAATCACACGAGCAACCAGCCATCACACGAGCGACCAGCAACGCAATCACACGAGCGACCAGCCACGCAATCACATGAGTGCCCAGCCACGCAATCACACGAGCGACCAGCCATGCAACCAGACGATCGACCAGCCACACAATCACACGAGATACCAGCCACACAATCACATGAGAGACCAGCCACGCAATCACATGAGCGACCAGCCACATATTCACACGAGCGGCCAGCCACACAATCACACGAGCGACCAGCTACGCAATCACACGAGCGACCAGCCACACAATCACATGAGCGACTAGCCACGCAATCACATGAGCGACCAGCCGTGCAACCAGAAGAGCGACCAGCCACGCAATCACATGAGCGACTAGCGACGCAATCACACGAGCGACCAGCAACGCAATCAGACGAGCGACCAGCCAAACAATCACATGAGACCAGCCACGTAATCACATGAGAGACCAGCCACGCAATCACATGAGTGACTAGCGACGCAATCACACGAGCGACCAGCCAACGCAATCACACGAGCGACTAGCAACGCAATCACACGAGCGACCAGCCACGCAATAACATGAGTGACCAACCACGCAATCACACGAGCGACCAGCCACGCAATCAGAAGAGCGACCAGACAAACAATCACACGAGCAACCAGCCACACAATCAGAAGAGCGACCAGCCAACACAATCACATGAGAGACCAGCCACACAATCACATGAGAGACCAGCCACGCAATCACATGAGTGACAAGCGACGCAATCACACGAAAGATCAACCACACAATCATAAGAGCGATCAGCCACATAATCACACGAGCGACCAGCCATGCAATCAGAGGAGCGACCAGCCACGCAATCACATGAGCGACCAGCCACATATTCACACGAGCGACCAGCCACTCAATCAGAAGAGCGACCAGCTACGCAATCACACGAGCGACCAGCCACACAATCACATGAGCGACTAGCCACGCAATCACAGGAGCGACCAGCCGTGCAACCAGAAGAGCGACCAGCCACGCAATCACACGAGCGACCAGCAACACAATCACACGAGCAACCAGCCACACAATCAGAAGAGCGACCAGCCAACACAATCACATGAGAGACCAGCCACACAATCACACGAGCGACCAGCCACACAATCACATGAGAGACCAGCCACACAATCACATGAGAGACCAGCCACGCAATCAGAAGAGCGACCAGACACACAATCACACGAGCGACCAGCCACACAATAACACGAGCGACCAGCGACGCAAGCACACGAACGACCAGCCACACAATCACATGAGAGACCAGCCACATAATCACACGAGCGACCAGCCACACAATCACACGAGCGACCAGCCACGCAATCACACGAGCGACCAGCCACGCAATCACACGAGCCAGCCACGCAATCACACGAGCGACCAGCAACACAATCACATGAGAGACCAGCCACGCAATCACATTAGAGACCAGCCACGCAATCACATGAGTGACAAGCGACGCAATCACATGAGCGACCAGCCACGCAATCACACGAGCGATCAACCACACAATCAGAAGAGCGACCAGCCACAAAATCACACGAGCGACCAGCCACATAGTCACACGAACAACCAGCCACGCAATCACACAAACAACCAGCCACACAATCACATGAGAGACCAGCCACATAATCACACGAGCGACCAGCCACACAATCACACGAGCGACCAGCCACGCAATCACACGAGCGACCAGCCACTCAATCACACGAGCCAGCCACGCAATCACACGAGCGACCAGCAACACAATCACATGAGAGACCAGCCACGCAATCACATGAGTGACAAGCGACGCAATCACACGAGCGACCAGCCACGCAATCACACGAGTGACCAGCCACGCAATCACACTAGCGACCAGCCACGCTATCACTCGAGCGACCAGCCACGCAATCACACGAGCGACAAGCGACGCAATCACACGAGCGACCAGCCACGCAATCACAAGAGCGACCAGCAACGCAGTCACACGAGCGACCAGCCATGCTATCACATGAGCGACCAGCCACATAATCACACGAGCAACCAGCCACACAATCAGAAGAGCGACCAGCCAACACAATCACATGAGAGACCAGCCACACAATCAGAAGAGCGACCAGCCACACAATCACACGAGCGACCAGCCACGCAATCACACGAGCGACCAGCCACGCAATCACACGAGCGACCTGCCACGCAATCACACGAGCGACCAGCAACACAATCACACGAGCAACCAGCCACTCAATCACACGAGCCAGCCACGCAATCACACGAGCGACCAGCAACACAATCACATGAGAGACCAGCCACGCACTCACATTAGAGACCAGCCACGCAATCACATGAGTGACAAGCGACGCAATCACACGAGCGACCAGCCACGCAATCACACGAGTGACCAGCCACGCAATCACACTAGCTACCAGCCACGCTATCACTCGAGCGACCAGCCACGCAATCACAAGAGCGACCAGCAACGCATTCACACGAGCGACCAGCCATGCTATCACATGAGCGACCAGCCACATAATCACACGAGCAACCAGCCACACAATCAGAAGAGCGACCAGCCAACACAATCACATGAGAGACCAGCCACACAATCACACGAGCGACCAGCCACACAATCACACGAGCGACCAGCCACGCAATCACACGAGCGACCAGCCACGCAATCACACGAGCGACCTGCCACGCAATCACACGAGCGACCAGCAACACAATCACACGAGCGACCAGCCACGCAATCACATGAGTGACCAGCCACGCAATCACACGAGCGACCAGCCACGCAATCAGAAGAGCGACCAGACAAACAATCACACGAGCAACCAGCCACACAATCAGAAGAGCGACCAGCAACGCAATCACACGAGCGACCAGCAACGCAATCACACGAGCGACCAGCCAAACAATCACATGAGACCAGCCACGCAATCACATGAGAGACCAGCCACGCAATCACATGAGTGACTAGCGACGCAATCACACGAGCGACCAGCCAACGCAATCACACGAGCGACTAGCAACGCAATTACACGACCGACCAGCCACGCAATCACATGAGTGACCAGCCACGCAATCACACGAGCGACCAGCCACGCAATCAGAAGAGCGACCAGACAAACAATCACACGAGCAACCAGCCACACAATCAGAAGAGCGACCAGCCAACACAATCAAATGAGAGACCAGCCACACAATCACATGAGAGACCAGCCACGCAAGCACATGAGTGACAAGGGACGCAATCACACGAGCGACCAGCCACGCAATCACACGAAAGATCAACCACACAATCAGAAGAGCGACCAGCCACATAATCACACGAGCGACCAGCCATGCAATCAGAAGAGCGACCAGCTACGCAATCACACGAGCGACCAGCCACACAATCACATGAGCGACTAGCCACGCAATCACAGGAGCGACCAGCCGTGCAACCAGAAGAGCGACCAGCCACGCAATCACACGAGCGACCAGCCACACAATCACACGAGCAACCAGCCACACAATCAGAAGAGCGACCAGCCAACACAATCACATGAGAGACCAGCCACACAATCACACGAGCGACCAGCCACACAATCACATGAGAGACCAGCCACACAATCACATGAGAGACGAGCCACGCAATCAGAAGAGCGACCAGACACACAATCACACGAGCGACCAGCCACACAATAACACGAGCGACCAGCGACGCAAGCACACGAACGACCAGCCACACAATCACATGAGAGACCAGCCACATAATCACACGAGCGACCAGCCACACAATCACACGAGCGACCAGCCACGCAATCACATGAGCGACCAGCCACGCAATCACACGAGCCAGCCACGCAATCACACGAGCGACCAGCAACACAATCACATGAGAGACCAGCCACGCAATCACATTAGAGACCAGCCACGCAATCACATGAGTGACAAGCGACGCAATCACACGAGCGACCAGCCACGCAATCACACGAGCGATCAACCACACAATCAGAAGAGCGACCAGCCACAAAATCACACGAGCGACCAGCCACATAGTCACACGAACAACCAGCCACGCAATCACACAAACAACCAGCCACACAATCACATGAGAGACCAGCCACATAATCACACGAGCGACCAGCCACACAATCACACGAGCGACCAGCCACGCAATCACACGAGCGACCAGCCACTCAATCACACGAGCCAGCCACGCAATCACACGAGCGACCAGCAACACAATCACATGAGAGACCAGCCACGCACTCACATTAGAGACCAGCAACGCAATCACATCAGTGACAAGCGACGCAATCACACGAGCGACCAGCCACGCAATCACACGAGTGACCAGCCACGCAATCACACTAGCGACCAGCCACGCTATCACTCGAGCGACCAGCCACGCAATCACACGAGCGACAAGCGACGCAATCACACGAGCGACCAGCCACGCAATCACAAGAGCGACCAGCCACACATTCACACGAGCGACCAGCCATGCTATCACATGAGCGACCAGCCACATAATCACACGAGCAACCAGCCACACAATCAGAAGAGCGACCAGCCAACACAATCACATGAGAGACCAGCCACACAATCACACGAGCGACCAGCCACACAATCACACGAGCGACCAGCCACGCAATCACACGAGCGACCAGCCACGCAATCACACGAGCGACCTGCCACGCAATCACACGAGCGACCAGCCAAACAATCACATGAGAGACCAGCGACGCAATCACATGAGAGACCAGCCACACAATCACACGAGCGACCAGCTACGCAATCACACGAGCGACCAGCCACACAATCACACGAGTGACCAGCCACGCAATCACACTAGCGACCAGCCACGCTATCACTCGAGCGACCAGCCACGCAATCACACGAGCGACAAGCGACGCAATCACACGAGCGACCAGCACGCAATCACAAGAGCGACCAGCAACGCATTCACACGAGCGATCAGCCATGCAATCACATGAGCGACCAGCCACATAATCACACGAGCGACCAGCCATGCAATCAGAGGAGCGACCAGCCACACAATCACATGAGAGACCAGCCAGGCAATCAGAAGAGCGACCAGCCACGCAATCAGAAGAGCGACCAACCACGCAATCAGAAGAGCGACCAGACATACAATCACACGAGCAACCAGCCACACAAACAGAAGAGCGACCAGCCAACACAATCACATGAGAGACCAGCCACATAATCACACGAGCGACCAGCCACACAATCACACGAGCGACCAGCCACGCAATCACACGAGCGACTAGCCACGCAATCACACGAGCGACCTGCCACGCAATCACACGAGCGACCAGCCAAACAATCACACGAGCGACCAGCAATGCAATCACACGAGCGACCAGCCACGCAATCAAATGAGCGACTAGCGACGCAATCACACGAGCGACCAGCAACGCGACCAGCCACGCAATCACATGAGCGACTAGCGACGCAATCACACGAGCGACCAGCCAAACAATCACATGAGAGACCAGCCAGGCAATCACACGAGCGACCAGCCACACAATCACATGAGAGACCAGCCACGCAATCACACAAGAGACCAGCCACACAATCACATGAGGGACCAGACACATAATCACGAGCGGCCAGCCACACAATCACACGAGCGACCAGCCACACAATCCCACGAGCGACCAGCCACACAATCACATGAGAGACCAGCCATGCAATCACACGAGCGACTAGCGACGCAATCACACGAGCAACCAGCCATCACACGAGCGACCAGCAACGCAATCACACGAGCGACCAGCCACGCAATCACATGAGTGCCCAGCCACGCAATCACACGAGCGACCAGCCATGCAACCAGACGATCGACCAGCCACACAATCACACGAGATACCAGCCACACAATCACATGAGAGACCAGCCACGCAATCACATGAGCGACCAGCCACATATTCACACGAGCGGCCAGCCACACAATCACACGAGCGACCAGCTACGCAATCACACGAGCGACCAGCCACACAATCACATGAGCGACTAGCCACGCAATCATGAGCGACCAGCCGTGCAACCAGAAGAGCAACCAGCCACGCAATCACATGAGCGACTAGCGACGCAATCACACGAGCGACCAGCAACGCAATCACACGAGCGACCAGCCAAACAATCACATGAGACCAGCCACGTAATCACATGAGAGACCAGCCACGCAATCACATGAGTGACTAGCGACGCAATCACACGAGCGACCAGCCAACGCAATCACACGAGCGACTAGCAACGCAATCACACGAGCGACCAGCCACGCAATCACATGAGTGACCAGCCACGCAATCACACGAGCGACCAGCCACGCAATCAGAAGAGCGACCAGACAAACAATCACACGAGCAACCAGCCACACAATCAGAAGAGCGACCAGCCAACACAATCACATGAGAGACCAGCCACACAATCACATGAGAGACCAGCCACGCAATCACATGAGTGACAAGCGACGCAATCACACGAAAGATCAACCACACAAACAGAAGAGCGATCAGCCACATAATCACACGAGCGACCAGCCATGCAATCAGAGGAGCGACCAGCCACGCAATCACATGAGCGACCAGCCACATATTCACACGAGCGACCAGCCACTCAATCAGAAGAGCGACCAGCTACGCAATCACACGAGCGACCAGCCACACAATCACATGAGCGACTAGCCACGCAATCACAGGAGCGACCAGCCGTGCAACCAGAAGAGCGAGCAGCCACGCAATCACACGAGCGACCAGCCACACAATCACACGAGCAACCAGCCACACAATCAGAAGAGCGACCAGCCAACACAATCACATGAGAGACCAGCCACACAATCACACGAGCGACCAGCCACACAATCACATGAGAGACCAGCCACACAATCACATGAGAGACCAGCCACGCAATCAGAAGAGCGACCAGACACACAATCTCTCGAGCGACCAGCCACACAATAACACGAGCGACCAGCGACGCAAGCACACGAACGACCAGCCACACAATCACATCAGAGACCAGCCACATAATCACACGAGCGACCAGCCACACAATCACACGAGCGACCAGCCACGCAATCACACGAGCGACCAGCCACGCAATCACACGAGCCAGCCACGCAATCACACGAGCGACCAGCAACACAATCACATGAGAGACCAGCCACGCAATCACATTAGAGACCAGCCACGCAATCACATGAGTGACAAGCGACGCAATCACATGAGCGACCAGCCACGCAATCACACGAGCGATCAACCACACAATCAGAAGAGCGACCAGCCACAAAATCACACGAGCGACCAGCTACATAGTCACACGAACAACCAGCCACGCAATCACACAAACAACCAGCCACACAATCACATGAGAGACCAGCCACATAATCACACGAGCGACCAGCCACACAATCACACGAGCGACCAGCCACGCAATCACACGAGCGACCAGCCACTCAATCACACGAGCCAGCCACGCAATCACACGAGCGACCAGCAACACAATCACATGAGAGACCAGCCACGCAATCACATGAGTGACAAGCGACGCAATCACACGAGCGACCAGCCACGCAATCACACGAGTGACCAGCCACGCAATCACACTAGCGACCAGCCACGCTATCACTCGAGCGACAAGCCACGCAATCACACGAGCGACAAGCGACGCAATCACACGAGCGACCAGCCACGCAATCACAAGAGCGACCAGCAACACATTCACACGAGCGACCAGCCATGCTATCACATGAGCGACCAGCCACATAATCACACGAGCAACCAGCCACACAATCAGAAGAGCGACCAGCCAACACAATCACATGAGAGACCAGCCACACAATCACACGAGCGACCAGCCACACAATCACACGAGCGACCAGCCACGCAATCACACGAGCGACCAGCCACGCAATCACACGAGCGACCTGCCACGCAATCACACGAGCGACCAGCAACACAATCACACGAGCGACCAGCCACTCAATCACACGAGCCAGCCACGCAATCACACGAGCGACCAGCAACACAATCACATGAGAGACCAGCCACGCACTCACATTAGAGACCAGCCACGCAATCACATGAGTGACAAGCGACGCAATCACACGAGCGACCAGCCACGCAATCACACGAGTGACCAGCCACGCAATCACACTAGCGACCAGCCACGCTATCACTCGAGCGACCAGCCACGCAATCACAAGAGCGACCAGCAACGCATTCACACGAGCGACCAGCCATGCTATCACATGAGCAACCAGCCACATAATCACACGAGCAACCAGCCACACAATCAGAAGAGCGACCAGCCAACACAATCACATGAGAGACCAGCCACACAATCACACGAGCGACCAGCCACACAATCACACGAGCGACCAGCCACGCAATCACACGAGCGACCAGCCACGCAATCACACGAGCGACCTGCCACGCAATCACACGAGCGACCAGCAACACAATCACACGAGCGACCAGCCACGCAATCACATGAGTGACCAGCCACGCAATCACACGAGCGACCAGCCACGCAATCAGAAGAGCGACCAGACAAACAATCACACGAGCAACCAGCCACACAATCAGAAGAGCGACCAGCAACGCAATCACACGAGCGACCAGCAACGCAATCACACGAGCGACCAGCCAAACAATCACATGAGACCAGCCACGCAATCACATGAGAGACCAGCCACGCAATCACATGAGTGACTAGCGACGCAATCACACGAGCGACCAGCCAACGCAATCACACGAGCGACTAGCAACGCAATCACACGACCGACCAGCCACGCAATCACATGAGTGACCAGCCACGCAATCACACGAGCGACCAGCCACGCAATCAGAAGAGCGACCAGACAAACAATCACACGAGCAACCAGCCACACAATCAGAAGAGCGACCAGCCAACACAATCAAATGAGAGACCAGCCACACAATCACATGAGAGACCAGCCACGCAAGCACATGAGTGACAAGGGACGCAATCACACGAGCGACCAGCCACGCAATCACACGAAAGATCAACCACACAATCAGAAGAGCGACCAGCCACATAATCACACGAGCGACCAGCCATGCAATCAGAAGAGCGACCAGCTACGCAATCACACGAGCGACCAGCCACACAATCACACGAGCAACCAGCCACACAATCAGAAGAGCGACCAGCCAACACAATCACATGAGAGACCAGCCACACAATCACACGAGCGACCAGCCACACAATCACATGAGAGACCAGCCACACAATCACATGAGAGACGAGCCACGCAATCAGAAGAGCGACCAGACACACAATCACACGAGCGACCAGCCACACAATAACACGAGCGACCAGCGACGCAAGCACACGAACGACCAGCCACACAATCACATGAGAGACCAGCCACATAATCACACGAGCGACCAGCCACGCAATCACACGAGCGACCAGCCACTCAATCACACGAGCCAGCCACGCAATCACACGAGCGACCAGCAACACAATCACATGAGAGACCAGCCACGCAATCACATGAGTGACAAGCGACGCAATCACACGAGCGACCAGCCACGCAATCACACGAGTGACCAGCCACGCAATCACACTAGCGACCAGCCACGCTATCACTCGAGCGACCAGCCACGCAATCACACGAGCGACAAGCGACGCAATCACACGAGCGACCAGCCACGCAATCACAAGAGCGACCAGCAACGCATTCACACGAGCGACCAGCCATGCTATCACATGAGCGACCAGCCACATAATCACACGAGCAACCAGCCACACAATCAGAAGAGCGACCAGCCAACACAATCACATGAGAGACCAGACACACAATCACACGAGCGACCAGCCACACAATCACACGAGCGACCAGCCACGCAATCACACGAGCGACCAGCCACGCAATCACACGAGCGACCTGCCACGCAATCACACGAGCGACCAGCAACACAATCACACGAGCGACCAGCCACTCAATCACACGAGCCAGCCACGCAATCACACGAGCGACCAGCAACACAATCACATGAGAGACCAGCCACGCACTCACATTAGAGACCAGCCACGCAATCACATGAGTGACAAGCGACGCAATCACACGAGCGACCAGCCACGCAATCACACGAGTGACCAGCCACGCAATCACACTAGCGACCAGCCACGCTATCACTCGAGCGACCAGCCACGCAATCACAAGAGCGACCAGCAACGCATTCACACGAGCGACCAGCCATGCTATCACATGAGCGACCAGCCACATAATCACACGAGCAACCAGCCACACAATCAGAAGAGCGACCAGCCAACACAATCACATGAGAGACCAGCCACACAATCACACGAGCGACCAGCCACACAATCACACGAGCGACCAGCCACGCAATCACACGAGCGACCAGCCACGCAATCACACGAGCGACCTGCCACGCAATCACACGAGCGACCAGCAACACAATCACACGAGCGACCAGCCACGCAATCACATGAGTGACCAGCCACGCAATCACACGAGCGACCAGCCACGCAATCAGAAGAGCGACCAGACAAACAATCACACGAGCAACCAGCCACACAATCAGAAGAGCGACCAGCAACGCAATCACACGAGCGACCAGCAACGCAATCACACGAGCGACCAGCCAAACAATCACATGAGACCAGCCACGCAATCACATGAGAGACCAGCCACGCAATCACATGAGTGACTAGCGACGCAATCACATGAGCGACCAGCCAACGCAATCACACGAGCGACCAGCCACGCAATCACATGAGTGATCAGCCACGCAATCACACGAGCGACCAGCCACGCAATCAGAAGAGCGACCAGACAAACAATCACACGAGCAACCAGCCACACAATCAGAAGAGCGACCAGCCAACACAATCAAATGAGAGACCAGCCACACAATCACATGAGAGACCAGCCACGCAAGCACATGAGTGACAAGGGACGCAATCACACGAGCGACCAGCCACGCAATCACACGAAAGATCAACCACACAATCAGAAGAGCGACCAGCCACATAATCACACGAGCGACCAGCCATGCAATCAGAAGAGCGACCAGCTACGCAATCACACGAGCGACCAGCCACACAATCACATGAGCGACTAGCCACGCAATCACAGGAGCGACCAGCCGTGCAACCAGAAGAGTGACCAGCCACGCAATCACACGAGCGACCAGCCACACAATCACACGAGCAACCAGCCACACAATCAGAAGAGCGACCAGCCAACACAATCACATGAGAGACCAGCCACACAATCACACGAGCGACCAGCCACACAATCACATGAGAGACCAGCCACACAATCACATGAGAGACGAGCCACGCAATCAGAAGAGCGACCAGACACACAATCACACGAGCGACCAGCCACACAATAACACGAGCGACCAGCGACGCAAGCACACGAACGACCAGCCACACAATCACATGAGAGACCAGCCACATAATCACACGAGCGACCAGCCACACAATCACACGAGCGACCAGCCACGCAATCACACGAGCGACCAGCCACGCAATCACACGAGAGACCTGCCACGCAATCACACGAGCGACCAGCAACACAATCACACGAGCGACCAGCCACGCAATCACATGAGTGACCAGCCACGCAATCACACGAGCGACCAGCCACGCAATCAGAAGAGCGACCAGACAAACAATCACACGAGCAACCAGCCACACAATCAGAAGAGCGACCAGCAACGCAATCACACGAGCGACCAGCAACGCAATCACACGAGCGACCAGCCAAACAATCACATGAGACCAGCCACGCAATCACATGAGAGACCAGCCACGCAATCACATGAGTGACTAGCGACGCAATCACACGAGCGACCAGCCAACGCAATCACACGAGCGACTAGCAACGCAATCACACGACCGACCAGCCACGCAATCACATGAGTGACCAGCCACGCAATCACACGAGCGACCAGCCACGCAATCAGAAGAGCGACCAGACAAACAATCACACGAGCAACCAGCCACACAATCAGAAGAGCGACCAGCCAACACAATCAAATGAGAGACCAGCCACACAATCACATGAGAGACCAGCCACGCAAGCACATGAGTGACAAGGGACGCAATCACACGAGCGACCAGCCACGCAATCACACGAAAGATCAACCACACAATCAGAAGAGCGACCAGCCACATAATCACACGAGCGACCAGCCATGCAATCAGAAGAGCGACCAGCTACGCAATCACACGAGCGACCAGCCACACAATCACATGAGCGACTAGCCACGCAATCACAGGAGCGACCAGCCGTGCAACCAGAAGAGCGACCAGCCACGCAATCACACGAGCGACCAGCCACACAATCACACGAGCAACCAGCCACACAATCAGAAGAGCGACCAGCCAACACAATCACATGAGAGACCAGCCACACAATCACACGAGCGACCAGCCACACAATCACATGAGAGACCAGCCACACAATCACATGAGAGACGAGCCACGCAATCAGAAGAGCGACCAGACACACAATCACACGAGCGACCAGCCACACAATAACACGAGCGACCAGCGACGCAAGCACACGAACGACCAGCCACACAATCACATGAGAGACCAGCCACATAATCACACGAGCGACCAGCCACACAATCACACGAGCGACCAGCCACGCAATCACACGAGCGACAAGCGACGCAATCACACGAGCGACCAGCCACGCAATCACAAGAGCGACCAGCAACGCATTCACACGAGCGACCAGCCATGCTATCACATGAGCGACCAGCCACATAATCACACGAGCAACCAGCCACACAATCAGAAGAGCGACCAGCCAACAATATCACATGAGAGACCAGCCACACAATCACACGAGCGACCAGCCACACAATCACACGAGCGACCAGCCACGCAATCACACGAGCGACCAGCCACGCAATCACACGAGCGACCTGCCACGCAATCACACGAGCGACCAGCCAAACAATCACATGAGAGACCAGCGACGCAATCACATGAGAGACCAGCCACACAATCACACGAGCGACCAGCTACGCAATCACACGAGCGACCAGCCACACAATCACACGAGTGACCAGCCACGCAATCACACTAGCGACCAGCCACGCTATCACTCGAGCGACCAGCCACGCAATCACACGAGCGAC
Source organism: Acipenser ruthenus (assembly GCF_902713425.1). NCBI lineage: Eukaryota > Metazoa > Chordata > Actinopteri > Acipenseriformes > Acipenseridae > Acipenser > Acipenser ruthenus. The sequence continues at coordinate 11,370,026 of NC_081208.1, read as the reverse complement.
AAGCGACGCAATCACATGAGCGACCAGCACGCAATCACAAGAGCGACCAGCAACGCATTCACACGAGCGATCAGCCATGCAATCACATGAGCGACCAGCCACATAATCACACGAGCGACCAGCCATGCAATCAGAGGAGCGACCAGCCACACAATCACATGAGAGACCAGCCAGGCAATCAGAAGAGCGACCAGCCACGCAATCAGAAGAGCGACCAACCACGCAATCAGAAGAGCGACCAGACATACAATCACACGAGCAACCAGCCACACAAACAGAAGAGCGACCAGCCAACACAATCACATGAGAGACCAGCCACATAATCACACGAGCGACCAGCCACACAATCACACGAGCTACCAGCCACGCAATCACACGAGCGACTAGCCACGCAATCACACGAGCGACCTGCCACGCAATCACACGAGCGACCAGCCAAACAATCACACGAGCGACCAGCAACGCAATCACACGAGCGACCAGCCACGCAATCAAATGAGCGACTAGCGACGCAATCACACGAGCGACCAGCAACGCGACCAGCCACGCAATCACATGAGCGACTAGCGACGCAATCACACGAGCGACCAACCAAACAATCACATGAGAGACCAGCCACACAATCACACGAGCGACCAGCCACACAATCCCACGAGCGACCAGCCACACAATCACATGAGAGACCAGCCAGGCAATCAGATGAGAGACCAGCCATGTAATCACACGAGCGACCAGCCACGCTATCACACGAGCGACCAGCCACGCAATCACACGAGCGACCAGCCACGCAATCACACGAGCCAGCCACGCAATCACACGAGCAACCAGCCACACAATCACATGAGAGACCAGCCACGCAATCACATTAGAGACCAGCCACGCAATCACATGAGTGACAAGCGACGCAATCACAGGAGCGACCAGCCACGCAATCACACGAGTGACCAGCCACGCAATCACACGAGCGACCAGCCATGCTATCACTCGAGCGACCAGCCACGAAATCACACGAGCGAGAAGCGACGCAATCACACGAGCGACCAGCCACGCAATCACAAGAGCGACCAGCCACGCAATCACACGAGCGACCAACAACGCAATCACACGAGCGACCAGCCACACAATCACACGAGCGACCAGCTACGAGATCACACGTGCGAACAGCCACACAATCACATGACCGACTCGCCACGCAATCACACGAGCGACCAGCCGTGCAACCAGAAGAGCGACCAGCCACGCAATCACATGAGCGTCTAGCGACGCAATCACATGAGAGACCAGCCACGCAATCACATGAAAGACCAGCCACGCAATCACATGAGTGACTAGCGACGCAATGACACGAGCGACCAGCCAACGCAATCACACGAGCGACTAGCAATGCAATCACATGAGCGACCAGCCACACAATCAGAAGAGCGACCAGCCAACACAATCACATGAGAGACCAGCCACATAATCACACGAGCGACCAGCCACACAATCACACGAGCGACCAGCCACGCAATCACACGAGCGACCTGCCAGGCAATCACACGAGCGACCAGCCAAACAATCACACGAGCGACCAGCAACGCAATCACACGAGCGACCAGCCACGCAATCAGAGGAGCAACCAGCCACAGAATCATATGAGAGACCAACCACGCAATCACAAGAGCGACCAGCCACGCAATCACACTAGCGACCAGCCACACAAACACATGAGAGACCAGTCACATATTCACACGAGCGACCAGCCACACAATCACACGAGCGACCAGCTATGCAATCACACGTGCGACCAGCCATGCAATCACACGAGCGACTAGCGACGCAATCACACGAGCGACCAGCCACGCAACCAGAAGAGTGACCAGCCACACAATCACACTAGCGACCAGCCACACAATCACATGAGCGACCAGCCATGCAAATCACACGAGCGACTAGCGACGCAATCACACGAGCGACCAGCCACACAATCACACGAGCGACCAGCAACGCAATCACACGAGCGACCAGCCACGCAATCACATGAGTGACCAGCCACGCAATCACACGAGCGACCAGCAATGCAACCAGAAGAGCGACCAGCCACACGATCACACGAGCGACTAGCGACGCAATCACACGAGCGACCAGCCACGCAACCAGAAGAGTGACCAGCCACACAATCACACGAGAGACCAGCCACACAATCACATGAGCGACCAGCCATGCAATCACACGAGCGACCAGCCATGCAATCACATGAGCGACCAGTCACATAATCACACGAGCGACCAGCCATGCAATCAGAAGAGCGACCAGCCACGCAATCAGAAGAGCGACCAACCACGCAATCAGAAGAGCGACCAGACACACAATCACACGAGCAACCAGCCACACAATCAGAAGAGCGACCAGCCAACACAATCACATGAGAGACCAGCCACAGAATGACATGAGGGACCAGCCACTTAATCACACGAGCGACCAGCCACGCAATCACACGAGCGACCAGCCACACAATCACACGAGCGACCAGCCACACAATAACACGAGCGACCAGCGACGCAAGCACACGATCGACCAGCCACACAATCACATGAGAGACCAGCCACATAATCACACGAGCGACCAGCCACGCAATCACACGAGCGACCAGCCACGCAATCACACGAGCCAGCCACGCAATCACACGAGCGACCAGCAACACAATCACATGAGAGACCTGCCACGCAATCACATTAGAGACCAGCCACGCAATCACATGAGTGACAATGACGCAATCACACGAGCGACCAGCCACGCAATCACACGAGCGACCAGCAACACAATCACATGAGAGACCAGCCACGCAATCACATTATAGACCAGCCACGCAATGACATGAGTGACAAGCGACGCAATCACACGAGCGAACAGCTACGCAATCACACGAGCGACCAGCCACACAATCACATGAGAGACCAGCCACACAATCACACGAGCAACCAGCCACACAATCAGAAGAGCGACCAGCCAACACAATCACATGAGAGACCAGCCACACAATCACACGAGCGACCAGCCACACAATCACATGAGAGACCAGCCACACAATCACATGAGAGACCAGCCACGCAATCAGAAGAGCGACCAGACACACAATCACACGAGCGACCAGCCACGCAATCACACGAGCGACCAGCAACACAATCACATGAGAGACCAGCCACGCAATCACATTAGAGACCAGCCACGCAATCACATGAGTGACAAGCGACGCAATCACACGAGCGACCAGCCACGCAATCACACGAGCGATCAACCACACAATCAGAAGAGCGACCAGCCATAAAATCACACTAGCGACCAGCCACATAGTCACACGAACAACCAGCCACGCAATCACACAAACATCCAGCCGCACAATCACATGAGAGACCAGCCACATAATCACACGAGCGACCAGCCACACAATCACACGAGCGACCAGCCACGCAATCAGAAGAGCGACCAGACACACAATCACACGAGCGACCAGCCACGCAATCACACGAGCGACCAGCAACACAATCACATGAGAGACCAGCCACGCAATCACATTAGAGACCAGCCACGCAATCACATGAGTGACAAGCGACGCAATCACACGAGCGACCAGCCACGCAATCACACGAGCGATCAACCACACAATCAGAAGAGCGACCAGCCATAAAATCACACTAGCGACCAGCCACATAGTCACACGAACAACCAGCCACGCAATCACACAAACATCCAGCCGCACAATCACATGAGAGACCAGCCACATAATCACACGAGCGACCAGCCACACAATCACACGAGCGACCAGCCACGCAATCACACGAGCGACCAGCCACTCAATCACACGAGCCAGCCACGCAATCACACGAGCGACCAGCAACACAATCACATGAGAGACCAGCCACGCACTCACATTAGAGACCAGCCACGCAATCACATGAGTGACAAGCGACGCAATCACACGAGCGATCAGCCACGCAATCACACGAGTGACCAGCCACGCAATCACACTAGCGACCAGCCACGCTATCACTCGAGCGACCAGCCACGCAATCACACGAGCGACAAGCGACGCAATCACACGAGCGACCAGCCACGCAATCACAAGAGCGACCAGCAACGCATTCACACGAGCGACCAGCCATGCTATCACATGAGCGACCAGCAACATAATCACACGAGCGACCAGCCATGCAATCAGAGGAGCGACCAGCCACACAATCACATGAGAGACCAGCCAGGCAATCAGAAGAGCGACCAGCCACGCAATCAGAAGAGCGACCAACCACGCAATCAGAAGAGCGACCAGACACACAATCACACGAGGAACCAGCCACACAATCAGAAGAGCGAACGGCCAACACAATCAGAGAGACCAGCCACACAATCACACGAGCGACCAGCCACACAATCACACGAGCGACCAGCCATGCAATCACACGAGCGACCAGCCACGCAATCACACGAGCGACCTGCCACGCAATCACACGAGCGACCAGCCAAACAATCACATGAGAGACCAGCCACGCAATCACATGAGAGACCAGCCACACAATCACACGAGCGACCAGCTACGCAATCACACGAGCGACCAGTCACACAATCACACGAGTGACCAGCCACGCAATCACACTAGCGACCAGCCACGCTATCACTCGAGCGACCAGCCACGCAATCACACGAGCGACAAGCGACGCAATCACACGAGCGACCAGCCACGCAATCACAAGAGCGACCAGCAACGCATTCACACGAGCGACCAGCCATGCAATCACATGAGCGACCAGCCACATAATCACACGAGCGACCAGCCATGCAATCAGAGGAGCGACCAGCCACACAATCACATGAGAGACCAGCCAGGCAATCAGAAGAGCGACCAGCCACGCAATCAGAAGAGCGACCAACCACGCAATCAGAAGAGCGACCAGACACACAATCACACGAGCAACCAGCCACACAATCAGAAGAGCGACCAGACAACACAATCACATGAGAGACCAGCCACACAATCACACGAGCGACCAGCCACACAATCACACGAGCGACCAGCCACGCAATCACACGAGCGACTAGCCACGCAATCACACGAGCGACCTGCCACGCAATCACACGAGCGACCAGCCAAACAATCACATGAGAGACCAGCCACGCAATCACATGAGAGACCAGCCACACAATCACACGAGCGACCAGCAACGCAATCACACGAGCGACCAGCCACGCAATCACATGAGCGACTAGCGACGCAATCACACTAGCGACCAGCAACGCGACCAGCCACGCAATCACATGAGCGACTAGCGACGCAATCACACGAGCGACCAGCAACGCAATCACACGAGCGACCAGCCAAACAATCACATGAGAGACCAGCAAGGCAATCACACGAGCGACCAGCCACACAAACATGAGAGACCAGCCACGCAATCACACAAGAGACCAGCCACACAATCACATGAGAGACAAGTCACATAATCACGAGCGGCCAGCCACACAATCACACGAGCGACCAGCCACACAATCCCACGAGCGACCAGCCACACAATCACATGAGAGACCAGCCAGGCAATCAGATGAGCGACCAGCCATGTAATCACACGAGCGACCAGCCACGCTATCACACGAGCGACCAGCCACGCAATCACACGAGCGACCAGCCACGCAATCACACGAGCCAGCCACGCAATCACACGAGCGACCAGCCACACAATCACATGAGAGACCAGCCAAGCAATCACATTAGAGACCAGCCACGCAATCACATGAGTGACAAGCGACGCAATCACACGAGTGACCAGCCACGCAATCACACGAGCGACCAGCCATGCTATCACTCGAGCGACCAGCCACGAAATCACACGAGCGAGAAGCGACGCAATCACACGAGCGACCAGCCACGCAATCATAAGAGCGACCAGCCACGCAATCACACGAGCGACCAGCCACGCAACCAGAAGAGCGACCAGCCACACAATCACACGAGCGACCAGCTACGCAACCACACGAGCGACCAGCCACACACTCACATAAGCGACTAGCCACGCAATCACATGAGCGACCAGCTACACAATCACACGAGCGGCCAGCCACACAATCACATGAGAGACCAGCCACACAATCACATGAGAGACCAGCCAGGCAATCAGAAGAGCGACCAGCCATGTAATCACACTAGCGACCAGCCACGCTATCACACGAGCGACCAGCCACGCAATCACACAAGAGACCAGCCACACAATCACATGAGAGACCAGTCACATAATCACGAGCGGCAAGCCACACAATCACACGAGCGACCAACCACGTTTTCACACGAGCGACCAGCCACGCAATCACACGAGCGACCAGCCACGCAATCACAAGAGCGACCAGCCATGCAATCACACTAGCGACCAGTCACACAATCACATGAGCGACCAGCCATGCCATCACATAAGCGACTAGCAACGCAATCACACGAGCGACCAGCCACGCAATCACACGAGCGACCAGCAACGCAATCACACGAGCGACCAGCCACGCAATCACATGAGTGACCAGCCACGCAATCACATGAGTGACCAGCCACGCAATCACACGGGCGACCAGCCATGCAACCAGAAGAGCGACCAGCCACACAATCACACGAGAGACCAGCCACACAATCACATGAGCGACCAGCCACATATTCACATGAGCGACCAGCCACACAATCACACGAGCGACCAGCTACGCAATCACACGTGCGACCAGCCACACAATCACATGACCGACTAGCCACGCAATCACACGAGCGACCAGCCACGCAATCAGACGAGCGACCAGCCAAACAATCACATGAGAGACCAGCCACGGAATCACATGAGAGACCAGCAACGCAATCACATGAGTGACAAGCGACGCAATCACACGAGCGACCAGCCACACAATCACACGAGCGACCAGCCACGCAATCACACGAGCGACCAGCAACGCAATCACACGAGCGACCAGCCACGCAATCACATGAGTGACCAGCCACGCAATCACACGAGCGACCAGCGACGCAAGCACACGATCGACCAGCCATGCAATCACATGAGAGACCAGCCACATAATCACACGAGCGACCAGCCACGCAATCACACGAGCGACCAGCCACGCAATCACACGAGCCAGCCACGCAATCACACGAGCGACCAGCAACACAATCACATGAGAGACCTGCCACGCAATCACATTAGAGACCAGCCACGCAATCACATGAGTGACAATGACGCAATCACACGAGCGACCAGCCACGCAATCACACGAGCGACCAGCAACACAATCACATGAGAGACCAGCCACGCAATCACACTAGCGACCAGCCACGCTATCACACGAGCGACCAGCCACGCAATCACACAAGAGACCAGCCACACAATCACATGAGAGACCAGTCACATAATCACGAGCGGCAAGCCACACAATCACACGAGCGACCAACCACGCTATCACACGAGCGACCAGCCACGCAATCACACGAGCGACCAGCCACGCAATCACAAGAGCGACCAGCCATGCAATCACACTAGCGACCAGTCACACAATCACATGAGCGACCAGCCATGCCATCACACGAGCGACCAGCCACGTAATCACACGAGCGACCAGCAACGCAATCACACGAGCGACCAGCCACGCAATCACATGAGTGACCAGCCACGCAATCACATGAGTGACCAGCCACGCAATCACACGGGCGACCAGCCATGCAACCAGAAGAGCGACCAGCCACACAATCACACGAGAGACCAGCCACACAATCACATGAGCGACCAGCCACATATTCACATGAGCGACCAGCCACACAATCACATGAGCGACCAGCTACGCAATCACACGTGCGACCAGCCACACAATCACATGACCGACTAGCCACGCAATCACACGAGCGACCAGCCACGCAATCAGACGAGCGACCAGCCAAACAATCACATGAGAGACCAGCCACGGAATCACATGAGAGACCAGCAACGCAATCACATGAGTGACAAGCGACGCAATCACACGAGCGACCAGCCACACAATCACACGAGCGACCAGCAACGCAATCACACGAGCGACCAGCCACGCAATCACATGAGTGACCAGCCACGCAATCACACGAGCGACCAGCGACGCAAGCACACGATCGACCAGCCATGCAATCACATGAGAGACCAGCCACATAATCACACGAGCGACCAGCCACGCAATCACACGAGCGACCAGTCACGCAATCACACGAGCCAGCCACGCAATCACACGAGCGACCAGCAACACAATCACATGAGAGACCTGCCACGCAATCACATTAGAGACCAGCCACGCAATCACATGAGTGACAATGACGCAATCACACGAGCGACCAGCCACGCAATCACACGAGCGACCAGCAACACAATCACATGAGAGACCAGCCACGCAATCACATTATAGACCAGCCACGCAATGACATGAGTGACAAGCGACGCAATCACACGAGCGAACAGCTACGCAATCACACGAGCGACCAGCCAAACAATCACATGAGAGACCAGCCACACAATCACACGAGCAACCAGCCACACAATCAGAAGAGCGACCAGCCAACACAATCACATGAGAGACCAGCCACACAATCACACGAGCGACCAGCCACACAATCACATGAGAGACCAGCCACACAATCACATGAGAGACCAGCCACGCAATCAGAAGAGCGACCAGACACACAATCACAAGAGCGACCAGCCACGCAATCACACGAGCGACCAGCAACACAATCACATGAGAGACCAGCCACGCAATCACATTAGAGACCAGCCACGCAATCACATGAGTGACAAGCGACGCAATCACACGAGCGACCAGCCACGCAATCACACGAGCGATCAACCACACAATCAGAAGAGCGACCAGCCATAAAATCACACTAGCGACCAGCCACATAGTCACACGAACAACCAGCCACGCAATCACACAAACATCCAGCCGCACAATCACATGAGAGACCAGCCACATAATCACACGAGCGACCAGCCACACAATCACACGAGCGACCAGCCACGCAATCACACGAGCGACCAGCCACTCAATCACACGAGCCAGCCACGCAATCACACGAGCGACCAGCAACACAATCACATGAGAGACCAGCCACGCACTCACATTAGAGACCAGCCACGCAATCACATGAGTGACAAGCGACGCAATCACACGAGCGATCAGCCACGCAATCACACGAGTGACCAGCCACGCAATCACACTAGCGACCAGCCACGCTATCACTCGAGCGACCAGCCACGCAATCACACGAGCGACAAGCGACGCAATCACACGAGCGACCAGCCACGCAATCACAAGAGCGACCAGCAACGCATTCACACGAGCGACCAGCCATGCTATCACATGAGCGACCAGCAACATAATCACACGAGCGACCAGCCATGCAATCAGAGGAGCGACCAGCCACACAATCACATGAGAGACCAGCCAGGAAATAAGAAGAGCGACCAGCCACGCAATCAGAAGAGCGACCAACCACGCAATCAGAAGAGCGACCAGACACACAATCAGAAGAGCGAACGGCCAAGCAATCACACGAGCGACCAGCCACGCAATCACACGAGCGACCTGCCACGCAATCAAACGAGCGACCAGCCAAACAATCACATGAGAGACCAGCCACGCAATCACACGAGCGACCTGCCTAGCGACCAGCCACGCTATCACTCGAGCGACCAGCCACGCAATCACACGAGCGACAAGCCACGCAATCACATGAGAGACTAGCCACACAATCACACGAGCGACCAGCAACGCAATCACACGAGCGACCAGCCACGCAATCACATGAGCGACTAGCGACGCAATCACACTAGCGACTAGCAACGCGACCAGCCACGCAATCACATGAGCGACTAGCGACGCAATCACACGAGCGACCAGCAACGCAATCACACGAGCGACCAGCCAAACAATCACATGAGAGACCAGCCAGGCAATCACACGAGCGACCAGCCACACAAACATGAGAGACCAGCCACGCAATCACATTAGAGACCAGCCACGCAATCACACGAGCCAGCCACGCAATCACACGAGCGACCAGCCACACAATCACATGAGAGACCAGCCAAGCAATCAAATTAGAGACCAGCCACGCAATCACATGAGTGACAAGCGACGCAATCACAGGAGCGACCAGCCACGCAATCACACGAGTGACCAGCCACGCAATCACACGAGCGACCAGCCATGCTATCACTCGAGCGACCAGCCACGAAATCACACGAGCGAGAAGCGACGCAATCACACGAGCGACCAGCCACGCAATCACAAGAGCGACCAGCCACGCAATCACACGAGCGACCAGCCACGCAACCAGAAGAGCGACCAGCCACACAATCACACGAGCGACCAGCTACGCAATCACACGAGCGACCAGCCACACAATCACATGAGAGACCAGCCACGCAAACACATGAGCGACCAGCCACATATTCACACGAGTGACCAGCCACACAATCACACGAGCGACCAGCTACGCAACCACACGAGCGACCAGCCACACACTCACATAAGCGACTAGCCACGCAATCACATGAGCGACCAGCTACACAATCACACGAGCGGCCAGCCACACAATCACATGAGAGACCAGCCACACAATCACATGAGAGACCAGCCAGGCAATCAGAAGAGCGACCAGCCATGTAATCACACTAGCGACCAGCCACGCTATCACACGAGCGACCAGCCACGCAATCACACAAGAGACCAGCCACACAATCACATGAGAGACCAGTCACATAATCACGAGCGGCAAGCCACACAATCACACGAGCGACCAACCACGCTATCACACGAGCGACCAGCCACGCAATCACACGAGCGACCAGCCACGCAATCACAAGAGCGACAAGCCATGCAATCACACTAGCGACCAGTCACACAATCACATGAGCGACCAGCCATGCCATCACATAAGCGACTAGCAACGCAATCACACGAGCGACCAGCCACGCAATCACACGAGCGACCAGCAACGCAATCACACGAGCGACCAGCCACGCAATCACATGAGTGACCAGCCACGCAATCACATGAGTGACCAGCCACGCAATCACACGGGCGACCAGCCATGCAACCAGAAGAGCGACCAGCCACACAATCACACGAGAGACCAGCCACACAATCACATGAGCGACCAGCCACATATTCACATGAGCGACCAGCCACACAATCACACGAGCGACCAGCTACGCAATCACACGTGCGACCAGCCACACAATCACATGACCGACTAGCCACGCAATCACACGAGCGACCAGCCACGCAATCACACGAGCGACCAGCCAAACAATCACATGAGAGACCAGCCACGGAATCACATGAGAGACCAGCAACGCAATCACATGAGTGACAAGCGACGCAATCACACGAGCGACCAGCCACACAATCACACGAGCGACCAGCCACGCAATCACACGAGCGACCAGCAACGCAATCACACGAGCGACCAGCCACGCAATCACATGAGTGACCATCCACGCAATCACACGAGCGACCAGCCATGCAACCAGAAGAGCGACCAGCCACACAATCACACGAGAGACCAGCCACACAATCACATGAGAGACCAGCCACGCAATCACATGAGCGACCAGCCACATAATCACACGAGCGACCAGCCATGCAATCACACGAGCGACTAGCGACGCAATCACACGAGCAACCAGCCATCACACGAGCGACCAGCCATGCAATCACACGAGCGACTAGCCACGCAATCACATGAGCGACCAGCCGTGCAACCAGAAGAGCGACCAGCCACGCAATCACATGAGCGACTAGCGACGCAATCACACGAGCGACCAGCAACGCAATCAGACGAGCGACCAGCCAAACAATCACATGAGACCAGCCACGTAATCACATGAGAGACCAGCCACGCAATCACATGAGTGACTAGCGACGCAATCACACGAGCGACCAGCCAACGCAATCACACGAGCGACTAGCAACGCAATCACACGAGCGACCAGCCACGCAATAACATGAGTGACCAACCACGCAATCACACGAGCGACCAGCCACGCACTCAGAAGAGCGACCAGACAAACAATCACACGAGCAACCAGCCACACAATCAGAAGAGCGACCAGCCAACACAATCACATGAGAGACCAGCCACACAATCACATGAGAGACCAGCCACGCAATCACATGAGTGACAAGCGACGCAATCACACGAAAGATCAACCACACAATCATAAGAGCGATCAGCCACATAATCACACGAGCGACCAGCCATGCAATCAGAGGAGCGACCAGCCACGCAATCACATGAGCGACCAGCCACATATTCACACGAGCGACCAGCCACTCAATCAGAAGAGCGACCAGCTACGCAATCACACGAGCGACCAGCCACACAATCACATGAGCGACTAGCCACGCAATCACAGGAGCGACCAGCCGTGCAACCAGAAGAGCGACCAGCCACGCAATCACACGAGCGACCAGCAACACAATCACACGAGCAACCAGCCACACAATCAGAAGAGCGACCAGCCAACACAATCACATGAGAGACCAGCCACACAATCACACGAGCGACCAGCCACACAATCACATGAGAGACCAGCCACACAATCACATGAGAGACCAGCCACGCAATCAGAAGAGCGACCAGACACACAATCACACGAGCGACCAGCCACACAATAACACGAGCGACCAGCGACGCAAGCACACGAACGACCAGCCACACAATCACATGAGAGACCAGCCACATAATCACACGAGCGACCAGCCACACAATCACACGAGCGACCAGCCACGCAATCACACGAGCGACCAGCCACGCAATCACACGAGCCAGCCACGCAATCACACGAGCGACCAGCAACACAATCACATGAGAGACCAGCCACGCAATCACATTAGAGACCAGCCACGCAATCACATGAGTGACAAGCGACGCAATCACATGAGCGACCAGCCACGCAATCACACGAGCGATCAACCACACAATCAGAAGAGCGACCAGCCACAAAATCACACGAGCGACCAGCCACATAGTCACACGAACAACCAGCCACGCAATCACACAAACAACCAGCCACACAATCACATGAGAGACCAGCCACATAATCACACGAGCGACCAGCCACACAATCACACGAGCGACCAGCCACGCAATCACACGAGCGACCAGCCACTCAATCACACGAGCCAGCCACGCAATCACACGAGCGACCAGCAACACAATCACATGAGAGACCAGCCACGCAATCACATGAGTGACAAGCGACGCAATCACACGAGCGACCAGCCACGCAATCACACGAGCGATCAACCACACAGTCAGAAGAGCGACCAGCCACAAAATCACACGAACAACCAGCCACGCAATCACACAAACAACCAGCCACACAATCACATGAGAGACCAGCCACATAATCACACGAGCGACCAGCCACACAATCACACGAGCGACCAGCCACGCAATCACACGAGCGACCAGTCACACAATCACATAAGAGTCCAGTCACATAATCACATGAGCGGCCAGCCACACATTCACACGAGCGACCAGCCACACATTCCCACGAGCGACCAGCCACACAATCACACGAGAGACCAGCCACACAATCACATAAGCGACCAGCCATGCAATCACATAAGCGACTAGCAACGCAATCACACGAGCGACCAGCAACGCAATCACACGAGCGACCAGCCACGCAATCACATGAGTGACCAGCCACGCAATCACACGAGCGACCAGCCACGCAATCACATGAGTGACCAGCCACGCAATCACACGAGCGACCAGCCATGCAATCACAGGAGCGACCAGCCACATATTCACACGAGCGACCAGCCACACAATCACATGAGCGACCAGCCACACAATCACATGAGCGACTAGCCACGCAATCACAAGTGCGACCAGCCGTGCAACCAAAAGAGCGACCAGCCACGCAATCACAGGAGCGACCAGCCACACAATCACACGAGCAACCAGCCACACAATCACATGAGCGACCAGCCAACACAATCACATGAGAGACCAGCCACACAATCACACGATCGACGAGCCACACAATCACATGAGAGACCAGCCACACAATCAGAAGAGCGACCTGACAAACAATCACACGAGCAACCAGCCACACAATCAGAAGAGCGACCAGCCAACACAATCACATGAGAGACCAGCCACACAATCACATGAGTGACAAGCGACGCAATCACACGAGCGACCAGCCACGCAATCACACGAGAGACCAGCCACACAATCACATAAGCGACCAGCCATGCAATCACATAAGCGACTAGCAACGCAATCACACGAGCGACCAGCAACGCAATCACACGAGCGACCAGCCACGCAATCACACGAGCGACCAGCAACGCAATCACACGAGCGACCAGCCACGCAATCACATGAGTGACCAGCCACGCAATCACACGAGCGACCAGCCATGCAATCACAGGAGCGACCAGCCACATATTCACACGAGCGACCAGCCACACAATCACATGAGCGACCAGCCACACAATCACATGAGCGACTAGCCACGCAATCACAAGTGCGACCAGCCGTGCAACCAAAAGAGCGACCAGCCACGCAATCACAGGAGCGACCAGCCACACAATCACACGAGCAACCAGCCACACAATCACATGAGCGACCAGCCAACACAATCACATGAGAGACCAGCCACACAATCACACGATCGACGAGCCACACAATCACATGAGAGACCAGCCACACAATCAGAAGAGCGACCTGACAAACAATCACACGAGCAACCAGCCACACAATCAGAAGAGCGACCAGCCAACACAATCACATGAGAGACCAGCCACACAATCACATGAGTGACAAGCGACGCAATCACACGAGCGACCAGCCACGCAATCACACGAAAGATCAACCACACAATCAGAAGAGCGACCAGCCACATAATCACACGAGCGACCAGCCATGCAATCAGAGGAGCGACCAGCCACGCAATCACATGAGCGACCAGCCACATATTCACACGAGCGACCAGCCACTCAATCAGAAGAGCGACCAGCTACGCAATCACACGAGCGACCAGCCACACAATCACATGAGCGACTAGCCACGCAATCACAGGAGCGACCAGCCGTGCAACCAGAAGAGCGACCAGCCACGCAATCACACGAGCGACCAGCCACACAATCACACGAGCAACCAGCCACACAATCAGAAGAGCGACCAGCCAACACAATCACATGAGAGACCAGCCACACAATCACATGAGAGACCAGCCACACAATCACATGAGAGACCAGCCACGCAATCAGAAGAGCGACCAGACACACAATCACACGAGCGACCAGCCACACAATAACACGAGCGACCAGCGACGCAAGCACACGAACGACCAGCCACACAATCACATGAGAGACCAGCCACATAATCACACGAGCGACCAGCCACACAATCACACGAGCGACCAGCCACGCAATCACACGAGCGACCAGCCACGCAATCACACGAGCCAGCCACGCAATCACACGAGCGACCAGCAACACAATCACATGAGAGACCAGCCACGCAATCACATTAGAGACCAGCCACGCAATCACATGAGTGACAAGCGACGCAATCACACGAGCGACCAGCAACACAATCACATGAGAGACCAGCCACGCAATCACATTAGAGACCAGCCACGCAATCACATGAGTGACAAGCGACGCAATCACACGAGCGACAAGCCACGCAATCACACGAGCGATCAACCACACAATCAGAAGAGCGACCAGCCACAAAATCACACGAACAACCAGCCACGCAATCACACAAACAACCAGCCACACAATCACATGAGAGACCAGCCACATAATCACACGAGCGACCAGCCACACAATCACACGAGCGACCATCCACGCAATCACACGAGCGACCAGCCACTCAATCACACGAGCCAGCCACGCAATCACACGAGCGACCAGCAACACAATCACATGAGAGACCAGCCACGCACTCACATTAGAGACCAGCCACGCAATCACACGAGTGACCAGCCACGCAATCACACTAGCGACCAGCCACGCTATCACTCGAGCGACCAGCCACGCAATCACACGAGCGACAAGCGACGCAATCACACGAGCGACCAGCCACGCAATCACAAGAGCGACCAGCAACGCATTCACACGAGCGACCAGCCATGCAATCACATGAGCGACCAGCCACATAATCACACGAGCGACCAGCCATGCAATCAGAGGAGCGACCAGCCACACATTCACATGAGAGACCAGCCAGGCAATCAGAAGAGCGACCAGCCACGCAATCAGAAGAGCGACCAACCACGCAATCAGAAGAGCGACCAGACACACAATCACACGAGCAACCAGCCACACAATCAGAAGAGCGACCAGCCAACACAATCACATGAGAGACCAGCCACACAATCACACGAGCGACCAGCAACACAATCACACGAGCGACCAGCCACGCAATCACACGAGCGACCAGCCATGCAACCAGAAGAGCGACCAGCCACACAATCACACGAGCGACCAGCCACGCAATCACATGAGAGACCAGCCACGCAATCACATGAGCGACCAGCCACATATTCACACGAGCGACCAGCCATGCAATCACACGAGCGACTAGCGACGCAATCACACGAGCAACCAGCCATCACACGAGCGACCAGCAACGCAATCACACGAGCGACCAGCCACGCAATCACATGAGTGCCCAGCCACGCAATCACACGAGCGACCAGCCATGCAACCAGACGATCGACCAGCCACACAATCACACGAGATACCAGCCACACAATCACATGAGAGACCAGCCACGCAATCACATGAGCGACCAGCCACATATTCACACGAGCGGCCAGCCACACAATCACACGAGCGACCAGCTACGCAATCACACGAGCGACCAGCCACACAATCACATGAGCGACTAGCCACGCAATCACATGAGCGACCAGCCGTGCAACCAGAAGAGCGACCAGCCACGCAATCACATGAGCGACTAGCGACGCAATCACACGAGCGACCAGCAACGCAATCAGACGAGCGACCAGCCAAACAATCACATGAGACCAGCCACGTAATCACATGAGAGACCAGCCACGCAATCACATGAGTGACTAGCGACGCAATCACACGAGCGACCAGCCAACGCAATCACACGAGCGACTAGCAACGCAATCACACGAGCGACCAGCCACGCAATAACATGAGTGACCAACCACGCAATCACACGAGCGACCAGCCACGCAATCAGAAGAGCGACCAGACAAACAATCACACGAGCAACCAGCCACACAATCAGAAGAGCGACCAGCCAACACAATCACATGAGAGACCAGCCACACAATCACATGAGAGACCAGCCACGCAATCACATGAGTGACAAGCGACGCAATCACACGAAAGATCAACCACACAATCATAAGAGCGATCAGCCACATAATCACACGAGCGACCAGCCATGCAATCAGAGGAGCGACCAGCCACGCAATCACATGAGCGACCAGCCACATATTCACACGAGCGACCAGCCACTCAATCAGAAGAGCGACCAGCTACGCAATCACACGAGCGACCAGCCACACAATCACATGAGCGACTAGCCACGCAATCACAGGAGCGACCAGCCGTGCAACCAGAAGAGCGACCAGCCACGCAATCACACGAGCGACCAGCAACACAATCACACGAGCAACCAGCCACACAATCAGAAGAGCGACCAGCCAACACAATCACATGAGAGACCAGCCACACAATCACACGAGCGACCAGCCACACAATCACATGAGAGACCAGCCACACAATCACATGAGAGACCAGCCACGCAATCAGAAGAGCGACCAGACACACAATCACACGAGCGACCAGCCACACAATAACACGAGCGACCAGCGACGCAAGCACACGAACGACCAGCCACACAATCACATGAGAGACCAGCCACATAATCACACGAGCGACCAGCCACACAATCACACGAGCGACCAGCCACGCAATCACACGAGCGACCAGCCACGCAATCACACGAGCCAGCCACGCAATCACACGAGCGACCAGCAACACAATCACATGAGAGACCAGCCACGCAATCACATTAGAGACCAGCCACGCAATCACATGAGTGACAAGCGACGCAATCACATGAGCGACCAGCCACGCAATCACACGAGCGATCAACCACACAATCAGAAGAGCGACCAGCCACAAAATCACACGAGCGACCAGCCACATAGTCACACGAACAACCAGCCACGCAATCACACAAACAACCAGCCACACAATCACATGAGAGACCAGCCACATAATCACACGAGCGACCAGCCACACAATCACACGAGCGACCAGCCACGCAATCACACGAGCGACCAGCCACTCAATCACACGAGCCAGCCACGCAATCACACGAGCGACCAGCAACACAATCACATGAGAGACCAGCCACGCAATCACATGAGTGACAAGCGACGCAATCACACGAGCGACCAGCCACGCAATCACACGAGTGACCAGCCACGCAATCACACTAGCGACCAGCCACGCTATCACTCGAGCGACCAGCCACGCAATCACACGAGCGACAAGCGACGCAATCACACGAGCGACCAGCCACGCAATCACAAGAGCGACCAGCAACGCAGTCACACGAGCGACCAGCCATGCTATCACATGAGCGACCAGCCACATAATCACACGAGCAACCAGCCACACAATCAGAAGAGCGACCAGCCAACACAATCACATGAGAGACCAGCCACACAATCAGAAGAGCGACCAGCCACACAATCACACGAGCGACCAGCCACGCAATCACACGAGCGACCAGCCACGCAATCACACGAGCGACCTGCCACGCAATCACACGAGCGACCAGCAACACAATCACACGAGCAACCAGCCACTCAATCACACGAGCCAGCCACGCAATCACACGAGCGACCAGCAACACAATCACATGAGAGACCAGCCACGCACTCACATTAGAGACCAGCCACGCAATCACATGAGTGACAAGCGACGCAATCACACGAGCGACCAGCCACGCAATCACACGAGTGACCAGCCACGCAATCACACTAGCTACCAGCCACGCTATCACTCGAGCGACCAGCCACGCAATCACAAGAGCGACCAGCAACGCATTCACACGAGCGACCAGCCATGCTATCACATGAGCGACCAGCCACATAATCACACGAGCAACCAGCCACACAATCAGAAGAGCGACCAGCCAACACAATCACATGAGAGACCAGCCACACAATCACACGAGCGACCAGCCACACAATCACACGAGCGACCAGCCACGCAATCACACGAGCGACCAGCCACGCAATCACACGAGCGACCTGCCACGCAATCACACGAGCGACCAGCAACACAATCACACGAGCGACCAGCCACGCAATCACATGAGTGACCAGCCACGCAATCACACGAGCGACCAGCCACGCAATCAGAAGAGCGACCAGACAAACAATCACACGAGCAACCAGCCACACAATCAGAAGAGCGACCAGCAACGCAATCACACGAGCGACCAGCAACGCAATCACACGAGCGACCAGCCAAACAATCACATGAGACCAGCCACGCAATCACATGAGAGACCAGCCACGCAATCACATGAGTGACTAGCGACGCAATCACACGAGCGACCAGCCAACGCAATCACACGAGCGACTAGCAACGCAATTACACGACCGACCAGCCACGCAATCACATGAGTGACCAGCCACGCAATCACACGAGCGACCAGCCACGCAATCAGAAGAGCGACCAGACAAACAATCACACGAGCAACCAGCCACACAATCAGAAGAGCGACCAGCCAACACAATCAAATGAGAGACCAGCCACACAATCACATGAGAGACCAGCCACGCAAGCACATGAGTGACAAGGGACGCAATCACACGAGCGACCAGCCACGCAATCACACGAAAGATCAACCACACAATCAGAAGAGCGACCAGCCACATAATCACACGAGCGACCAGCCATGCAATCAGAAGAGCGACCAGCTACGCAATCACACGAGCGACCAGCCACACAATCACATGAGCGACTAGCCACGCAATCACAGGAGCGACCAGCCGTGCAACCAGAAGAGCGACCAGCCACGCAATCACACGAGCGACCAGCCACACAATCACACGAGCAACCAGCCACACAATCAGAAGAGCGACCAGCCAACACAATCACATGAGAGACCAGCCACACAATCACACGAGCGACCAGCCACACAATCACATGAGAGACCAGCCACACAATCACATGAGAGACGAGCCACGCAATCAGAAGAGCGACCAGACACACAATCACACGAGCGACCAGCCACACAATAACACGAGCGACCAGCGACGCAAGCACACGAACGACCAGCCACACAATCACATGAGAGACCAGCCACATAATCACACGAGCGACCAGCCACACAATCACACGAGCGACCAGCCACGCAATCACATGAGCGACCAGCCACGCAATCACACGAGCCAGCCACGCAATCACACGAGCGACCAGCAACACAATCACATGAGAGACCAGCCACGCAATCACATTAGAGACCAGCCACGCAATCACATGAGTGACAAGCGACGCAATCACACGAGCGACCAGCCACGCAATCACACGAGCGATCAACCACACAATCAGAAGAGCGACCAGCCACAAAATCACACGAGCGACCAGCCACATAGTCACACGAACAACCAGCCACGCAATCACACAAACAACCAGCCACACAATCACATGAGAGACCAGCCACATAATCACACGAGCGACCAGCCACACAATCACACGAGCGACCAGCCACGCAATCACACGAGCGACCAGCCACTCAATCACACGAGCCAGCCACGCAATCACACGAGCGACCAGCAACACAATCACATGAGAGACCAGCCACGCACTCACATTAGAGACCAGCAACGCAATCACATCAGTGACAAGCGACGCAATCACACGAGCGACCAGCCACGCAATCACACGAGTGACCAGCCACGCAATCACACTAGCGACCAGCCACGCTATCACTCGAGCGACCAGCCACGCAATCACACGAGCGACAAGCGACGCAATCACACGAGCGACCAGCCACGCAATCACAAGAGCGACCAGCCACACATTCACACGAGCGACCAGCCATGCTATCACATGAGCGACCAGCCACATAATCACACGAGCAACCAGCCACACAATCAGAAGAGCGACCAGCCAACACAATCACATGAGAGACCAGCCACACAATCACACGAGCGACCAGCCACACAATCACACGAGCGACCAGCCACGCAATCACACGAGCGACCAGCCACGCAATCACACGAGCGACCTGCCACGCAATCACACGAGCGACCAGCCAAACAATCACATGAGAGACCAGCGACGCAATCACATGAGAGACCAGCCACACAATCACACGAGCGACCAGCTACGCAATCACACGAGCGACCAGCCACACAATCACACGAGTGACCAGCCACGCAATCACACTAGCGACCAGCCACGCTATCACTCGAGCGACCAGCCACGCAATCACACGAGCGACAAGCGACGCAATCACACGAGCGACCAGCACGCAATCACAAGAGCGACCAGCAACGCATTCACACGAGCGATCAGCCATGCAATCACATGAGCGACCAGCCACATAATCACACGAGCGACCAGCCATGCAATCAGAGGAGCGACCAGCCACACAATCACATGAGAGACCAGCCAGGCAATCAGAAGAGCGACCAGCCACGCAATCAGAAGAGCGACCAACCACGCAATCAGAAGAGCGACCAGACATACAATCACACGAGCAACCAGCCACACAAACAGAAGAGCGACCAGCCAACACAATCACATGAGAGACCAGCCACATAATCACACGAGCGACCAGCCACACAATCACACGAGCGACCAGCCACGCAATCACACGAGCGACTAGCCACGCAATCACACGAGCGACCTGCCACGCAATCACACGAGCGACCAGCCAAACAATCACACGAGCGACCAGCAATGCAATCACACGAGCGACCAGCCACGCAATCAAATGAGCGACTAGCGACGCAATCACACGAGCGACCAGCAACGCGACCAGCCACGCAATCACATGAGCGACTAGCGACGCAATCACACGAGCGACCAGCCAAACAATCACATGAGAGACCAGCCAGGCAATCACACGAGCGACCAGCCACACAATCACATGAGAGACCAGCCACGCAATCACACAAGAGACCAGCCACACAATCACATGAGGGACCAGACACATAATCACGAGCGGCCAGCCACACAATCACACGAGCGACCAGCCACACAATCCCACGAGCGACCAGCCACACAATCACATGAGAGACCAGCCATGCAATCACACGAGCGACTAGCGACGCAATCACACGAGCAACCAGCCATCACACGAGCGACCAGCAACGCAATCACACGAGCGACCAGCCACGCAATCACATGAGTGCCCAGCCACGCAATCACACGAGCGACCAGCCATGCAACCAGACGATCGACCAGCCACACAATCACACGAGATACCAGCCACACAATCACATGAGAGACCAGCCACGCAATCACATGAGCGACCAGCCACATATTCACACGAGCGGCCAGCCACACAATCACACGAGCGACCAGCTACGCAATCACACGAGCGACCAGCCACACAATCACATGAGCGACTAGCCACGCAATCATGAGCGACCAGCCGTGCAACCAGAAGAGCAACCAGCCACGCAATCACATGAGCGACTAGCGACGCAATCACACGAGCGACCAGCAACGCAATCACACGAGCGACCAGCCAAACAATCACATGAGACCAGCCACGTAATCACATGAGAGACCAGCCACGCAATCACATGAGTGACTAGCGACGCAATCACACGAGCGACCAGCCAACGCAATCACACGAGCGACTAGCAACGCAATCACACGAGCGACCAGCCACGCAATCACATGAGTGACCAGCCACGCAATCACACGAGCGACCAGCCACGCAATCAGAAGAGCGACCAGACAAACAATCACACGAGCAACCAGCCACACAATCAGAAGAGCGACCAGCCAACACAATCACATGAGAGACCAGCCACACAATCACATGAGAGACCAGCCACGCAATCACATGAGTGACAAGCGACGCAATCACACGAAAGATCAACCACACAAACAGAAGAGCGATCAGCCACATAATCACACGAGCGACCAGCCATGCAATCAGAGGAGCGACCAGCCACGCAATCACATGAGCGACCAGCCACATATTCACACGAGCGACCAGCCACTCAATCAGAAGAGCGACCAGCTACGCAATCACACGAGCGACCAGCCACACAATCACATGAGCGACTAGCCACGCAATCACAGGAGCGACCAGCCGTGCAACCAGAAGAGCGAGCAGCCACGCAATCACACGAGCGACCAGCCACACAATCACACGAGCAACCAGCCACACAATCAGAAGAGCGACCAGCCAACACAATCACATGAGAGACCAGCCACACAATCACACGAGCGACCAGCCACACAATCACATGAGAGACCAGCCACACAATCACATGAGAGACCAGCCACGCAATCAGAAGAGCGACCAGACACACAATCTCTCGAGCGACCAGCCACACAATAACACGAGCGACCAGCGACGCAAGCACACGAACGACCAGCCACACAATCACATCAGAGACCAGCCACATAATCACACGAGCGACCAGCCACACAATCACACGAGCGACCAGCCACGCAATCACACGAGCGACCAGCCACGCAATCACACGAGCCAGCCACGCAATCACACGAGCGACCAGCAACACAATCACATGAGAGACCAGCCACGCAATCACATTAGAGACCAGCCACGCAATCACATGAGTGACAAGCGACGCAATCACATGAGCGACCAGCCACGCAATCACACGAGCGATCAACCACACAATCAGAAGAGCGACCAGCCACAAAATCACACGAGCGACCAGCTACATAGTCACACGAACAACCAGCCACGCAATCACACAAACAACCAGCCACACAATCACATGAGAGACCAGCCACATAATCACACGAGCGACCAGCCACACAATCACACGAGCGACCAGCCACGCAATCACACGAGCGACCAGCCACTCAATCACACGAGCCAGCCACGCAATCACACGAGCGACCAGCAACACAATCACATGAGAGACCAGCCACGCAATCACATGAGTGACAAGCGACGCAATCACACGAGCGACCAGCCACGCAATCACACGAGTGACCAGCCACGCAATCACACTAGCGACCAGCCACGCTATCACTCGAGCGACAAGCCACGCAATCACACGAGCGACAAGCGACGCAATCACACGAGCGACCAGCCACGCAATCACAAGAGCGACCAGCAACACATTCACACGAGCGACCAGCCATGCTATCACATGAGCGACCAGCCACATAATCACACGAGCAACCAGCCACACAATCAGAAGAGCGACCAGCCAACACAATCACATGAGAGACCAGCCACACAATCACACGAGCGACCAGCCACACAATCACACGAGCGACCAGCCACGCAATCACACGAGCGACCAGCCACGCAATCACACGAGCGACCTGCCACGCAATCACACGAGCGACCAGCAACACAATCACACGAGCGACCAGCCACTCAATCACACGAGCCAGCCACGCAATCACACGAGCGACCAGCAACACAATCACATGAGAGACCAGCCACGCACTCACATTAGAGACCAGCCACGCAATCACATGAGTGACAAGCGACGCAATCACACGAGCGACCAGCCACGCAATCACACGAGTGACCAGCCACGCAATCACACTAGCGACCAGCCACGCTATCACTCGAGCGACCAGCCACGCAATCACAAGAGCGACCAGCAACGCATTCACACGAGCGACCAGCCATGCTATCACATGAGCAACCAGCCACATAATCACACGAGCAACCAGCCACACAATCAGAAGAGCGACCAGCCAACACAATCACATGAGAGACCAGCCACACAATCACACGAGCGACCAGCCACACAATCACACGAGCGACCAGCCACGCAATCACACGAGCGACCAGCCACGCAATCACACGAGCGACCTGCCACGCAATCACACGAGCGACCAGCAACACAATCACACGAGCGACCAGCCACGCAATCACATGAGTGACCAGCCACGCAATCACACGAGCGACCAGCCACGCAATCAGAAGAGCGACCAGACAAACAATCACACGAGCAACCAGCCACACAATCAGAAGAGCGACCAGCAACGCAATCACACGAGCGACCAGCAACGCAATCACACGAGCGACCAGCCAAACAATCACATGAGACCAGCCACGCAATCACATGAGAGACCAGCCACGCAATCACATGAGTGACTAGCGACGCAATCACACGAGCGACCAGCCAACGCAATCACACGAGCGACTAGCAACGCAATCACACGACCGACCAGCCACGCAATCACATGAGTGACCAGCCACGCAATCACACGAGCGACCAGCCACGCAATCAGAAGAGCGACCAGACAAACAATCACACGAGCAACCAGCCACACAATCAGAAGAGCGACCAGCCAACACAATCAAATGAGAGACCAGCCACACAATCACATGAGAGACCAGCCACGCAAGCACATGAGTGACAAGGGACGCAATCACACGAGCGACCAGCCACGCAATCACACGAAAGATCAACCACACAATCAGAAGAGCGACCAGCCACATAATCACACGAGCGACCAGCCATGCAATCAGAAGAGCGACCAGCTACGCAATCACACGAGCGACCAGCCACACAATCACACGAGCAACCAGCCACACAATCAGAAGAGCGACCAGCCAACACAATCACATGAGAGACCAGCCACACAATCACACGAGCGACCAGCCACACAATCACATGAGAGACCAGCCACACAATCACATGAGAGACGAGCCACGCAATCAGAAGAGCGACCAGACACACAATCACACGAGCGACCAGCCACACAATAACACGAGCGACCAGCGACGCAAGCACACGAACGACCAGCCACACAATCACATGAGAGACCAGCCACATAATCACACGAGCGACCAGCCACGCAATCACACGAGCGACCAGCCACTCAATCACACGAGCCAGCCACGCAATCACACGAGCGACCAGCAACACAATCACATGAGAGACCAGCCACGCAATCACATGAGTGACAAGCGACGCAATCACACGAGCGACCAGCCACGCAATCACACGAGTGACCAGCCACGCAATCACACTAGCGACCAGCCACGCTATCACTCGAGCGACCAGCCACGCAATCACACGAGCGACAAGCGACGCAATCACACGAGCGACCAGCCACGCAATCACAAGAGCGACCAGCAACGCATTCACACGAGCGACCAGCCATGCTATCACATGAGCGACCAGCCACATAATCACACGAGCAACCAGCCACACAATCAGAAGAGCGACCAGCCAACACAATCACATGAGAGACCAGACACACAATCACACGAGCGACCAGCCACACAATCACACGAGCGACCAGCCACGCAATCACACGAGCGACCAGCCACGCAATCACACGAGCGACCTGCCACGCAATCACACGAGCGACCAGCAACACAATCACACGAGCGACCAGCCACTCAATCACACGAGCCAGCCACGCAATCACACGAGCGACCAGCAACACAATCACATGAGAGACCAGCCACGCACTCACATTAGAGACCAGCCACGCAATCACATGAGTGACAAGCGACGCAATCACACGAGCGACCAGCCACGCAATCACACGAGTGACCAGCCACGCAATCACACTAGCGACCAGCCACGCTATCACTCGAGCGACCAGCCACGCAATCACAAGAGCGACCAGCAACGCATTCACACGAGCGACCAGCCATGCTATCACATGAGCGACCAGCCACATAATCACACGAGCAACCAGCCACACAATCAGAAGAGCGACCAGCCAACACAATCACATGAGAGACCAGCCACACAATCACACGAGCGACCAGCCACACAATCACACGAGCGACCAGCCACGCAATCACACGAGCGACCAGCCACGCAATCACACGAGCGACCTGCCACGCAATCACACGAGCGACCAGCAACACAATCACACGAGCGACCAGCCACGCAATCACATGAGTGACCAGCCACGCAATCACACGAGCGACCAGCCACGCAATCAGAAGAGCGACCAGACAAACAATCACACGAGCAACCAGCCACACAATCAGAAGAGCGACCAGCAACGCAATCACACGAGCGACCAGCAACGCAATCACACGAGCGACCAGCCAAACAATCACATGAGACCAGCCACGCAATCACATGAGAGACCAGCCACGCAATCACATGAGTGACTAGCGACGCAATCACATGAGCGACCAGCCAACGCAATCACACGAGCGACCAGCCACGCAATCACATGAGTGATCAGCCACGCAATCACACGAGCGACCAGCCACGCAATCAGAAGAGCGACCAGACAAACAATCACACGAGCAACCAGCCACACAATCAGAAGAGCGACCAGCCAACACAATCAAATGAGAGACCAGCCACACAATCACATGAGAGACCAGCCACGCAAGCACATGAGTGACAAGGGACGCAATCACACGAGCGACCAGCCACGCAATCACACGAAAGATCAACCACACAATCAGAAGAGCGACCAGCCACATAATCACACGAGCGACCAGCCATGCAATCAGAAGAGCGACCAGCTACGCAATCACACGAGCGACCAGCCACACAATCACATGAGCGACTAGCCACGCAATCACAGGAGCGACCAGCCGTGCAACCAGAAGAGTGACCAGCCACGCAATCACACGAGCGACCAGCCACACAATCACACGAGCAACCAGCCACACAATCAGAAGAGCGACCAGCCAACACAATCACATGAGAGACCAGCCACACAATCACACGAGCGACCAGCCACACAATCACATGAGAGACCAGCCACACAATCACATGAGAGACGAGCCACGCAATCAGAAGAGCGACCAGACACACAATCACACGAGCGACCAGCCACACAATAACACGAGCGACCAGCGACGCAAGCACACGAACGACCAGCCACACAATCACATGAGAGACCAGCCACATAATCACACGAGCGACCAGCCACACAATCACACGAGCGACCAGCCACGCAATCACACGAGCGACCAGCCACGCAATCACACGAGAGACCTGCCACGCAATCACACGAGCGACCAGCAACACAATCACACGAGCGACCAGCCACGCAATCACATGAGTGACCAGCCACGCAATCACACGAGCGACCAGCCACGCAATCAGAAGAGCGACCAGACAAACAATCACACGAGCAACCAGCCACACAATCAGAAGAGCGACCAGCAACGCAATCACACGAGCGACCAGCAACGCAATCACACGAGCGACCAGCCAAACAATCACATGAGACCAGCCACGCAATCACATGAGAGACCAGCCACGCAATCACATGAGTGACTAGCGACGCAATCACACGAGCGACCAGCCAACGCAATCACACGAGCGACTAGCAACGCAATCACACGACCGACCAGCCACGCAATCACATGAGTGACCAGCCACGCAATCACACGAGCGACCAGCCACGCAATCAGAAGAGCGACCAGACAAACAATCACACGAGCAACCAGCCACACAATCAGAAGAGCGACCAGCCAACACAATCAAATGAGAGACCAGCCACACAATCACATGAGAGACCAGCCACGCAAGCACATGAGTGACAAGGGACGCAATCACACGAGCGACCAGCCACGCAATCACACGAAAGATCAACCACACAATCAGAAGAGCGACCAGCCACATAATCACACGAGCGACCAGCCATGCAATCAGAAGAGCGACCAGCTACGCAATCACACGAGCGACCAGCCACACAATCACATGAGCGACTAGCCACGCAATCACAGGAGCGACCAGCCGTGCAACCAGAAGAGCGACCAGCCACGCAATCACACGAGCGACCAGCCACACAATCACACGAGCAACCAGCCACACAATCAGAAGAGCGACCAGCCAACACAATCACATGAGAGACCAGCCACACAATCACACGAGCGACCAGCCACACAATCACATGAGAGACCAGCCACACAATCACATGAGAGACGAGCCACGCAATCAGAAGAGCGACCAGACACACAATCACACGAGCGACCAGCCACACAATAACACGAGCGACCAGCGACGCAAGCACACGAACGACCAGCCACACAATCACATGAGAGACCAGCCACATAATCACACGAGCGACCAGCCACACAATCACACGAGCGACCAGCCACGCAATCACACGAGCGACAAGCGACGCAATCACACGAGCGACCAGCCACGCAATCACAAGAGCGACCAGCAACGCATTCACACGAGCGACCAGCCATGCTATCACATGAGCGACCAGCCACATAATCACACGAGCAACCAGCCACACAATCAGAAGAGCGACCAGCCAACAATATCACATGAGAGACCAGCCACACAATCACACGAGCGACCAGCCACACAATCACACGAGCGACCAGCCACGCAATCACACGAGCGACCAGCCACGCAATCACACGAGCGACCTGCCACGCAATCACACGAGCGACCAGCCAAACAATCACATGAGAGACCAGCGACGCAATCACATGAGAGACCAGCCACACAATCACACGAGCGACCAGCTACGCAATCACACGAGCGACCAGCCACACAATCACACGAGTGACCAGCCACGCAATCACACTAGCGACCAGCCACGCTATCACTCGAGCGACCAGCCACGCAATCACACGAGCGACAAGCGACGCAATCACATGAGCGACCAGCACGCAATCACAAGAGCGACCAGCAACGCATTCACACGAGCGATCAGCCATGCAATCACATGAGCGACCAGCCACATAATCACACGAGCGACCAGCCATGCAATCAGAGGAGCGACCAGCCACACAATCACATGAGAGACCAGCCAGGCAATCAGAAGAGCGACCAGCCACGCAATCAGAAGAGCGACCAACCACGCAATCAGAAGAGCGACCAGACATACAATCACACGAGCAACCAGCCACACAAACAGAAGAGCGACCAGCCAACACAATCACATGAGAGACCAGCCACATAATCACACGAGCGACCAGCCACACAATCACACGAGCTACCAGCCACGCAATCACACGAGCGACTAGCCACGCAATCACACGAGCGACCTGCCACGCAATCACACGAGCGACCAGCCAAACAATCACACGAGCGACCAGCAACGCAATCACACGAGCGACCAGCCACGCAATCAAATGAGCGACTAGCGACGCAATCACACGAGCGACCAGCAACGCGACCAGCCACGCAATCACATGAGCGACTAGCGACGCAATCACACGAGCGACCAACCAAACAATCACATGAGAGACCAGCCACACAATCACACGAGCGACCAGCCACACAATCCCACGAGCGACCAGCCACACAATCACATGAGAGACCAGCCA
Source organism: Acipenser ruthenus (assembly GCF_902713425.1). Classification (NCBI taxonomy): domain Eukaryota; kingdom Metazoa; phylum Chordata; class Actinopteri; order Acipenseriformes; family Acipenseridae; genus Acipenser; species Acipenser ruthenus. Next base: position 11,339,494 of record NC_081208.1, on the reverse strand, counting down.
GGCAATCAGATGAGAGACCAGCCATGTAATCACACGAGCGACCAGCCACGCTATCACACGAGCGACCAGCCACGCAATCACACGAGCGACCAGCCACGCAATCACACGAGCCAGCCACGCAATCACACGAGCAACCAGCCACACAATCACATGAGAGACCAGCCACGCAATCACATTAGAGACCAGCCACGCAATCACATGAGTGACAAGCGACGCAATCACAGGAGCGACCAGCCACGCAATCACACGAGTGACCAGCCACGCAATCACACGAGCGACCAGCCATGCTATCACTCGAGCGACCAGCCACGAAATCACACGAGCGAGAAGCGACGCAATCACACGAGCGACCAGCCACGCAATCACAAGAGCGACCAGCCACGCAATCACACGAGCGACCAACAACGCAATCACACGAGCGACCAGCCACACAATCACACGAGCGACCAGCTACGAGATCACACGTGCGAACAGCCACACAATCACATGACCGACTCGCCACGCAATCACACGAGCGACCAGCCGTGCAACCAGAAGAGCGACCAGCCACGCAATCACATGAGCGTCTAGCGACGCAATCACATGAGAGACCAGCCACGCAATCACATGAAAGACCAGCCACGCAATCACATGAGTGACTAGCGACGCAATGACACGAGCGACCAGCCAACGCAATCACACGAGCGACTAGCAATGCAATCACATGAGCGACCAGCCACACAATCAGAAGAGCGACCAGCCAACACAATCACATGAGAGACCAGCCACATAATCACACGAGCGACCAGCCACACAATCACACGAGCGACCAGCCACGCAATCACACGAGCGACCTGCCAGGCAATCACACGAGCGACCAGCCAAACAATCACACGAGCGACCAGCAACGCAATCACACGAGCGACCAGCCACGCAATCAGAGGAGCAACCAGCCACAGAATCATATGAGAGACCAACCACGCAATCACAAGAGCGACCAGCCACGCAATCACACTAGCGACCAGCCACACAAACACATGAGAGACCAGTCACATATTCACACGAGCGACCAGCCACACAATCACACGAGCGACCAGCTATGCAATCACACGTGCGACCAGCCATGCAATCACACGAGCGACTAGCGACGCAATCACACGAGCGACCAGCCACGCAACCAGAAGAGTGACCAGCCACACAATCACACTAGCGACCAGCCACACAATCACATGAGCGACCAGCCATGCAAATCACACGAGCGACTAGCGACGCAATCACACGAGCGACCAGCCACACAATCACACGAGCGACCAGCAACGCAATCACACGAGCGACCAGCCACGCAATCACATGAGTGACCAGCCACGCAATCACACGAGCGACCAGCAATGCAACCAGAAGAGCGACCAGCCACACGATCACACGAGCGACTAGCGACGCAATCACACGAGCGACCAGCCACGCAACCAGAAGAGTGACCAGCCACACAATCACACGAGAGACCAGCCACACAATCACATGAGCGACCAGCCATGCAATCACACGAGCGACCAGCCATGCAATCACATGAGCGACCAGTCACATAATCACACGAGCGACCAGCCATGCAATCAGAAGAGCGACCAGCCACGCAATCAGAAGAGCGACCAACCACGCAATCAGAAGAGCGACCAGACACACAATCACACGAGCAACCAGCCACACAATCAGAAGAGCGACCAGCCAACACAATCACATGAGAGACCAGCCACAGAATGACATGAGGGACCAGCCACTTAATCACACGAGCGACCAGCCACGCAATCACACGAGCGACCAGCCACACAATCACACGAGCGACCAGCCACACAATAACACGAGCGACCAGCGACGCAAGCACACGATCGACCAGCCACACAATCACATGAGAGACCAGCCACATAATCACACGAGCGACCAGCCACGCAATCACACGAGCGACCAGCCACGCAATCACACGAGCCAGCCACGCAATCACACGAGCGACCAGCAACACAATCACATGAGAGACCTGCCACGCAATCACATTAGAGACCAGCCACGCAATCACATGAGTGACAATGACGCAATCACACGAGCGACCAGCCACGCAATCACACGAGCGACCAGCAACACAATCACATGAGAGACCAGCCACGCAATCACATTATAGACCAGCCACGCAATGACATGAGTGACAAGCGACGCAATCACACGAGCGAACAGCTACGCAATCACACGAGCGACCAGCCACACAATCACATGAGAGACCAGCCACACAATCACACGAGCAACCAGCCACACAATCAGAAGAGCGACCAGCCAACACAATCACATGAGAGACCAGCCACACAATCACACGAGCGACCAGCCACACAATCACATGAGAGACCAGCCACACAATCACATGAGAGACCAGCCACGCAATCAGAAGAGCGACCAGACACACAATCACACGAGCGACCAGCCACGCAATCACACGAGCGACCAGCAACACAATCACATGAGAGACCAGCCACGCAATCACATTAGAGACCAGCCACGCAATCACATGAGTGACAAGCGACGCAATCACACGAGCGACCAGCCACGCAATCACACGAGCGATCAACCACACAATCAGAAGAGCGACCAGCCATAAAATCACACTAGCGACCAGCCACATAGTCACACGAACAACCAGCCACGCAATCACACAAACATCCAGCCGCACAATCACATGAGAGACCAGCCACATAATCACACGAGCGACCAGCCACACAATCACACGAGCGACCAGCCACGCAATCAGAAGAGCGACCAGACACACAATCACACGAGCGACCAGCCACGCAATCACACGAGCGACCAGCAACACAATCACATGAGAGACCAGCCACGCAATCACATTAGAGACCAGCCACGCAATCACATGAGTGACAAGCGACGCAATCACACGAGCGACCAGCCACGCAATCACACGAGCGATCAACCACACAATCAGAAGAGCGACCAGCCATAAAATCACACTAGCGACCAGCCACATAGTCACACGAACAACCAGCCACGCAATCACACAAACATCCAGCCGCACAATCACATGAGAGACCAGCCACATAATCACACGAGCGACCAGCCACACAATCACACGAGCGACCAGCCACGCAATCACACGAGCGACCAGCCACTCAATCACACGAGCCAGCCACGCAATCACACGAGCGACCAGCAACACAATCACATGAGAGACCAGCCACGCACTCACATTAGAGACCAGCCACGCAATCACATGAGTGACAAGCGACGCAATCACACGAGCGATCAGCCACGCAATCACACGAGTGACCAGCCACGCAATCACACTAGCGACCAGCCACGCTATCACTCGAGCGACCAGCCACGCAATCACACGAGCGACAAGCGACGCAATCACACGAGCGACCAGCCACGCAATCACAAGAGCGACCAGCAACGCATTCACACGAGCGACCAGCCATGCTATCACATGAGCGACCAGCAACATAATCACACGAGCGACCAGCCATGCAATCAGAGGAGCGACCAGCCACACAATCACATGAGAGACCAGCCAGGCAATCAGAAGAGCGACCAGCCACGCAATCAGAAGAGCGACCAACCACGCAATCAGAAGAGCGACCAGACACACAATCACACGAGGAACCAGCCACACAATCAGAAGAGCGAACGGCCAACACAATCAGAGAGACCAGCCACACAATCACACGAGCGACCAGCCACACAATCACACGAGCGACCAGCCATGCAATCACACGAGCGACCAGCCACGCAATCACACGAGCGACCTGCCACGCAATCACACGAGCGACCAGCCAAACAATCACATGAGAGACCAGCCACGCAATCACATGAGAGACCAGCCACACAATCACACGAGCGACCAGCTACGCAATCACACGAGCGACCAGTCACACAATCACACGAGTGACCAGCCACGCAATCACACTAGCGACCAGCCACGCTATCACTCGAGCGACCAGCCACGCAATCACACGAGCGACAAGCGACGCAATCACACGAGCGACCAGCCACGCAATCACAAGAGCGACCAGCAACGCATTCACACGAGCGACCAGCCATGCAATCACATGAGCGACCAGCCACATAATCACACGAGCGACCAGCCATGCAATCAGAGGAGCGACCAGCCACACAATCACATGAGAGACCAGCCAGGCAATCAGAAGAGCGACCAGCCACGCAATCAGAAGAGCGACCAACCACGCAATCAGAAGAGCGACCAGACACACAATCACACGAGCAACCAGCCACACAATCAGAAGAGCGACCAGACAACACAATCACATGAGAGACCAGCCACACAATCACACGAGCGACCAGCCACACAATCACACGAGCGACCAGCCACGCAATCACACGAGCGACTAGCCACGCAATCACACGAGCGACCTGCCACGCAATCACACGAGCGACCAGCCAAACAATCACATGAGAGACCAGCCACGCAATCACATGAGAGACCAGCCACACAATCACACGAGCGACCAGCAACGCAATCACACGAGCGACCAGCCACGCAATCACATGAGCGACTAGCGACGCAATCACACTAGCGACCAGCAACGCGACCAGCCACGCAATCACATGAGCGACTAGCGACGCAATCACACGAGCGACCAGCAACGCAATCACACGAGCGACCAGCCAAACAATCACATGAGAGACCAGCAAGGCAATCACACGAGCGACCAGCCACACAAACATGAGAGACCAGCCACGCAATCACACAAGAGACCAGCCACACAATCACATGAGAGACAAGTCACATAATCACGAGCGGCCAGCCACACAATCACACGAGCGACCAGCCACACAATCCCACGAGCGACCAGCCACACAATCACATGAGAGACCAGCCAGGCAATCAGATGAGCGACCAGCCATGTAATCACACGAGCGACCAGCCACGCTATCACACGAGCGACCAGCCACGCAATCACACGAGCGACCAGCCACGCAATCACACGAGCCAGCCACGCAATCACACGAGCGACCAGCCACACAATCACATGAGAGACCAGCCAAGCAATCACATTAGAGACCAGCCACGCAATCACATGAGTGACAAGCGACGCAATCACACGAGTGACCAGCCACGCAATCACACGAGCGACCAGCCATGCTATCACTCGAGCGACCAGCCACGAAATCACACGAGCGAGAAGCGACGCAATCACACGAGCGACCAGCCACGCAATCATAAGAGCGACCAGCCACGCAATCACACGAGCGACCAGCCACGCAACCAGAAGAGCGACCAGCCACACAATCACACGAGCGACCAGCTACGCAACCACACGAGCGACCAGCCACACACTCACATAAGCGACTAGCCACGCAATCACATGAGCGACCAGCTACACAATCACACGAGCGGCCAGCCACACAATCACATGAGAGACCAGCCACACAATCACATGAGAGACCAGCCAGGCAATCAGAAGAGCGACCAGCCATGTAATCACACTAGCGACCAGCCACGCTATCACACGAGCGACCAGCCACGCAATCACACAAGAGACCAGCCACACAATCACATGAGAGACCAGTCACATAATCACGAGCGGCAAGCCACACAATCACACGAGCGACCAACCACGTTTTCACACGAGCGACCAGCCACGCAATCACACGAGCGACCAGCCACGCAATCACAAGAGCGACCAGCCATGCAATCACACTAGCGACCAGTCACACAATCACATGAGCGACCAGCCATGCCATCACATAAGCGACTAGCAACGCAATCACACGAGCGACCAGCCACGCAATCACACGAGCGACCAGCAACGCAATCACACGAGCGACCAGCCACGCAATCACATGAGTGACCAGCCACGCAATCACATGAGTGACCAGCCACGCAATCACACGGGCGACCAGCCATGCAACCAGAAGAGCGACCAGCCACACAATCACACGAGAGACCAGCCACACAATCACATGAGCGACCAGCCACATATTCACATGAGCGACCAGCCACACAATCACACGAGCGACCAGCTACGCAATCACACGTGCGACCAGCCACACAATCACATGACCGACTAGCCACGCAATCACACGAGCGACCAGCCACGCAATCAGACGAGCGACCAGCCAAACAATCACATGAGAGACCAGCCACGGAATCACATGAGAGACCAGCAACGCAATCACATGAGTGACAAGCGACGCAATCACACGAGCGACCAGCCACACAATCACACGAGCGACCAGCCACGCAATCACACGAGCGACCAGCAACGCAATCACACGAGCGACCAGCCACGCAATCACATGAGTGACCAGCCACGCAATCACACGAGCGACCAGCGACGCAAGCACACGATCGACCAGCCATGCAATCACATGAGAGACCAGCCACATAATCACACGAGCGACCAGCCACGCAATCACACGAGCGACCAGCCACGCAATCACACGAGCCAGCCACGCAATCACACGAGCGACCAGCAACACAATCACATGAGAGACCTGCCACGCAATCACATTAGAGACCAGCCACGCAATCACATGAGTGACAATGACGCAATCACACGAGCGACCAGCCACGCAATCACACGAGCGACCAGCAACACAATCACATGAGAGACCAGCCACGCAATCACACTAGCGACCAGCCACGCTATCACACGAGCGACCAGCCACGCAATCACACAAGAGACCAGCCACACAATCACATGAGAGACCAGTCACATAATCACGAGCGGCAAGCCACACAATCACACGAGCGACCAACCACGCTATCACACGAGCGACCAGCCACGCAATCACACGAGCGACCAGCCACGCAATCACAAGAGCGACCAGCCATGCAATCACACTAGCGACCAGTCACACAATCACATGAGCGACCAGCCATGCCATCACACGAGCGACCAGCCACGTAATCACACGAGCGACCAGCAACGCAATCACACGAGCGACCAGCCACGCAATCACATGAGTGACCAGCCACGCAATCACATGAGTGACCAGCCACGCAATCACACGGGCGACCAGCCATGCAACCAGAAGAGCGACCAGCCACACAATCACACGAGAGACCAGCCACACAATCACATGAGCGACCAGCCACATATTCACATGAGCGACCAGCCACACAATCACATGAGCGACCAGCTACGCAATCACACGTGCGACCAGCCACACAATCACATGACCGACTAGCCACGCAATCACACGAGCGACCAGCCACGCAATCAGACGAGCGACCAGCCAAACAATCACATGAGAGACCAGCCACGGAATCACATGAGAGACCAGCAACGCAATCACATGAGTGACAAGCGACGCAATCACACGAGCGACCAGCCACACAATCACACGAGCGACCAGCAACGCAATCACACGAGCGACCAGCCACGCAATCACATGAGTGACCAGCCACGCAATCACACGAGCGACCAGCGACGCAAGCACACGATCGACCAGCCATGCAATCACATGAGAGACCAGCCACATAATCACACGAGCGACCAGCCACGCAATCACACGAGCGACCAGTCACGCAATCACACGAGCCAGCCACGCAATCACACGAGCGACCAGCAACACAATCACATGAGAGACCTGCCACGCAATCACATTAGAGACCAGCCACGCAATCACATGAGTGACAATGACGCAATCACACGAGCGACCAGCCACGCAATCACACGAGCGACCAGCAACACAATCACATGAGAGACCAGCCACGCAATCACATTATAGACCAGCCACGCAATGACATGAGTGACAAGCGACGCAATCACACGAGCGAACAGCTACGCAATCACACGAGCGACCAGCCAAACAATCACATGAGAGACCAGCCACACAATCACACGAGCAACCAGCCACACAATCAGAAGAGCGACCAGCCAACACAATCACATGAGAGACCAGCCACACAATCACACGAGCGACCAGCCACACAATCACATGAGAGACCAGCCACACAATCACATGAGAGACCAGCCACGCAATCAGAAGAGCGACCAGACACACAATCACAAGAGCGACCAGCCACGCAATCACACGAGCGACCAGCAACACAATCACATGAGAGACCAGCCACGCAATCACATTAGAGACCAGCCACGCAATCACATGAGTGACAAGCGACGCAATCACACGAGCGACCAGCCACGCAATCACACGAGCGATCAACCACACAATCAGAAGAGCGACCAGCCATAAAATCACACTAGCGACCAGCCACATAGTCACACGAACAACCAGCCACGCAATCACACAAACATCCAGCCGCACAATCACATGAGAGACCAGCCACATAATCACACGAGCGACCAGCCACACAATCACACGAGCGACCAGCCACGCAATCACACGAGCGACCAGCCACTCAATCACACGAGCCAGCCACGCAATCACACGAGCGACCAGCAACACAATCACATGAGAGACCAGCCACGCACTCACATTAGAGACCAGCCACGCAATCACATGAGTGACAAGCGACGCAATCACACGAGCGATCAGCCACGCAATCACACGAGTGACCAGCCACGCAATCACACTAGCGACCAGCCACGCTATCACTCGAGCGACCAGCCACGCAATCACACGAGCGACAAGCGACGCAATCACACGAGCGACCAGCCACGCAATCACAAGAGCGACCAGCAACGCATTCACACGAGCGACCAGCCATGCTATCACATGAGCGACCAGCAACATAATCACACGAGCGACCAGCCATGCAATCAGAGGAGCGACCAGCCACACAATCACATGAGAGACCAGCCAGGAAATAAGAAGAGCGACCAGCCACGCAATCAGAAGAGCGACCAACCACGCAATCAGAAGAGCGACCAGACACACAATCAGAAGAGCGAACGGCCAAGCAATCACACGAGCGACCAGCCACGCAATCACACGAGCGACCTGCCACGCAATCAAACGAGCGACCAGCCAAACAATCACATGAGAGACCAGCCACGCAATCACACGAGCGACCTGCCTAGCGACCAGCCACGCTATCACTCGAGCGACCAGCCACGCAATCACACGAGCGACAAGCCACGCAATCACATGAGAGACTAGCCACACAATCACACGAGCGACCAGCAACGCAATCACACGAGCGACCAGCCACGCAATCACATGAGCGACTAGCGACGCAATCACACTAGCGACTAGCAACGCGACCAGCCACGCAATCACATGAGCGACTAGCGACGCAATCACACGAGCGACCAGCAACGCAATCACACGAGCGACCAGCCAAACAATCACATGAGAGACCAGCCAGGCAATCACACGAGCGACCAGCCACACAAACATGAGAGACCAGCCACGCAATCACATTAGAGACCAGCCACGCAATCACACGAGCCAGCCACGCAATCACACGAGCGACCAGCCACACAATCACATGAGAGACCAGCCAAGCAATCAAATTAGAGACCAGCCACGCAATCACATGAGTGACAAGCGACGCAATCACAGGAGCGACCAGCCACGCAATCACACGAGTGACCAGCCACGCAATCACACGAGCGACCAGCCATGCTATCACTCGAGCGACCAGCCACGAAATCACACGAGCGAGAAGCGACGCAATCACACGAGCGACCAGCCACGCAATCACAAGAGCGACCAGCCACGCAATCACACGAGCGACCAGCCACGCAACCAGAAGAGCGACCAGCCACACAATCACACGAGCGACCAGCTACGCAATCACACGAGCGACCAGCCACACAATCACATGAGAGACCAGCCACGCAAACACATGAGCGACCAGCCACATATTCACACGAGTGACCAGCCACACAATCACACGAGCGACCAGCTACGCAACCACACGAGCGACCAGCCACACACTCACATAAGCGACTAGCCACGCAATCACATGAGCGACCAGCTACACAATCACACGAGCGGCCAGCCACACAATCACATGAGAGACCAGCCACACAATCACATGAGAGACCAGCCAGGCAATCAGAAGAGCGACCAGCCATGTAATCACACTAGCGACCAGCCACGCTATCACACGAGCGACCAGCCACGCAATCACACAAGAGACCAGCCACACAATCACATGAGAGACCAGTCACATAATCACGAGCGGCAAGCCACACAATCACACGAGCGACCAACCACGCTATCACACGAGCGACCAGCCACGCAATCACACGAGCGACCAGCCACGCAATCACAAGAGCGACAAGCCATGCAATCACACTAGCGACCAGTCACACAATCACATGAGCGACCAGCCATGCCATCACATAAGCGACTAGCAACGCAATCACACGAGCGACCAGCCACGCAATCACACGAGCGACCAGCAACGCAATCACACGAGCGACCAGCCACGCAATCACATGAGTGACCAGCCACGCAATCACATGAGTGACCAGCCACGCAATCACACGGGCGACCAGCCATGCAACCAGAAGAGCGACCAGCCACACAATCACACGAGAGACCAGCCACACAATCACATGAGCGACCAGCCACATATTCACATGAGCGACCAGCCACACAATCACACGAGCGACCAGCTACGCAATCACACGTGCGACCAGCCACACAATCACATGACCGACTAGCCACGCAATCACACGAGCGACCAGCCACGCAATCACACGAGCGACCAGCCAAACAATCACATGAGAGACCAGCCACGGAATCACATGAGAGACCAGCAACGCAATCACATGAGTGACAAGCGACGCAATCACACGAGCGACCAGCCACACAATCACACGAGCGACCAGCCACGCAATCACACGAGCGACCAGCAACGCAATCACACGAGCGACCAGCCACGCAATCACATGAGTGACCATCCACGCAATCACACGAGCGACCAGCCATGCAACCAGAAGAGCGACCAGCCACACAATCACACGAGAGACCAGCCACACAATCACATGAGAGACCAGCCACGCAATCACATGAGCGACCAGCCACATAATCACACGAGCGACCAGCCATGCAATCAGAGGAGCGACCAGCCACACAATAACACGAGCGACCAGCGACGCAAGCACACGATCGACCAGCCACACAATCACATGAGAGACCAGCCACATAATCACACGAGCGACCAGCCACGCAATCACACGAGCCAGCCACGCAATCACACGAGCGACCAGCAACACAATCACATGAGAGACCTGCCACGCAATCACATTAGAGACCAGCCACGCAATCACATGAGTGACAATGACGCAATCACACGAGCGACCAGCCACGCAATCACACGAGCGACCAGCAACACAATCACATGAGAGACCAGCCACGCAATCACATTATAGACCAGCCACGCAATGACATGAGTGACAAGCGACGCAATCACACGAGCGAACAGCTACGCAATCACACGAGCGACCAGCCACACAATCACATGAGAGACCAGCCACACAATCACACGAGCAACCAGCCACACAATCAGAAGAGCGACCAGCCAACACAATCACATGAGAGACCAGCCACACAATCACACGAGCGACCAGCCACACAATCACATGAGAGACCAGCCACACAATCACATGAGAGACCAGCCACGCAATCAGAAGAGCGACCAGACACACAATCACACGAGCGACCAGCCACGCAATCACACGAGCGACCAGCAACACAATCACATGAGAGACCAGCCACGCAATCACATTAGAGACCAGCCACGCAATCACATGAGTGACAAGCGACGCAATCACACGAGCGACCAGCCACGCAATCACACGAGCGATCAACCACACAATCAGAAGAGCGACCAGCCATAAAATCACACTAGCGACCAGCCACATAGTCACACGAACAACCAGCCACGCAATCACACAAACATCCAGCCGCACAATCACATGAGAGACCAGCCACATAATCACACGAGCGACCAGCCACACAATCACACGAGCGACCAGCCACGCAATCACACGAGCGACCAGCCACTCAATCACACGAGCCAGCCACGCAATCACACGAGCGACCAGCAACACAATCACATGAGAGTCCAGCCACGCACTCACATTAGAGACCAGCCACGCAATCACATGAGTGACAAGCGACGCAATCACACGAGCGATCAGCCACGCAATCACACGAGTGACCAGCCACGCAATCACACTAGCGACCAGCCACGCTATCACTCGAGCGACCAGCCACGCAATCACACGAGCGACAAGCGACGCAATCACACGAGCGACCAGCCACGCAATCACAAGAGCGACCAGCAACGCATTCACACGAGCTACCAGCCATGCTATCACATGAGCGACCAGCAACATAATCACACGAGCGACCAGCCATGCAATCAGAGGAGCGACCAGCCACACAATCACATGAGAGACCAGCCAGGCAATCAGAAGAGCGACCAGCCACGCAATCAGAAGAGCGACCAACCACGCAATCAGAAGAGCGACCAGACACACAATCACACGAGGAACCAGCCACACAATCAGAAGAGCGAACGGCCAACACAATCACATGAGAGACCAGCCACACAATCACACGAGCGACCAGCCACACAATCACACGAGCGACCAGCCATGCAATCACACGAGCGACCAGCCACGCAATCACACGAGCGACCTGCCACGCAATCACACGAGCGACCAGCCAAACAATCACATGAGAGACCAGCCACGCAATCACATGAGAGACCAGCCACACAATCACACGAGCGACCAGCTACGCAATCACACGAGCGACCAGCCACACAATCACACGAGTGACCAGCCACGCAATCACACTAGCGACCAGCCACGCTATCACTCGAGCGACCAGCCACGCAATCACACGAGCGACAAGCGACGCAATCACACGAGCGACCAGCCACGCAATCACAAGAGCGACCAGCAACGCATTCACACGAGCGACCAGCCATGCAATCACATGAGCGACCAGCCACATAATCACACGAGCGACCAGCCATGCAATCAGAGGAGCGACCAGCCACACAATCACATGAGAGACCAGCCAGGCAATCAGAAGAGCGACCAGCCACGCAATCAGAAGAGCGACCAACCACGCAATCAGAAGAGCGACCAGCCACACAATCACATGAGAGACCAGTCACATAATTACATGAGAGACCAGCCACGCAATCACATTAGAGACCAGCCACGCAATCACATGAGTGCCCAGCCACACAATCACACGAGCGACCAGCCACGCAATCAGAAGAGCGACCAGCCACACAATCACATGAGAGACCAGCCACGCAATCACATTAGAGACCAGCCACGCAATCACATTAGTGACAAGCGACGCAATCACACGAGCGACCAGCCACGCAATCACACTACCGAACAGCCACGCTATCACTCGAGCGACCAGCCATGAAATCACACGAGCGAGAAGCGACGCAATCACACGAGTGACCAGCCACGCAATCACACTACCGAACAGCCACGCTATCACTCGAGCGACCAGCCATGAAATCACACGAGCGAGAAGCGACGCAATCACACGAGCGACCAGCCACGCAACCAGAAGAGCGACCAGCCACACAATCACACGAGCGACCAGCTACGCAATCACACGAGCGACCAGCCACATATTCACACGAGTGACCAGCCACACAATCACACGAGCGACCAGCTACGCAACCACACGAGCGACCAGCCACACACTCACATAAGCAACTAGCCACGCAATCACATGAGCGACCACCTACACAATCACACGAGCGACCAGCCACACAATCACATGAGCGACCAGCCACACAATCACACGAGCCACAAGCAACGCAATCACATGAGCGACCAGCCACACAATCACATGAGAGACCAGCCACACAATCACATGAGAGACCAGCCAGGCAATCAGAAGAGCGACCAGCCATGTAATCACACGAGCGACCAGCCACGCTATCACACGAGCGACCAGCCACACAATTCCATGAGAGACCAGCCAGGCAATCAGATGAGCGACCAACCATGTAATCAAACGAGCGACCAGCCACACAATCACACGAGCGACCAGCCACACAATCCCACGAGCGACCAGCCACGCAATCACACGAGCGACCAGCAACGCAATCACACGAGCGACCAGCCACGCAATCACATGAGTGACCAGCCACGCAATCACACGAGCGACCAGCCATGCAATCACACGAGCGACCAGCCATGCAATCACATGAGCGACTAGCGACGCAATCACACGAGCGACCAGCCACGCAATCACACGAGCGACCAGCAACGCAATCACACGAGAGACCAGCCACGCAACCAGCCACACAATCACACGAGAGACCAGCCACACAATAACATGAGAGACCAGCCACGCAATAACACGAGCGACCAGCCACATATTCACATGAGCGACCAGCCACACAATCACACGAGCGACCAGCTACGCAATCACACGTGCGACCAGCCACACAATCACATGACCGACTAGCCACGCAATCACATGAGCGACCAGCCACGCAATCACACGAGCGACCAGCCAAACAATCACACGAGCGGCCAGCCACACAATCCCACGAGCGACCAGCCACACAATCACATGAGAGACCAGCCATGCTACCAGAAGAGCGACCAGCCACAGAATCACACAAGAGACCAGCCACACAATCACATGAGAGACCAGCCACGCAATCACATGAGCGACCAGCCACATATTCACATGAGCGACCAGCCACACAATAACACGAGCGACCAGCCACGCAATCACACGAGCGACCAGCCAAACAATCACATGAGAGACCAGCCACGGAATCACATGAGAGACCAGCCACGCAATCACATGAGTGACAAGCGACGCAATCACACGAGCGACCAGCCACGCAATCACACGAGCGACCAGCCAAACAATCACATGAGAGACCAGCCACGGAATCACATGAGAGACCAGCCACGCAATCACATGAGTGACAAGCGACGCAATCACATGAGCGACCAGCCACGCAATCCCACGAGCGACCAGCCACACAATCACATGAGAGACCAGCCACACAATCACAAGAGCGACCAGCCACGCAATCACAAGAGCGACCAGCCACGCAATCACACAAGCGACCAGCCACACAATCACATGAGAGACCAGTCACATAATCACATGAGCGGCCAGCCACACAATCACACGAGCGACCAGCCACATAATCCCACGAGCGACCAGCCACACAATCACATGAGAGACCAGCCACACAATCACAAGAGCGACCAGCCACACAATCACATGAGAGACCAGCCAGGCAATCAGATGAGCGACCAGCCATGTGATCACACGAGCGACCAGCCACGCTATCACACGAGCGACCAGCCACGCAATCACAAGAGCGACCAGCCATGCAATCACACTAGCGACCAGTCACACAATCACATGAGAGACCAGTCACATAATCACATGAGCGGCCAGCCACACAATCACACGAGCGACCAGCCACACAATCCCACGAGCGACCAGCCACACAATCACATGAGCGACCAGCCTTGCAATCACATGAGCAACTAGCGACGCAATCACACGAGCGACCAGCCACGCAATCACACGAGCGACCAGCAACGCAATCACACGAGCGACCAGCCACGCAATCACATGAGCGACCAGCCACGCAATCACACGAGCGACCAGCCAAACAATCACACGAGCGACCAGCCACACACTCCCACGAGCGACCAGCCACACAATCACATGAGAGACCAGCCATGGAACCAGAAGAGCGACCAGCCACACAATCACACGAGAGACCAGCCACACAATCACATGAGAGACCAGCCACGCAATCACATGAGCGACCAGCCACATATTCACACGAGCGACTAGCCACACAATCACACGAGCGACCAGCTAAGCAATCACACGTGCGACCAGCCATGCAATCACACGAGCGACTAGCGACGCAATCACACGAGCGACCAGCCACGCAACCTGAAGAGTGACCAGCCACACAATCACACGAGAGACCAGCCACACAATCACATAAGCGACCAGCTACGCAATCACACGAGCGACCAGCCACACAATCACATGAGCGACTAGCCACGCAATCACACGAGCGACCAGCCGTGCAACCAGAAGAGCGACCAGCCACACAATCACACGAGAGACCAGCCACACAATCACATAAGCGACCAGCTACGCAATCACACGAGCGACCAGCCACACAATCACATGAGCGACTAGCGACGCAATCACACGAGCGACCAGCCACAAATCACACGAGCGACCAGCAACGCAATCACAAGAGCGACGAGCAACGCAATCAGAAGAGCGACCAGCCACGCTATCACTCGAGCGACCAGCCACGCAATCACACGAGCGACAAGCGACGCAATCACACGAGCGACCAGCCACGCAATCACAAGAGCGACCAGCCACGCAATCACACTAGCGACCAGCCACACAATCACTGAGAGACCAGTCACATAATCTCATGAGCGTCCAACCACGCAATCAGACGAGCTACCAGCCACGCAACCAGAAGAGCGACCAGCCACACAATCACACGAGCGACCAGCTACGCAAGCGCACGAGCGACCAGCCACACACTCACATAAGCGACTAGCCACGCAATCACATGAGCGACCAGCCACGCAACCAGAAGAGCGACCAGCCACGCAATCACACGAGCGACCAGCCACGCAATCACACGAGCCAGCCACGCAATCACACGAGCGACCAGCCACACAATCACATGAGAGACCAGCCACGCAATCACATTAGAGACCAGCCACGCAATCACAGGAGTGACATGCGACGCAATCACACGAGCGACCAGCCACGCAATCACACGAGTGACCAGCCATGCAATCACACTAGCGACCAGCCACGCTATCACTCGAGCGACCAGCCACGCAATCACACGAGCGACAAGCGACGCAATCACACGAGCGACCAGCCACGCAATCACAAGAGCGACCAGCCACGCAATCACACTAGCGACCAGCCACACAATCACATGAGAGACCAGTCACATAATCTCATGAGCGTCCAACCACGCAATCACACGAGCTACCAGCCACGCAACCAGAAGAGCGACCAGCCACACAATCACACGAGCGACCAGCCACGCAATCACAAGAGCGACCAGCCACGCAATCACACTAGCGACCAGCCACACAATCACATGAGAGACCAGTCACATAATCTCATGAGCGTCCAACCACGCAATCACACGAGCTACCAGCCACGCAACCAGAAGAGCGACCAGCCACACAATCACACGAGCGACCAGCTACGCAATCACACGATTGACCAGCCACGCAAACACATGAGCGACCAGCCACATATTCACACGAGCGACCAGCCACGCAATCACACGAGTGACCAGCCACGCAATCACACTAGCGACCAGCCACGCTATCACTCGAGCGACCAGCCACGCAATCACACGAGCGACAAGCGACGCAATCACACGAGCGACCAGCCACGCAATCACAAGAGCGACCAGCCACGCAATCACACTAGCGACCAGCCACACAATCACATGAGAGACCAGTCACATAATCTCATGAGCGTCCAACCACGCAATCACACGAGCTACCAGCCACGCAACCGGAAGAGCGACCAGCCACACAATCACACGAGCGACCAGCTACGCAATCACACGAGCGACCAGCCACGCAAACACATGAGCGACCAGCCACATATTCACACGAGTGACCAGCCACAATCACACGAGCGACCAGCTACGCAAGCGCACGAGCGACCAGCCACACACTCACATAAGCGACTAGCCACGCAATCACATGAGCGACCAGCCACGCAACCAGAAGAGCGACCAACCACGCAATCAGAAGAGCGACCAGACACACAATCACACGAGTAACCAGCCACACAATCAGAAGAGCGACCAGCCAACACAATCACATGAGAGACCAGCCACACAATCACATGAGAGACCAGTCACATAATCACATGAGCGGCCAGCCACACAATCACACGAGCGACCAGCCACATAATCCCACGAGCGACCAGCCACACAATCACATGAGAGACCAGCCACACAATCACAAGAGCGACCAGCCACACAATCACATTAGAGACCAGCCACGCAATCACATGAGTGACAAGCGACGCAATCACACGAGCGACCAGCCACGCAATCACACGAGTGACCAGCCACGGAATCACACGAGCGACCAGCCATGCTATCACTCGAGCGACCAGCCACGAAATCACACGAGCGAGAAGCGACGCAATCACACGAGCGACCAGCCAAGCAATCACACGAGCGACCAGCCACGCAATCACACGAGCGACCAGCCATGCAACCAGAAGAGCGACCAGCCACACAATCACACGAGCGACCAGCTACGCAATCACACGAGCGACCAGCCACACAATCACATGAGAGACCAGCCACGCAAACACATGAGCGACCAGCCACATATTCACACGAGTGACCAGCCACACAATCACACGAGCGACCAGCTGCGACCAGCCACACACTCACATAAGCGACTAGCCACGCAATCACATGACCGACCAGCTACACAATCACACGAGCGACCAGCCACACAATCACATGAGCGACCAGCCACACATTCACACGAGCGACAAGCAACGCAATCACACGAGCGACCAGCCACACAATCACATGAGAGACCAGCCACAATCACATGAGAGACCAGCCAGGCAATCAGAAGAGCGACCAGCCATGTAATCACACGAGCGACCAGCCACGCTATCACACGAGCGACCAGCCACGCAATCACACAAGAGACCAGCCACACAATCACATGAGAGACCAGTTACATAATCACGAGCGGCCAGCCACACAATCACACGAGCGACCAGCCACGCTATCACACGAGCGACCAGCCACGCAATCAAACGAGCGACCAGCCACGCAACCAGAAGAGCGACCAGCCACACAATCACACGAGTAACCAGCCACACAATCAGAAGAGCGACCAGCCAACACAATCACATGAGAGACCAGCCACACAATCACATGAGAGACCAGTCACATAATCACATGAGCGGCCAGCCACACAATCACACGAGCGACCAGCCACATAATCCCACGAGCGACCAGCCACACAATCACATGAGAGACCAGCCACACAATCACAAGAGCGACCAGCCACACAATCACATTAGAGACCAGCCACGCAATCACATGAGTGACAAGCGACGCAATCACACGAGCGACCAGCCACGCAATCACACGATTGACCAGCCACGGAATCACACGAGCGACCAGCCATGCTATCACTCGAGCGACCAGCCACGAAATCACACGAGCGAGAAGCGACGCAATCACACGAGCGACCAGCCACGCAATCACACGAGCGACCAGCCACGCAATCACACGAGCGACCAGCCACGCAACCAGAAGAGCGACCAGCCACACAATCACACGAGCGACCAGCTACGCAATCACACGAGCGACCAGCCACACAATCACATGAGAGACCAGCCACGCAAACACATGAGCGACCAGCCACATATTCACACGAGTGACCAGCCACACAATCACACGAGCGACCAGCTACGCAACCACACGAGCGACCAGCCACACACTCACATAAGCGACTAGCCACGCAATCACATGAGCGACCAGCTACACAATCACACGAGCGACCAGCCACACAATCACATGAGCGACCAGCCACACAATCACACGAGCGACAAGCAACGCAATCACACGAGCGACCAGCCTCACAATCACATGAGAGACCAGCCACACAATCACATGAGAGACCAGCCAGGCAATCAGAAGAGCGACCAGCCATGTAATCACACGAGCGACCAGCCACGCTATCACACGAGCGACCAGCCACGCAATCACACAAGAGACCAGCCACACAATCACATGAGAGACCAGTCACATAATCACGAGCGGCCAGCCACACAATCACACGAGCGACCAGCCACGCTATCACACGAGCGACCAGCCACGCAATCAAACGAGCGACCAGCCACGCAACCAGAAGAGCGACCAGCCACACAATCACACGAGCGACCAGCTACGCAATCACACGAGCGACCAGCCACACAATCACATGAGAGACCAGCCACGCAAACACATGAGCGACCAGCCACACACTCACATAAGCGACTAGCCACGCAATCACATGAGCGACCAGCTACACAATCACACGAGCGACCAGCCACACAATCACATGAGCGACCAGCCACACAATCACACGAGCGACAAGCAACGCAATCACACGAGCGACAAGCCACACAATCACATGAGAGACCAGCCACACAATCACATGAGAGACCAGCCAGGCAATCAGAAGAGCGACCAGCCATGTAATCACACGAGCGACCAGCCACGCTATCACACGAGCGACCAGCCACGCAATCACACAAGAGACCAGCCACACAATCACATGAGAGACCAGTCACATAATCACGAGCGGCCAGCCACACAATCACACGAGTGACCAGCCACGCTATCACACGAGCGACCAGCCACGCAATCAAACGAGCGACCAGCCACACAATCCCACAAGCGACCAGCCACACAATCAAACCAGAGACCTGCCACACAATCACATGAGCGACCAGCCATGCCATCACATAAGCGACTAGCAAAGCAATCACACGAGCGACCAGCCACGCAATCACACGAGCGACCAGCAACGCAATCACACGAGCGACCAGCCACGCAATCACATGAGTGACCAGCCACGCAATCACATGAGTGACCAGCCACGCAATCACACGAGCGACCAGCCATGCAACCAGAAGAGCGACCAGACACACAATCACACGAGTAACCAGCCACACAATCAGAAGAGCGACCAGCCAACACAATCACATGAGAGACCAGCCACACAATCACATGAGAGACCAGCAACGCAATCACACGAGCGACCAGCCATGCAATCACACGAGCGACTAGCGACGCAATCACACGAGCGACCAGCCACGCAACCTGAAGAGTGACCAGCCACACAATCACACGAGAGACCAGCCACACAATCACATGAGCGACCAGCTACGCAATCACACGAGCGACCAGCCACACAATCACATGAGCGACTAGCCACGCAATCACATGAGCGACCAGCCGTGCAACCAGAAGAGCGACCAGCCACGCATTCACATGAGCGACTAGCGACGCAATCACACGAGCGACCAGCCACAAATCACACGAGCGACCAGCAACGCAATCACAAGAGCGACGAGCCACGCAATCAGAAGAGCGACCAGCCATGCAATCACACGAGCGACCAGCCACGCAATCACACGAGTGACCAGCCACGCAATCACACTAGCGACCAGCCACGCTATCACTCGAGCGACCAGCCACGCAATCACACGAGCGACAAGCGACGCAATCACACTTAGCGACCAGCCACGCAATCACAAGAGCGACCAGCCACGCAATCACACTAGCGACCAGCCACACAATCACATGAGAGACCAGTCACATAATCTCATGAGCGTCCAACCACGCAATCACACGAGCTACCAGCCACGCAACCAGAAGAGCGACCAGCCACACAATCACACGAGCGACCAGCTACGCAATCACACGAGCGACCAGCCACGCAAACACATGAGCGACCAGCCACATATTCACACGAGTGACCAGCCACAATCACACGAGCGACCAGCTACGCAAGCGCACGAGCGACCAGCCACACACTCACATAAGCGACTAGCCACGCAATCACATGAGCGACCAGCCACGCAACCAGAAGAGCGACCAGCCACGCAATCACACGAGCGACCAGCCACGCAATCACACGAGCCAGCCACGCAATCACACGAGCGACCAGCCACACAATCACATGAGAGACCAGCCACGCAATCACATTAGAGACCAGCCACGCAATCACAGGAGTGACATGCGACGCAATCACACGAGCGACCAGCCACGCAATCACACGAGTGACCAGCCACGCAATCACACTAGCGACCAGCCACGCTATCACTCGAGCGACCAGCCACGCAATCACACGAGCGACAAGCGACGCAATCACACGAGCGACCAGCCACGCAATCACAAGAGCGACCAGCCACGCAATCACACTAGCGACCAGCCACACAATCACATGAGAGACCAGTCACATAATCTCATGAGCGTCCAACCACGCAATCACACGAGCTACCAGCCACGCAACCAGAAGAGCGACCAGCCACACAATCACACGAGCGACCAGCCACGCAAACACATGAGCGACCAGCCACATATTCACACGAGTGACCAGCCACAATCACACGAGCGACCAGCTACGCAAGCGCACGAGCGACCAGCCACACACTCACATAAGCGACTAGCCACGCAATCACATGAGCGACCAGCCACGCAACCAGAAGAGCGACCAGCCACGCAATCACACGAGCGACCAGCCACGCAATCACACGAGCCAGCCACGCAATCACACGAGCGACCAGCCACACAATCACATGAGAGACCAGCCACGCAATCACATTAGAGACCAGCCACGCAATCACAGGAGTGACATGCGACGCAATCACACGAGCTACCAGCCACGCAATTACACGAGTGACCAGCCACGCAATCACACTAGCGACCAGCCACGCTATCACTCGAGCGACCAGCCACGCAATCACACGAGCGACAAGCGACGCAATCACACGAGCGACCAGCCACGCAATCACAAGAGCGTCCAGCCACGCAATCACACGAGCGACCAGCTACGCAATCACACTAGCGACCAGCCACACAATCACATGAGAGACCAGCCACGCAAACACATGAGCGACCAGCCACATATTCACACGAGCGACCAGCCAAACAATCACATGAGAGACCAGCCAGGCAATCACACGAGCGACCAGCCACACAATCACATGAGAGACCAGTCACATAATCACGAGCGGCCAGCCACACAATCACACGAGCGACCAGCCACACAATCCCACGAGCGACCAGCCACACAATCACATGAGAGACCAGCCAGGCAATCAGATGAGTGACCAGCCATGTAATCACACGAGCGACCAGCCACGCTATCACACGAGCGACCAGCCACGCAATCACACGAGCGACCAGCCACGCAATCACACGAGCCAGCCACGCAATCACACGAGCGACCAGCCACACAATCACATGAGAGACCAGCCACGCAATCACATTAGAGACCAGCCACGCAATCACATGAGTGACAAGCGACGCAATCACACGAGCGACCAGCCACGCAATCACACGAGTGACCAGCCACGGAATCACACGAGCGACCAGCCATGCTATCACTCGAGCGACCAGCCACGAAATCACACGAGCGAGAAGCGACGCAATCACACGAGCGACCAGCCACGCAATCACACGAGCGACCAGCCACGCAACCAGAAGAGCGACCAGCCACACAATCACACGAGCGACCAGCTACGCAATCACACGAGCGACCAGCCACACAATCACATGAGAGACCAGCCACACAATCACATGAGCGACCAGCCACACAATCACACGAGCGACAAGCAACGCAATCACACGAGCGACCAGCCACACAATCACATGAGAGACTAGCCACACAATCACATGAGAGACCAGCCAGGCAATCAGAAGAGCGACCAGCCATGTAATCACACGAGCGACCAGCCACGCTATCACACGAGCGACCAGCCACGCAATCACACAAGAGACCAGCCACACAATCACATGAGAGACCAGTCACATAATCACGAGCGGCCAGCCACACAATCACACGAGCGACCAGCCACGCTATCACACGAGCGACCAGCCACGCAATCAAACGAGCGACCAGCCACGCAATCACAAGAGCGACCAGCCATGCAATCACACTAGCGACCAGTCACACAATCACATGAGAGTAAAGTCACATAATCACATGAGCAGCCAGCCACACAATCACACGAGCGACCAGCCACACAATCCCACAAGCGACCAGCCACACAATCACACCAGAGACCAGCCACACAATCACATGAGCGACCAGCCATGCCATCACATAAGCGACTAGCAACGCAATCACACGAGCGACCAGCCACGCAATCACACGAGCGACCAGCAACGCAATCACACGAGCGACCAGCCACGCAATCACATGAGTGACCAGCCACGCAATCACATGAGTGACCAGCCACGCAATCACACGAGCGACCAGCCATGCAACCAGAAGAGCGACCAGCCACACAATCACACGAGAGACCAGCCACACAATCACATGAGCGACCAGCCACATATTCACATGAGCGACCAGCCACACAATCACAAGAGCGACCAGCTACGCAATCACACGTGCGACCAGCCACACAATCACATGACCGACTAGCCACGCAATCACACGAGCGACCAGCCACGGAATCACACGAGCGACCAGCCAAACAATCACATGAGAGACCAGCCACGGAATCACATGAGAGACCAGCAACGCAATCACATGAGTGACAAGCGACGCAATCACACGAGCGACCAGCCACACAATCACACGAGCGACCAGCCACGCAATCAGAAGAGCGACCAGCCACGCAATCAGAAGAGCGACCAACCACGCAATCAGAAGAGCGACCAGACACACAATCACACGAGTAACCAGCCACACAATCAGAAGAGCGACGAGCCAACACAATCACATGAGAGACCAGCCACACAATCACATGAGAGACCAGCCACACAATGACATGAGAGACCAGCCACGTAATCACACGAGCGACCAGACACGCAATCACACGAGCGACCAGCCACACAATCACACGAGCGACCAGCCACACAATAACACGAGCGACCAGCGACGCAAGCACACGATCGACCAGCCACACAATCACATGAGAGACCAGCCACATAATCACACGAGCGACCAGCCACGCAATCACACGAGCGACCAGCCACGCAATCACACGAGCCAGGCACGCAATCACACGAGCGACCAGCAACACAATCACATGAGAGACCTGCCACGCAATCACATTAGAGACCAGCCACGCAATCACATGAGTGACAATGACGCAATCACACGAGCGACCAGCCACGCAATCACACGAGCGACCAGCAACACAATCACATGAGAGACCAGCCACGCAATCACATTAGAGACCAGCCACGCAATGACATGAGTGACAAGCGACGCAATCACACGAGCGAACAGCTACGCAATCACACGAGCGACCAGCCACACAATCACATGAGAGACCAGCCACACAATCACATGAGAGACCAGCCAGGCAATCAGATGAGCGACCAGTCATGTAATCACACGAGCGACCAGCCACGCTATCACACGAGCGACCAGCCACGCAATCACACTTAGCGACCAGCCACACAATCACATGAGAGACCAGTCACATAATCACATGAACGGCCAGCCACACAATCACACGAACGACCAGCCACACAATCACACGAGAGACCAGCCACGCAATAACACGAGCGACCAGCGACGCAAGCACACGAACGACCAGCCACACAATCACACGAGCGACCAGCAACACAATCACATGAGAGACCAGCCACGCAATCACATTAGAGACCAGCCACGCAATCACATGAGTGACAAGCGACGCAATCACACGAGCAACCAGCCACACAATCACACGAGCGACCAGCAACGCAATCACACGAGCGACCAGCCACGCAATCACATGAGTGCCCAGCCACGCAATCACACGAGCGACCAGCCACGCAATCAGAAGAGCGATCAGCCACGCAATCACACGAGCGACCAGCCACGCAATCACAAGAGCGACCAGCCACGCAATCACACGAGCGACCAGCCACGCAACCAGAAGAGCGACCAGCCACACAATCACACGAGCGACCAGCTACGCAATCACACGAGCGACCAGCCACATATTCACACGAGTGACCAGCCACACAATCACACGAGCGACCAGCTACGCAACCACACGAGCGACCAGCCACACACTCACATAAGCGACTAGCCACGCAATCACATGAGCGACCAGCCACGGAATCACATGAGAGACCAGCCACGCAATCACATGAGTGACAAGCGACGCAATCACACGAGCGACCAGCCACGCAATCACACGAGCGACCAGCCAAACAATCACATGAGAGACCAGCCACGGAATCACATGAGAGACCAGCCACGCAATCACATGAGTGACAAGCGACGCAATCACACGAGCGACCAGCCACGCAATCCCACGAGCGACCAGCCAAACAATCACATGAGAGACCAGCCACGGAATCACATGAGAGACCAGCCACGCAATCAAATGAGTGACAAGCGACGCAATCACACGAGCGACCAGCCACGCAATCCCACGAGCGACCAGCCACACAATCACATGAGAGACCAGCCACACAATCACAAGAGCGACCAGCCACGCAATCACAAGAGCGACCAGCCACGCAATCACACAAGCGACCAGCCACACAATCACATGAGAGACCAGTCACATAATCACATAAGCGGCCAGCCACACAATCACACGAGCGACCAGCCACATAATCCCACGAGCGACCAGCCACACAATCACATGAGAGACCAGCCACACAATCACAAGAGCGACCAGCCACACAATCACATGAGAGACCAGCCAGGCAATCAGATGAGCGACCACCCATGTGATCACACGAGCGACCAGCCACGCTATCACACGAGCGACCAGCCACGCAATCACAAGAGCGACCAGCCATGCAATCACACTAGCGACCAGTCACACAATCACATGAGAGACCAGTCACATAATCACATGAGCGGCCAGCCACACAATCACACGAGCGACCAGCCACACAATCCCACGAGCGACCAGCCACACAATCACATGAGCGACCAGCCATGCAATCACATGAGCGACTAGCGACGCAATCACACGAGCGACCAGCCACGCAATCACACGAGCGACCAGCAACGCAATCACACGAGCGACCAGCCACGCAATCACAAGAGCGACCAGCTACGCAATCACACGAGCGACCAGCCAAACAATCACACGAGCGACCAGCCACACAATCCCACGAGCGACCAGCCACACAAGCACATGAGAGACCAGCCATGGAACCAGAAGAGCGACCAGCCACGCAATCAAATGAGTGACAAGCGACGCAATCACACGAGCGACCAGCCACGCAATCCCACGAGCGACCAGCCACACAATCACATGAGAGACCAGCCACACAATCACAAGAGCGACCAGCCACGCAATCACAAGAGCGACCAGCCACGCAATCACACAAGCGACCAGCCACACAATCACATGAGAGACCAGTCACATAATCACATAAGCGGCCAGCCACACAATCACACGAGCGACCAGCCACATAATCCCACGAGCGACCAGCCACACAATCACATGAGAGACCAGCCACACAATCACAAGAGCGACCAGCCACACAATCACATGAGAGACCAGCCAGGCAATCAGATGAGCGACCACCCATGTGATCACACGAGCGACCAGCCACGCTATCACACGAGCGACCAGCCACGCAATCACAAGAGCGACCAGCCATGCAATCACACTAGCGACCAGTCACACAATCACATGAGAGACCAGTCACATAATCACATGAGCGGCCAGCCACACAATCACACGAGCGACCAGCCACACAATCCCACGAGCGACCAGCCACACAATCACATGAGCGACCAGCCATGCAATCACATGAGCGACTAGCGACGCAATCACACGAGCGACCAGCCACGCAATCACACGAGCGACCAGCAACGCAATCACACGAGCGACCAGCCACGCAATCACAAGAGCGACCAGCTACGCAATCACACGAGCGACCAGCCAAACAATCACACGAGCGACCAGCTACGCAATCACACGAGCGACCAGCTACGCAAGCGCACGAGCGACCAGCCACACACTCACATAAGCGACTAGCCACGCAATCACATGAGCGACCAGCCACGCAACCAGAAGAGCGACCAGCCACGCAATCACACGAGCGACCAGCCACGCAATCACACGAGCCAGCCACGCAATCACACGAGCGACCAGCCACACAATCACATGAGAGACCAGCCACGCAATCACATTAGAGACCAGCCACGCAATCACAGGAGTGACATGCGACGCAATCACACGAGCGACCAGCCACGCAATCACACGAGTGACCAGCCACGCAATCACACTAGCGACCAGCCACGCTATCACTCGAGCGACCAGCCACGCAATCACACGAGCGACAAGCGACGCAATCACACGAGCGACCAGCCACGCAATCACAAGAGCGTCCAGCCACGCAATCACACGAGCGACCAGCTACGCAATCACACTAGCGACCAGCCACACAATCACATGAGAGACCAGCCACGCAAACACATGAGCGACCAGCCACATATTCACACGAGCGACCAGCCAAACAATCACATGAGAGACCAGCCACGCAATCACACGAGCGACCAGCCATGCAACCAGAAGAGCGACCAGCCACACAATCACACGAGAGACCAGCCACACAATCACATGAGCGACCAGCCACATATTCACATGAGCGACCAGCCACACAATCACAAGAGCGACCAGCTACGCAATCACACGTGCGACCAGCCACACAATCACATGACCGACTAGCCACGAAATCACACGAGCGACCAGCCACGGAATCACACGAGCGACCAGCCAAACAATCACATGAGAGACCAGCCACGGAATCACATGAGAGACCAGCAACGCAATCACATGAGTGACAAGCGACGCAATCACACGAGCGACCAGCCACACAATCACACGAGCGACCAGCCACGCAATCAGAAGAGCGACCAGCCACGCAATCAGAAGAGCGACCAACCACGCAATCAGAAGAGCGACCAGACACACAATCACACGAGTAACCAGCCACACAATCAGAAGAGCGACGAGCCAACACAATCACTTGAGAGACCAGCCACACAATCACATGAGAGACCAGCCACACAATGACATGAGAGACCAGCCACGTAATCACACGAGCGACCAGACACGCAATCACACGAGCGACCAGCCACACAATCACACGAGCGACCAGCCACACAATAACACGAGCGACCAGCGACGCAAGCACACGATCGACCAGCCACACAATCACATGAGAGACCAGCCACATAATCACACGAGCGACCAGCCACGCAATCACACGAGCGACCAGCCACGCAATCACACGAGCCAGGCACGCAATCACACGAGCGACCAGCAACACAATCACATGAGAGACCTGCCACGCAATCACATTAGAGACCAGCCACGCAATCACATGAGTGACAATGACGCAATCACACGAGCGACCAGCCACGCAATCACACGAGCGACCAGCAACACAATCACATGAGAGACCAGCCACGCAATCACATTAGAGACCAGCCACGCAATGACATGAGTGAAAAGCGACGCAATCACACGAGCGAACAGCTACGCAATCACACGAGCGACCAGCCACACAATCACATGAGAGACCAGCCACACAATCACATGAGAGACCAGCCAGGCAATCAGATGAGCGACCAGCCATGTAATCACACGAGCGACCAGCCACGCTATCACACGAGCGACCAGCCACGCAATCACACTTAGCGACCAGCCACACAATCACATGAGAGACCAGTCACATAATCACATGAACGGCCAGCCACACAATCACACGAACGACCAGCCACACAATCACACGAGAGACCAGCCACGCAATAACACGAGCGACCAGCGACGCAAGCACACGAACGACCAGCCACACAATCACACGAGCGACCAGCAACACAATCACATGAGAGACCAGCCACGCAATCACATTAGAGACCAGCCACGCAATCACATGAGTGACAAGCGACGCAATCACACGAGCAACCAGCCACACAATCACACGAGCGACCAGCAACGCAATCACACGAGCGACCAGCCACGCAATCACATGAGTGCCCAGCCACGCAACCACACGAGCGACCAGCCACGCAATCAGAAGAGCGATCAGCCACGCAATCACACGAGCGACCAGCCACGCAATCACAAGAGTGACCAGCCACGCAATCACACGAGCGACCAGCCACGCAACCAGAAGAGCGACCAGCCACACAATCACACGAGCGACCAGCTACGCAATCACACGAGCGACCAGCCACATATTCACACGAGTGACCAGCCACACAATCACACGAGCGACCAGCTACGCAACCACACGAGCGACCAGCCACACACTCACATAAGCGACTAGCCACGCAATCACATGAGCGACCAGCCACGGAATCACATGAGAGACCAGCCACGCAATCACATGAGTGACAAGCGACGCAATCACACGAGCGACCAGCCACGCAATCACACGAGCGACCAGCCAAACAATCACATGAGAGACCAGTCACACAATCACATGAGAGACCAGTCACATAATCACATGAGCGGCCAGCCACACAATCACACGAGCGACCAGCCACACAATCCCACGAGCGTCCAGCCACGCAATCACACGAGCGACCAGCTACGCAATCACACTAGCGACCAGCCACACAATCACATGAGAGACCAGCCACGCAAACACATGAGCGACCAGCCACATATTCACACGAGCGACCAGCCAAACAATCACATGAGAGACCAGCCACGCAATCACACGAGCGACCAGCCATGCAACCAGAAGAGCGACCAGCCACACAATCACACGAGAGACCAGCCACACAATCACATGAGCGACCAGCCACATATTCACATGAGCGACCAGCCACACAATCACAAGAGCGACCAGCTACGCAATCACACGTGCGACCAGCCACACAATCACATGACCGACTAGCCACGAAATCACACGAGCGACCAGCCACGGAATCACACGAGCGACCAGCCAAACAATCACATGAGAGACCAGCCACGGAATCACATGAGAGACCAGCAACGCAATCACATGAGTGACAAGCGACGCAATCACACGAGCGACCAGCCACACAATCACACGAGCGACCAGCCACGCAATCAGAAGAGCGACCAGCCACGCAATCAGAAGAGCGACCAACCACGCAATCAGAAGAGCGACCAGACACACAATCACACGAGTAACCAGCCACACAATCAGAAGAGCGACGAGCCAACACAATCACATGAGAGACCAGCCACACAATCACATGAGAGACCAGCCACACAATGACATGAGAGACCAGCCACGTAATCACACGAGCGACCAGACACGCAATCACACGAGCGACCAGCCACACAATCACACGAGCGACCAGCCACACAATAACACGAGCGACCAGCGACGCAAGCACACGATCGACCAGCCACACAATCACATGAGAGACCAGCCACATAATCACACGAGCGACCAGCCACGCAATCACACGAGCGACCAGCCACGCAATCACACGAGACAGGCACGCAATCACACGAGCGACCAGCAACACAATCACATGAGAGACCTGCCACGCAATCACATTAGAGACCAGCCACGCAATCACATGAGTGACAATGACGCAATCACACGAGCGACCAGCCACGCAATCACACGAGCGACCAGCAACACAATCACATGAGAGACCAGCCACGCAATCACATTAGAGACCAGCCACGCAATGACATGAGTGAAAAGCGACGCAATCACACGAGCGAACAGCTACGCAATCACACGAGCGACCAGCCACACAATCACATGAGAGACCAGCCACACAATCACATGAGAGACCAGCCAGGCAATCAGATGAGCGACCAGCCATGTAATCACACGAGCGACCAGCCACGCTATCACACGAGCGACCAGCCACGCAATCACACTTAGCGACCAGCCACACAATCACATGAGAGACCAGTCACATAATCACATGAACGGCCAGCCACACAATCACACGAACGACCAGCCACACAATCACACGAGAGACCAGCCACGCAATAACACGAGCGACCAGCGACGCAAGCACACGAACGACCAGCCACACAATCACACGAGCGACCAGCAACACAATCACATGAGAGACCAGCCACGCAATCACATTAGAGACCAGCCACGCAATCACATGAGTGACAAGCGACGCAATCACACGAGCAACCAGCCACACAATCACACGAGCGACCAGCAACGCAATCACACGAGCGACCAGCCACGCAATCACATGAGTGCCCAGCCACGCAATCACACGAGCGACCAGCCACGCAATCAGAAGAGCGATCAGCCACGCAATCACACGAGCGACCAGCCACGCAATCACAAGAGTGACCAGCCACGCAATCACACGAGCGACCAGCCACGCAACCAGAAGAGCGACCAGCCACACAATCACACGAGCGACCAGCTACGCAATCACACGAGCGACCAGCCACATATTCACACGAGTGACCAGCCACACAATCACACGAGCGACCAGCTACGCAACCACACGAGCGACCAGCCACACACTCACATAAGCGACTAGCCACGCAATCACATGAGCGACCAGCCACGGAATCACATGAGAGACCAGCCACGCAATCACATGAGTGACAAGCGACGCAATCACACGAGCGACCAGCCACGCAATCACACGAGCGACCAGCCAAACAATCACATGAGAGACCAGTCACACAATCACATGAGAGACCAGTCACATAATCACATGAGCGGCCAGCCACACAATCACACGAGCGACCAGCCACACAATCCCACGAGCGACCAGCCACACAATCACATGAGCGACCAGCCATGCAATCACATGAGCGACTAGCGACGCAATCACACGAGCGACCAGCCACGCAATCACACGAGCGACCAGCAACGCAATCACACGAGCGACCAGCCACGCAATCACATGAGCGACCAGCTACGCAATCACACGAGCGACCAGCCAAACAATCACACGAGCGACCAGCCACACAATCCCACGAGCGACCAGCCACACAAGCACATGAGAGACCAGCCATGGAACCAGAAGAGCGACCAGCCACACAATCACACGAGCGACCAGCTACGCAATCACACGAGCGACCAGCCACGCAAACACATGAGCGACCAGCCACATATTCACACGAGTGACCAGCCACAATCACACGAGCGACCAGCTACGCAAGCGCACGAGCGACCAGCCACACACTCACATAAGCGACTAGCCACGCAATCACATGAGCGACCAGCCACGCAACCAGAAGAGCGACCAGCCACGCAATCACACGAGCGACCAGCCACGCAATCACACGAGCCAGCCACGCAATCACACGAGCGACCAGCCACACAATCACATGAGAGACCAGCCACGCAATCACATTAGAGACCAGCCACGCAATCACAGGAGTGACATGCGACGCAATCACACGAGCGACCAGCCACGCAATCACACGAGTGACCAGCCACGCAATCACACTAGCGACCAGCCACGCTATCACTCGAGCGACCAGCCACGCAATCACACGAGCGACAAGCGACGCAATCACACGAGCGACCAGCCACGCAATCACAAGAGCGTCCAGCCACGCAATCACACGAGCGACCAGCTACGCAATCACACTAGCGACCAGCCACACAATCACATGAGAGACCAGCCACGCAAACACATGAGCGACCAGCCACATATTCACACGAGCGACCAGCCAAACAATCACATGAGAGACCAGCCAGGCAATCACACGAGCGACCAGCCACACAATCACATGAGAGACCAGTCACATAATCACGAGCGGCCAGCCACACAATCACACGAGCGACCAGCCACACAATCCCACGAGCGACCAGCCACACAATCACATGAGAGACCAGCCAGGCAATCAGATGAGTGACCAGCCATGTAATCACACGAGCGACCAGCCACGCTATCACACGAGCGACCAGCCACGCAATCACACGAGCGACCAGCCACGCAATCACACGAGCCAGCCACGCAATCACACGAGCGACCAGCCACACAATCACATGAGAGACCAGCCACGCAATCACATTAGAGACCAGCCACGCAATCACATGAGTGACAAGCGACGCAATCACACGAGCGACAAGCCACGCAATCACACGAGTGACCAGCCACGGAATCACACGAGCGACCAGCCATGCTATCACTCGAGCGACCAGCCACGAAATCACATGAGCGAGAAGCGACGCAATCACACGAGCGACCAGCCACGCAATCACACGAGCAACCAGCCACGCAACCAGAAGAGCGACCAGCCACACAATCACACGAGCGACCAGCTACGCAATCACACGAGCGACCAGCCACACAATCACATGAGAGACCAGCCACACAATCACATGAGCGACCAGCCACACAATCACACGATCGACAAGCAACGCAATCACACGAGCGACCAGCCACACAATCACATGAGAGACCAGCCACACAATCACATGAGAGACCAGCCAGGCAATCAGAAGAGCGACCAGCCATGTAATCACACGAGCGACCAGCCACGCTATCACACGAGCGACCAGCCACGCAATCACACAAGAGACCAGCCACACAATCACATGAGAGACCAGTCACATAATCACGAGCGGCCAGCCACACAATCACACGAGCGACCAGCCACGCTATCACACGAGCGACCAGCCACGCAATCAAACGAGCGACCAGCCACGCAATCACAAGAGCGACCAGCCATGCAATCACACTAGCGACCAGTCACACAATCACATGAGAGTCCAGTCACATAATCACATGAGCGGCCAGCAACACAATCACACGAGCGACCAGCCACACAATCCCACAAGCGACCAGCCACACAATCACACAAGAGACCAGCCACACAATCACATGAGCGACCAGCCATGCCATCACATAAGCGACTAGCAACGCAATCACACGAGCGACCAGCCACGCAATCACACGAGCGACCAGCAACGCAATCACACGAGCGACCAGCCACGCAATCACATGAGTGACCAGCCACGCAATCACATGAGTGACCAGCCACGCAATCACACGAGCGACCAGCCATGCAACCAGAAGAGCGACCAGCCACACAATCACACGAGAGACCAGCCACACAATCACATGAGCGACAAGCGACGCAATCACAGGAGCTACCAGCCACGCAACCAGAAGAGCGACCAGCCACACAATCACACGAGCGACCAGCTACGCAATCACACGAGCGACCAGCCACGCAAACACATGAGCGACCAGCCACATATTCACACGAGTGACCAGCCACAATCACACGAGCGACCAGCTACGCAAGCGCACGAGCGACCAGCCACGCAACCAGAAGAGCGACCAGCCACGCAATCACACGAGCGACCAGCCACGCAATCACACGAGCCAGCCACGCAATCACACGAGCGACCAGCCACACAATCACATGAGAGACCAGCCACGCAATCACATTAGAGACCAGCCACGCAATCACAGGAGTGACATGCGACGCAATCACACGAGCGACCAGCCACGCAATCACACGAGTGACCAGCCACGCAATCACATGAGAGACCAGCCACGCAATCACATTAGAGACCAGCCACGCAATCACATGAGTGACAAGCGACGCAATCACACGAGCAACCAGCCACACAATCACACGAGCGACCAGCAACGCAATCACACGAGCGACCAGCCACGCAATCACATGAGTGCCCAGCCACGCAATCACACGAGCGACCAGCCACGCAATCAGAAGAGCGATCAGCCACGCAATCACACGAGCGACCAGCCACGCAATCACAAGAGCGACCAG
This sequence comes from Acipenser ruthenus, assembly GCF_902713425.1. Lineage (NCBI taxonomy): Eukaryota > Metazoa > Chordata > Actinopteri > Acipenseriformes > Acipenseridae > Acipenser > Acipenser ruthenus. The sequence continues at coordinate 11,304,109 of NC_081208.1, read as the reverse complement.
CCACGCAATCACACGAGCGACCAGCCACGCAACCAGAAGAGCGACCAGCCACACAATCACACGAGCGACCAGCTACGCAATCACACGAGCGACCAGCCACATATTCACACGAGTGACCAGCCACACAATCACACGAGCGACCAGCTACGCAACCACACGAGCGACCAGCCACACACTCACATAAGCGACTAGCCACGCAATCACATGAGCGACCAGCCACGGAATCACATGAGAGACCAGCCACGCAATCACATGAGTGACAAGCGACGCAATCACACGAGCGACCAGCCACGCAATCACACGAGCGACCAGCCAAACAATCACATGAGAGACCAGTCACACAATCACATGAGAGACCAGTCACATAATCACATGAGCGGCCAGCCACACAATCACACGAGCGACCAGCCACACAATCCCACGAGCGACCAGCCACACAATCACATGAGCGACCAGCCATGCAATCACATGAGCGACTAGCGACGCAATCACACGAGCGACCAGCCACGCAATCACACGAGCGACCAGCAACGCAATCACACGAGCGACCAGCCACGCAATCACATGAGCGACCAGCTACGCAATCACACGAGCGACCAGCCAAACAATCACACGAGCGACCAGCCACACAATCCCACGAGCGACCAGCCACACAAGCACATGAGAGACCAGCCATGGAACCAGAAGAGCGACCAGCCACACAATCACACGAGCGACCAGCTACGCAATCACACGAGCGACCAGCCACGCAAACACATGAGCGACCAGCCACATATTCACACGAGTGACCAGCCACAATCACACGAGCGACCAGCTACGCAAGCGCACGAGCGACCAGCCACACACTCACATAAGCGACTAGCCACGCAATCACATGAGCGACCAGCCACGCAACCAGAAGAGCGACCAGCCACGCAATCACACGAGCGACCAGCCACGCAATCACACGAGCCAGCCACGCAATCACACGAGCGACCAGCCACACAATCACATGAGAGACCAGCCACGCAATCACATTAGAGACCAGCCACGCAATCACAGGAGTGACATGCGACGCAATCACACGAGCGACCAGCCACGCAATCACACGAGTGACCAGCCACACAATCACATGAGAGACCAGCCACGCAATCACATTAGAGACCAGCCACGCAATCACATGAGTGACAAGCGACGCAATCACACGAGCGACAAGCCACGCAATCACACGAGTGACCAGCCACGGAATCACACGAGCGACCAGCCATGCTATCACTCGAGCGACCAGCCACGAAATCACATGAGCGAGAAGCGACGCAATCACACGAGCGACCAGCCACGCAATCACACGAGCAACCAGCCACGCAACCAGAAGAGCGACCAGCCACACAATCACACGAGCGACCAGCTACGCAATCACACGAGCGACCAGCCACACAATCACATGAGAGACCAGCCACACAATCACATGAGCGACCAGCCACACAATCACACGATCGACAAGCAACACAATCACACGAGCGACCAGCCACACAATCACATGAGAGACCAGCCACACAATCACATGAGAGACCAGCCAGGCAATCAGAAGAGCGACCAGCCATGTAATCACACGAGCGACCAGCCACGCTATCACACGAGCGACCAGCCACGCAATCACACAAGAGACCAGCCACACAATCACATGAGAGACCAGTCACATAATCACGAGCGGCCAGCCACACAATCACACGAGCGACCAGCCACGCTATCACACGAGCGACCAGCCACGCAATCAAACGAGCGACCAGCCACGCAATCACAAGAGCGACCAGCCATGCAATCACACTAGCGACCAGTCACACAATCACATGAGAGTCCAGTCACATAATCACATGAGCGGCCAGCAACACAATCATACGAGCGACCAGCCACACAATCCCACAAGCGACCAGCCACACAATCACACAAGAGACCAGCCACACAATCACATGAGCGACCAGCCATGCCATCACATAAGCGACTAGCAACGCAATCACACGAGCGACCAGCCACGCAATCACACGAGCGACCAGCAACGCAATCACACGAGCGACCAGCCACGCAATCACATGAGTGACCAGCCACGCAATCACATGAGTGACCAGCCACGCAATCACACGAGCGACCAGCCATGCAACCAGAAGAGCGACCAGCCACACAATCACACGAGAGACCAGCCACACAATCACATGAGCGACAAGCGACGCAATCACAGGAGCTACCAGCCACGCAACCAGAAGAGCGACCAGCCACACAATCACACGAGCGACCAGCTACGCAATCACACGAGCGACCAGCCACGCAAACACATGAGCGACCAGCCACATATTCACACGAGTGACCAGCCACAATCACACGAGCGACCAGCTACGCAAGCGCACGAGCGACCAGCCACACACTCACATAAGCGACTAGCCACGCAATCACATGAGCGACCAGCCACGCAACCAGAAGAGCGACCAGCCACGCAATCACACGAGCGACCAGCCACGCAATCACACGAGCCAGCCACGCAATCACACGAGCGACCAGCCACACAATCACATGAGAGACCAGCCACGCAATCACATTAGAGACCAGCCACGCAATCACAGGAGTGACATGCGACGCAATCACACGAGCGACCAGCCACGCAATCACACGAGTGACCAGCCACGCAATCACACTAGCGACCAGCCACGCTATCACTCGAGCGACCAGCCACGCAATCACACGAGCGACAAGCGACGCAATCACACGAGCGACCAGCCACGCAATCACAAGAGCGACCAGCCACGCAATCACACTAGCGACCAGCCACACAATCACATGAGAGACCAGTCACATAATCTCATGAGCGTCCAACCACGCAATCACACGAGCTACCAGCCACGCAACCAGAAGAGCGACCAGCCACACAATCACACGAGCAACCAGCTACGCAATCACACGAGCGACCAGCCACGCAAACACATGAGCGACCAGCCACATATTCACACGAGTGACCAGCCACAATCACACGAGCGACCAGCTACGCAAGCGCACGAGCGACCAGCCACACACTCACATAAGCGACTAGCCACGCAATCACATGAGCGACCAGCCACGCAACCAGAAGAGCGACCAGCCACGCAATCACACGAGCGACCAGCCACGCAATCACACGAGCCAGCCACGCAATCACACGAGCGACCAGCCACACAATCACATGAGAGACCAGCCACGCAATCACATTAGAGACCAGCCACGCAATCACAGGAGTGACATGCGACGCAATCACACGAGCGACCAGCCACGCAATCACACGAGTGACCAGCCACGCAATCACACTAGCGACCAGCCACGCTATCACTCGAGCGACCAGCCACGCAATCACACGAGCGACAAGCGACGCAATCACACGAGCGACCAGCCACGCAATCACAAGAGCGTCCAGCCACGCAATCACACGAGCGACCAGCTACGCAATCACACTAGCGACCAGCCACACAATCACATGAGAGACCAGCCACGCAAACACATGAGCGACCAGCCACATATTCACACGAGCGACCAGCCAAACAATCACATGAGAGACCAGCCAGGCAATCACACGAGCGACCAGCCACACAATCACATGAGAGACCAGTCACATAATCACGAGCGGCCAGCCACACAATCACACGAGCGACCAGCCACACAATCCCACGAGCGACCAGCCACACAATCACATGAGAGACCAGCCAGGCAATCAGATGAGTGACCAGCCATGTAATCACACGAGCGACCAGCCACGCTATCACACGAGCGACCAGCCACGCAATCACACGAGCGACCAGCCACGCAATCACACGAGCCAGCCACGCAATCACACGAGCGACCAGCCACACAATCACATGAGAGACCAGCCACGCAATCACATTAGAGACCAGCCACGCAATCACATGAGTGACAAGCGACGCAATCACACGAGCGACCAGCCACGCAATCACACGAGTGACCAGCCACGGAATCACACGAGCGACCAGCCATGCTATCACTCGAGCGACCAGCCACGAAATCACACGAGCGAGAAGCGACGCAATCACACGAGCGACCAGCCACGCAATCACACGAGCGACCAGCCACGCAACCAGAAGAGCGACCAGCCACACAATCAGACGAGCGACGAGCTACGCAATCACACGAGCGACCAGCCACACAATCACATGAGAGACCAGCCACACAATCACATGAGCGACCAGCCACACAATCACACGAGCGACAAGCAACGCAATCACACGAGCGACCAGCCACACAATCACATGAGAGACCAGCCACACAATCACATGAGAGACCAGCCAGGCAATCAGAAGAGCGACCAGCCATGTAATCACACGAGCGACCAGCCACGCTATCACACGAGCGACCAGCCACGCAATCACACAAGAGACCAGCCACACAATCACATGAGAGACCAGTCACATAATCACGAGCGGCCAGCCACACAATCACACGAGCGACCAGCCACGCTATCACACGAGCGACCAGCCACGCAATCAAACGAGCGACCAGCCACGCAATCACAAGAGCGACCAGCCATGCAATCACACTAGCGACCAGTCACACAATCACATGAGAGTCCAGTCACATAATCACATGAGCGGCCAGCCACACAATCACACGAGCGACCAGCCACACAATCCCACAAGCGACCAGCCACACAATCACACCAGAGACCAGCCACACAATCACATGAGCGACCAGCCATGCCATCACATAAGCGACTAGCAACGCAATCACACGAGCGACCAGCCACGCAATCACACGAGCGACCAGCAACGCAATCACACGAGCGACCAGCCACGCAATCACATGAGTGACCAGCCACGCAATCACATGAGTGACCAGCCACGCAATCACACGAGCGACCAGCCATGCAACCAGAAGAGCGACCAGCCACACAATCACACGAGAGACCAGCCACACAATCACATGAGCGACCAGCCATGCCATCACATAAGCGACTAGCAACGCAATCACACGAGCGACCAGCCACGCAATCACACGAGCGACCAGCCACGCAATCACACGAGTGACCAGCCACGCAATCACACTAGCGACCAGCCACGCTATCACTCGAGCGACCAGCCACGCAATCACACGAGCGACAAGCGACGCAATCACACGAGCGACCAGCCACGCAATCACAAGAGCGTCCAGCCACGCAATCACACGAGCGACCAGCTACGCAATCACACTAGCGACCAGCCACACAATCACATGAGAGACCAGCCACGCAAACACATGAGCGACCAGCCACATATTCACACGAGCGACCAGCCAAACAATCACATGAGAGACCAGCCAGGCAATCACACGAGCGACCAGCCACACAATCACATGAGAGACCAGTCACATAATCACGAGCGGCCAGCCACACAATCACACGAGCGACCAGCCACACAATCCCACGAGCGACCAGCCACACAATCACATGAGAGACCAGCCAGGCAATCAGATGAGTGACCAGCCATGTAATCACACGAGCGACCAGCCACGCTATCACACGAGCGACCAGCCACGCAATCACACGAGCGACCAGCCACGCAATCACACGAGCCAGCCACGCAATCACACGAGCGACCAGCCACACAATCACATGAGAGACCAGCCACGCAATCACATTAGAGACCAGCCACGCAATCACATGAGTGACAAGCGACGCAATCACATGAGCGACCAGCCACGCTATCACACGAGTGACCAGCCACGGAATCACACGAGCGACCAGCCATGCTATCACTCGAGCGACCAGCCACGAAATCACACGAGCGAGAAGCGACGCAATCACACGAGCGACCAGCCACGCAATCACACGAGCGACCAGCCACGCAACCAGAAGAGCGACCAGCCACACAATCACACGAGCGACGAGCTACGCAATCACACGAGCGACCAGCCACACAATCACATGAGAGACCAGCCACACAATCACATGAGCGACCAGCCACACAATCACACGAGCGACAAGCAACGCAATCACACGAGCGACCAGCCACACAATCACATGAGAGACCAGCCACACAATCACATGAGAGACCAGCCAGGCAATCAGAAGAGCGACCAGCCATGTAATCACACGAGCGACCAGCCACGCTATCACACGAGCGACCAGCCACGCAATCACACAAGAGACCAGCCACACAATCACATGAGAGACCAGTCACATAATCACGAGCGGCCAGCCACACAATCACACGAGCGACCAGCCACGCTATCACACGAGCGACCAGCCACGCAATCAAACGAGCGACCAGCCACGCAATCACAAGAGCGACCAGCCATGCAATCACACTAGCGACCAGTCACACAATCACATGAGAGTCCAGTCACATAATCACATGAGCGGCCAGCCACACAATCACACGAGCGACCAGCCACACAATCCCACAAGCGACCAGCCACACAATCACACCAGAGACCAGCCACACAATCACATGAGCGACCAGCCATGCCATCACATAAGCGACTAGCAACGCAATCACACGAGCGACCAGCCACGCAATCACACGAGCGACCAGCAACGCAATCACACGAGCGACCAGCCACGCAATCACATGAGTGACCAGCCACGCAATCACATGAGTGACCAGCCACGCAATCACACGAGCGACCAGCCATGCAACCAGAAGAGCGACCAGCCACACAATCACACGAGAGACCAGCCACACAATCACATGAGCGACCAGCCACATATTCACATGAGCGACCAGCCACACAATCACAAGAGCGACCAGCTACGCAATCACACGTGCGACCAGCCACACAATCACATGACCGACTAGCCACGCAATCACACGAGCGACCAGCCACGGAATCACACGAGCGACCAGCCAAACAATCACATGAGAGACCAGCCACGGAATCACATGAGAGACCAGCAACGCAATCACATGAGTGACAAGCGACGCAATCACACGAGCGACCAGCCACACAATCACACGAGCGACCAGCCACGCAATCAGAAGAGCGACCAGCCACGCAATCAGAAGAGCGACCAACCACGCAATCAGAAGAGCGACCAGACACACAATCACACGAGTAACCAGCCACACAATCAGAAGAGCGACGAGCCAACACAATCACATGAGAGACCAGCCACACAATCACATGAGCGACCATCCACACAATGACATGAGAGACCAGCCACGTAATCACACGAGCGACCAGACACGCAATCACACGAGCGACCAGCCACGCAATCACACGAGCGACCAGCCACACAATAACACGAGCGACCAGCGACGCAAGCACACGATCGACCAGCCACACAATCACATGAGAGACCAGCCACATAATCACACGAGCGACCAGCCACGCAATCACACGAGCGACCAGCCACGCAATCACACGAGCCAGGCACGCAATCACACGAGCGACCAGCAACACAATCACATGAGAGACCTGCCACGCAATCACATTAGAGACCAGCCACGCAATCACATGAGTGACAATGACGCAATCACACGAGCGACCAGCCACGCAATCACACGAGCGACCAGCAACACAATCACATGAGAGACCAGCCACGCAATCACTTTAGAGACCAGCCACGCAATGACATGAGTGACAAGCGACGCAATCACACGAGCGAACAGCTACGCAATCAAACGAGCGACCAGCCACACAATCACATGAGAGACCAGCCACACAATCACATGAGAGACCAGCCAGGCAATCAGATGAGCGACCAGCCATGTAATCACACGAGCGACCAGCCACGCTATCACACGAGCGACCAGCCACGCAATCACACTTAGCGACCAGCCACACAATCACATGAGAGACCAGTCACATAATCACATGAACGGCCAGCCACACAATCACACGAACGACCAGCCACACAATCACACGAGAGACCAACCACGCAATAACACGAGCGACCAGCGACGCAAGCACACGAACGACCAGCCACACAATCACACGAGCGACCAGCAACACAATCAAATGAGAGACCAGCCACGCAATCACATTAGAGACCAGCCACGCAATCACATGAGTGACAAGCGACGCAATCACACGAGCAACCAGCCACACAATCACACGAGCGACCAGCAACGCAATCACACGAGCGACCAGCCACGCAATCACATGAGTGCCCAGCCACGCAATCACACGAGCGACCAGCCACGCAAACAGAAGAGCGATCAGCCACGCAATCACACGAGCGACCAGCCACGCAATCACAAGAGCGACCAGCCACGCAATCACACGAGCGACCAGCCACGCAACCAGAAGAGCGACCAGCCACACAATCACACGAGCGACCAGCTACGCAATCACACGAGCGACCAGCCACATATTCACACGAGTGACCAGCCACACAATCACACGAGCGACCAGCTACGCAACCACACGAGCGACCAGCCACACACTCACATAAGCGACTAGCCACGCAATCACATGAGCGACCAGCTACACAATCACACGAGCGACCAGCCACACAATCACACGAGCGACCAGCCACACAATCACATGAGAGACCAGCCACACAATCACATGAGAGACCAGCCAGGCAATCAGAAGAGCGACCAGCCATGTAATCACACGAGCGACCAGCCACGCTATCATACGAGCGACCAGCCACACAATCACATGAGAGACCAGCCAGGCAATCAGATGAGCGACCAGCCATGTAATCAAACGAGCGACCAGCCACACAATCACACGAGCGACCAGCCACGCAATCACACGAGCGACCAGCAACGCAATCACACGAGCGACCAGCCACGCAACCAGCCACACAATCACACGAGAGACCAGCCACACAATAACATGAGAGACCAGCCACGCAATCACATTAGAGACCAGCCACGCAATCACATGAGTGACAAGCGACGCAATCACACGAGCGACCAGCCACGCAATCACACGAGTGACCAGCCACGGAATCACACGAGCGACCAGCCATGCTATCACTCGAGCGACCAGCCACGAAATCACATGAGCGAGAAGCGACGCAATCACACGAGCGACCAGCCACGCAATCACACGAGCGACCAGCCACGCAACCAGAAGAGCGACCAGCCACACAATCACACGAGCGACCAGCTACGCAATCACACGAGCGACCAGCCACACAATCACATGAGAGACCAGCCACACAATCACATGAGCGACCAGCCACACAATCACACGATCGACAAGCAACGCAATCACACGAGCGACCAGCCACACAATCACATGAGAGACCAGCCACACAATCACATGAGAGACCAGCCAGGCAATCAGAAGAGCGACCAGCCATGTAATCACACGAGCGACCAGCCACGCTATCACACGAGCGACCAGCCACGCAATCACACAAGAGAGCAGCCACACAATCACATGAGAGACCAGTCACATAATCACGAGCGGCCAGCCACACAATCACACGAGCGACCAGCCACGCTATCACACGAGCGACCAGCCACGCAATCAAACGAGCGACCAGCCACGCAATCACAAGAGCGACCAGCCATGCAATCACACTAGCGACCAGTCACACAATCACATGAGAGTCCAGTCACATAATCACATGAGCGGCCAGCAACACAATCACACGAGCGACCAGCCACACAATCCCACAAGCGACCAGCCACACAATCACACAAGAGACCAGCCACACAATCACATGAGCGATCAGCCATGCCATCACATAAGCGACTAGCAACGCAATCACACGAGCGACCAGCCACGCAATCACACGAGCGACCAGCAACGCAATCACACGAGCGACCAGCCACGCAATCACATGAGTGACCAGCCACGCAATCACATGAGTGACCAGCCACGCAATCACACGAGCGACCAGCCATGCCACCAGAAGAGCGACCAGCCACACAATCACACGAGAGACCAGCCACACAATCACATGAGCGACAAGCGACGCAATCACAGGAGCTACCAGCCACGCAACCAGAAGAGCGACCAGCCACACAATCACACGAGCGACCAGCTACGCAATCACATGAGCGACCAGCCACGCAAACACATGAGCGACCAGCCACATATTCACACGAGTGACCAGCCACAATCACACGAGCGACCAGCTACGCAAGCGCACGAGCGACCAGCCACACACTCACATAAGCGACTAGCCACGCAATCACATGAGCGACCAGCCACGCAACCAGAAGAGCGACCAGCCACGCAATCACAGGAGCGACCAGCCACGCAATCACACGAGCCAGCCACGCAATCACATTAGAGACCAGCCACGCAATCACAGGAGTGACATGCGACGCAATCACACGAGCGACCAGCCAAGCAATCACAAGAGCGACCAGCCACGCAATCACACGAGCGACCAGCCACGCAACCAGAAGAGCGACCAGCCACACAATCACACGAGCGACCAGCTACGCAATCACACGAGCGACCAGCCACATATTCACACGAGTGACCAGCCACACAATCACACGAGCGACCAGCTACGCAACCACACGAGCGACCAGCCACACACTCACATAAGCGACTAGCCACGCAATCACATGAGCGACCAGCTACACAATCACACGAGCGACCAGCCACACAATCACACGAGCGACCAGCCACACAATCACATGAGAGACCAGCCACACAATCACATGAGAGACCAGCCAGGCAATCAGAAGAACGACCAGCCATGTAATCACACGAGCGACCAGCCACGCTATCACACGAGCGACCAGCCACACAATCACATGAGAGACCAGCCAGGCAATCAGATGAGCGACCAGCCATGTAATCAAACGAGCGACCAGCCACACAATCACACGAGCGACCAGCCACACAATCCCACGAGCGACCAGCCACGCAATCACACGAGCGACCAGCAACGCAATCACACGAGCGACCAGCCACGCAACCAGCCACACAATCACACGAGAGACCAGCCACACAATAACATGAGAGACCAGCCACGCAATCACATTAGAGACCAGCCACGCAATCACATGAGTGACAAGCGACGCAATCACACGAGCGACCAGCCAAACAATCACATGAGAGACCAGCCAGGCAATCACACGAGCGACCAGCCACACAATCACATGAGAGACCAGTCACATAATCACGAGCGGCCAGCCACACAATCACACGAGCGACCAGCCACACAATCCCACGAGCGACCAGCCACACAATCACATGAGAGACCAGCCAGGCAATCAGATGAGTGACCAGCCATGTAATCACACGAGCGACCAGCCACGCTATCACACGAGCGACCAGCCACGCAATCACACGAGCGACCAGCCACGCAATCACACGAGCCAGCCACGCAATCACACGAGCGACCAGCCACACAATCACATGAGAGACCAGCCACGCAATCACATTAGAGACCAGCCACGCAATCACATGAGTGACAAGCGACGCAATCACACGAGCGACCAGCCACGCAATCACACGAGTGACCAGCCACGGAATCACACGAGCGACCAGCCATGCTATCACTCGAGCGACCAGCCACGAAATCACACGAGCGAGAAGCGACGCAATCACACGAGCGACCAGCCACGCAATCACACGAGCGACCAGCCACGCAACCAGAAGAGCGACCAGCCACACAATCACACGAGCGACGAGCTACGCAATCACACGAGCGACCAGCCACACAATCACATGAGAGACCAGCCACACAATCACATGAGCGACCAGCCACACAATCACACGAGCGACAAGCAACGCAATCACACGAGCGACCAGCCACACAATCACATGAGAGACCAGCCACACAATCACATGAGAGACCAGCCAGGCAATCAGAAGAGCGACCAGCCATGTAATCACACGAGCGACCAGCCACGCTATCACACGAGCGACCAGCCACGCAATCACACAAGAGACCAGCCACACAATCACATGAGAGACCAGTCACATAATCACGAGCGGCCAGCCACACAATCACACGAGCGACCAGCCACGCTATCACACGAGCGACCAGCCACGCAATCAAACGAGCGACCAGCCACGCAATCACAAGAGCGACCAGCCATGCAATCACACTAGCGACCAGTCACACAATCACATGAGAGTCCAGTCACATAATCACATGAGCGGCCAGCCACACAATCACACGAGCGACCAGCCACACAATCCCACAAGCGACCAGCCACACAATCACACCAGAGACCAGCCACACAATCACATGAGCGACCAGCCATGCCATCACATAAGCGACTAGCAACGCAATCACACGAGCGACCAGCCACGCAATCACACGAGCGACCAGCAACGCAATCACACGAGCGACCAGCCACGCAATCACATGAGTGACCAGCCACGCAATCACATGAGAGACCAGCCACACAATAACATGAGAGACCAGCCACGCAATCACATTAGAGACCAGCCACGCAATCACATGAGTGACAAGCGACGCAATCACACGAGCGACCAGCCACGAAATCACACGAGCGAGAAGCGACGCAATCACACGAGCGACCAGCCACGCAATCACACGAGCGACCAGCCACGCAACCAGAAGAGCGACCAGCCACACAATCACACGAGCGACGAGCTACGCAATCACACGAGCGACCAGCCACACAATCACATGAGAGACCAGCCACACAATCACATGAGAGACCAGCCACGCAATCACTTTAGAGACCAGCCACGCAATGACATGAGTGACAAGCGACGCAATCACACGAGCGAACAGCTACGCAATCAAACGAGCGACCAGCCACACAATCACATGAGAGACCAGCCACACAATCACATGAGAGACCAGCCAGGCAATCAGATGAGCGACCAGCCATGTAATCACACGAGCGACCAGCCACGCTATCACACGAGCGACCAGCCACGCAATCACACTTAGCGACCAGCCACACAATCACATGAGAGACCAGTCACATAATCACATGAACGGCCAGCCACACAATCACACGAACGACCAGCCACACAATCACACGAGAGACCAACCACGCAATAACACGAGCGACCAGCGACGCAAGCACACGAACGACCAGCCACACACTCACATAAGCGACTAGCCACGCAATCACATGAGCGACCAGCTACACAATCACACGAGCGACCAGCCACACAATCACACGAGCGACCAGCCACACAATCACATGAGAGACCAGCCACACAATCACATGAGAGACCAGCCAGGCAATCAGAAGAGCGACCAGCCATGTAATCACACGAGCGACCAGCCACGCTATCATACGAGCGACCAGCCACACAATCACATGAGAGACCAGCCAGGCAATCAGATGAGCGACCAGCCATGTAATCAAACGAGCGACCAGCCACACAATCACACGAGCGACCAGCCACGCAATCACACGAGCGACCAGCAACGCAATCACACGAGCGACCAGCCACGCAACCAGCCACACAATCACACGAGAGACCAGCCACACAATAACATGAGAGACCAGCCACGCAATCACATTAGAGACCAGCCACGCAATCACATGAGTGACAAGCGACGCAATCACACGAGCGACCAGCCACGCAATCACACGAGTGACCAGCCACGGAATCACACGAGCGACCAGCCATGCTATCACTCGAGCGACCAGCCACGAAATCACATGAGCGAGAAGCGACGCAATCACACGAGCGACCAGCCACGCAATCACACGAGCGACCAGCCACGCAACCAGAAGAGCGACCAGCCACACAATCACACGAGCGACCAGCTACGCAATCACACGAGCGACCAGCCACACAATCACATGAGAGACCAGCCACACAATCACATGAGCGACCAGCCACACAATCACACGATCGACAAGCAACGCAATCACACGAGCGACCAGCCACACAATCACATGAGAGACCAGCCACACAATCACATGAGAGACCAGCCAGGCAATCAGAAGAGCGACCAGCCATGTAATCACACGAGCGACCAGCCACGCTATCACACGAGCGACCAGCCACGCAATCACACAAGAGAGCAGCCACACAATCACATGAGAGACCAGTCACATAATCACGAGCGGCCAGCCACACAATCACACGAGCGACCAGCCACGCTATCACACGAGCGACCAGCCACGCAATCAAACGAGCGACCAGCCACGCAATCACAAGAGCGACCAGCCATGCAATCACACTAGCGACCAGTCACACAATCACATGAGAGTCCAGTCACATAATCACATGAGCGGCCAGCAACACAATCACACGAGCGACCAGCCACACAATCCCACAAGCGACCAGCCACACAATCACACAAGAGACCAGCCACACAATCACATGAGCGACCAGCCATGCCATCACATAAGCGACTAGCAACGCAATCACACGAGCGACCAGCCACGCAATCACACGAGCGACCAGCAACGCAATCACACGAGCGACCAGCCACGCAATCACATGAGTGACCAGCCACGCAATCACATGAGTGACCAGCCACGCAATCACACGAGCGACCAGCCATGCCACCAGAAGAGCGACCAGCCACACAATCACACGAGAGACCAGCCACACAATCACATGAGCGACAAGCGACGCAATCACAGGAGCTACCAGCCACGCAACCAGAAGAGCGACCAGCCACACAATCACACGAGCGACCAGCTACGCAATCACATGAGCGACCAGCCACGCAAACACATGAGCGACCAGCCACATATTCACACGAGTGACCAGCCACAATCACACGAGCGACCAGCTACGCAAGCGCACGAGCGACCAGCCACACACTCACATAAGCGACTAGCCACGCAATCACATGAGCGACCAGCCACGCAACCAGAAGAGCGACCAGCCACGCAATCACACGAGCGACCAGCCACGCAATCACACGAGCCAGCCACGCAATCACATTAGAGACCAGCCACGCAATCACAGGAGTGACATGCGACGCAATCACACGAGCGACCAGCCAAGCAATCACAAGAGCGACCAGCCACGCAATCACACGAGCGAAAAGCCACGCAACCAGAAGAGCGACCAGCCACACAATCACACGAGCGACCAGCTACGCAATCACACGAGCGACCAGCCACATATTCACACGAGTGACCAGCCACACAATCACACGAGCGACCAGCTACGCAACCACACGAGCGACCAGCCACACACTCACATAAGCGACTAGCCACGCAATCACATGAGCGACCAGCTACACAATCACACGAGCGACCAGCCACACAATCACACGAGCGACCAGCCACACAATCACATGAGAGACCAGCCACACAATCACATGAGAGACCAGCCAGGCAATCAGAAGAACGACCAGCCATGTAATCACACGAGCGACCAGCCACGCTATCACACGAGCGACCAGCCACACAATCACATGAGAGACCAGCCAGGCAATCAGATGAGCGACCAGCCATGTAATCAAACGAGCGACCAGCCACACAATCACACGAGCGACCAGCCACACAATCCCACGAGCGACCAGCCACGCAATCACACGAGCGACCAGCAACGCAATCACACGAGCGACCAGCCACGCAACCAGCCACACAATCACACGAGAGACCAGCCACACAATAACATGAGAGACCAGCCACGCAATCACATTAGAGACCAGCCACGCAATCACATGAGTGACAAGCGACGCAATCACACGAGCGACCAGCCACGCAATCACACGAGTGACCAGCCACGGAATCACACGAGCGACCAGCCATGCTATCACTCGAAAGACCAGCCACGAAATCACATGAGCGAGAAGCGACGCAATCACACGAGCGACCAGCCACGCAATCACACGAGCGACCAGCCACGCAACCAGAAGAGCGACCAGCCACACAATCACACGAGCGACCAGCTACGCAATCACACGAGCGACCAGCCACACAATCACATGAGAGACCAGCCACACAATCACATGAGCGACCAGCCACACAATCACACGATCGACAAGCAACGCAATCACACGAGCGACCAGCCACACAATCACATGAGAGACCAGCCACACTATCACATGAGAGACCAGCCAGGCAATCAGAAGAGCGACCAGCCATGTAATCACACGAGCGACCAGCCACGCTATCACACGAGCGACCAGCCACGCAATCACACAAGAGAGCAGCCACACAATCACATGAGAGACCAGTCACATAATCACGAGCGGCCAGCCACACAATCACACGAGCGACCAGCCACGCTATCACACGAGCGACCAGCCACGCAATCAAACGAGCGACCAGCCACGCAATCACAAGAGCGACCAGCCATGCAATCACACTAGCGACCAGTCACACAATCACATGAGAGTCCAGTCACATAATCACATGAGCGGCCAGCAACACAATCACACGAGCGACCAGCCACACAATCCCACAAGCGACCAGCCACACAATCACACAAGAGACCAGCCACACAATCACATGAGCGACCAGCCATGCCATCACATAAGCGACTAGCAACGCAATCACACGAGCGACCAGCCACGCAATCACACGAGCGACCAGCAACGCAATCACACGAGCGACCAGCCACGCAATCACATGAGTGACCAGCCACGCAATCACATGAGTGACCAGCCACGCAATCACACGAGCGACCAGCCACGCAATCACACGAGCGACAAGCGACGCAATCACACGAGCGACCAGCCACGCAATCACAAGAGCGACCAGCCACGCAATCACACTAGCGACCAGCCACACAATCACATGAGAGACCAGTCACATAATCTCATGAGCGTCCAACCACGCAATCACACGAGCTACCAGCCACGCAACCAGAAGAGCGACCAGCCACACAATCACACGAGCGACCAGCTACGCAATCACACAAGCGACCAGCTACGCAAGCGCACGAGCGACCAGCCACACACTCACATAAGCGACTAGCCACGCAATCACATGAGCGACCAGCCACGCAACCAGAAGAGCGACCAGCCACGCAATCACACGAGCGACCAGCCACGCAATCACACGAGCCAGCCACGCAATCACATTAGAGACCAGCCACGCAATCACAGGAGTGACATGCGACGCAATCACACGAGCGACCAGCCACGCAATCACACGAGTGACCAGCCACGCAATCACACTAGCGACCAGCCACGCTATCACTCGAGCGACCAGCCACGCAATCACACGAGCGACAAGCGACGCAATCACACGAGCGACCAGCCACGCAATCACAAGAGCGACCAGCCACGCAATCACACTAGCGACCAGCCACACAATCACATGAGAGACCAGTCACATAATCTCATGAGCGTCCAACCACGCAATCACACGAGCTACCAGCCACGCAACCAGAAGAGCGACCAGCCACACAATCACACGAGCGACCAGCTACGCAATCACACAAGCGACCAGCTACGCAAGCGCACGAGCGACCAGCCACACACTCACATAAGCGACTAGCCACGCAATCACATGAGCGACCAGCCACGCAACCAGAAGAGCGACCAGCCACGCAATCACACGAGCGACCAGCCACGCAATCACACGAGCCAGCCACGCAATCACACGAGCGACCAGCCACACAATCACATGAGAGACCAGCCACGCAATCACATTAGAGACCAGCCACGCAATCACAGGAGTGACATGCGACGCAATCACACGAGCGACCAGCCACGCAATCACACGAGTGACCAGCCACGCAATCACACTAGCGACCAGCCATGCTATCACTCGAGCGACCAGCCACGAAATCACACGAGCGAGAAGCGACGCAATCACACGAGCGACCAGCCACGCAATCACACGAGCGACCAGCCACGCAACCAGAAGAGCGACCAGCCACAAAATCACACGAGCGACGAGCTACGCAATCACACGAGCGACCAGCCACACAATCACATGAGAGACCAGCCACACAATCACATGAGCGACCAGCCACACAATCACACGAGCGACAAGCAACGCAATCACACGAGCGACCAGCCACACAATCACATGAGAGACCAGCCACACAATCACATGAGAGACCAGCCAGGCAATCAGAAGAGCGACCAGCCATGTAATCACACGAGCGACCAGCCACGCTATCACACGAGCGACCAGCCACGCAATCACACAAGAGACCAGCCACACAATCACATGAGAGACCAGTCACATAATCACGAGCGGCCAGCCACACAATCACACGAGCGACCAGCCACGCTATCACACGAGCGACCAGCCACGCAATCAAACGAGCGACCAGCCACGCAATCACAAGAGCGACCAGCCATGCAATCACACTAGCGACCAGTCACACAATCACATGAGAGTCCAGTCACATAATCACATGAGCGGCCAGCCACACAATCACACGAGCGACCAGCCACACAATCCCACAAGCGACCAGCCACACAATCACACCAGAGACCAGCCACACAATCACATGAGCGACCAGCCATGCCATCACATAAGCGACTAGCAACGCAATAACACGAGCGACCAGCCACGCAATCACACGAGCGACCAGCAACGCAATCACACGAGCGACCAGCCACGCAATCACATGAGTGACCAGCCACGCAATCACATGAGTGACCAGCCACGCAATCACACGAGCGACCAGCCATGCAACCAGAAGAGCGACCAGCCACACAATCACACGAGAGACCAGCCACACAATCACATGAGCGACCAGCCACATATTCACATGAGCGACCAGCCACACAATCACAAGAGCGACCAGCTACGCAATCACACGTGCGACCAGCCACACAATCACATGACCGACTAGCCACGCAATCACACGAGCGACCAGCCACGGAATCACACGAGCGACCAGCCAAACAATCACATGAGAGACCAGCCACGGAATCACATGAGAGACCAGCAACGCAATCACATGAGTGACAAGCGACGCAATCACACGAGCGACCAGCCACACAATCACACGAGCGACCAGCCACGCAATCAGAAGAGCGACCAGCCACGCAATCAGAAGAGCGACCAACCACGCAATCAGAAGAGCGACCAGACACACAATCACACGAGTAACCAGCCACACAATCAGAAGAGCGACGAGCCAACACAATCACATGAGCGACCATCCACACAATGACATGAGAGACCAGCCACGTAATCACACGAGCGACCAGACACGCAATCACACGAGCGACCAGCCACGCAATCACACGAGCGACCAGCCACACAATAACACGAGCGACCAGCGACGCAAGCACACGATCGACCAGCCACACAATCACATGAGAGACCAGCCACATAATCACACGAGCGACCAGCCACGCAATCACACGAGCGACCAGCCACGCAATCACACGAGCCAGGCACGCAATCACACGAGCGACCAGCAACACAATCACATGAGAGACCTGCCACGCAATCACATTAGAGACCAGCCACGCAATCACATGAGTGACAATGACGCAATCACACGAGCGACCAGCCACGCAATCACACGAGCGACCAGCAACACAATCACATGAGAGACCAGCCACGCAATCACTTTAGAGACCAGCCACGCAATGACATGAGTGACAAGCGACGCAATCACACGAGCGAACAGCTACGCAATCAAACGAGCGACCAGCCACACAATCACATGAGAGACCAGCCACACAATCACATGAGAGACCAGCCAGGCAATCAGATGAGCGACCAGCCATGTAATCACACGAGCGACCAGCCACGCTATCACACGAGCGACCAGCCACGCAATCACACTTAGCGACCAGCCACACAATCACATGAGAGACCAGTCACATAATCACATGAACGGCCAGCCACACAATCACACGAACGACCAGCCACACAATCACACGAGAGACCAACCACGCAATAACACGAGCGACCAGCGACGCAAGCACACGAACGACCAGCCACACAATCACACGAGCGACCAGCAACACAATCAAATGAGAGACCAGCCACGCAATCACATTAGAGACCAGCCACGCAATCACATGAGTGACAAGCGACGCAATCACACGAGCAACCAGCCACACAATCACACGAGCGACCAGCAACGCAATCACACGAGCGACCAGCCACGCAATCACATGAGTGCCCAGCCACGCAATCACACGAGCGACCAGCCACGCAAACAGAAGAGCGATCAGCCACGCAATCACACGAGCGACCAGCCACGCAATCACAAGAGCGACCAGCCACGCAATCACACGAGCGACCAGCCACGCAACCAGAAGAGCGACCAGCCACACAATCACACGAGCGACCAGCTACGCAATCACACGAGCGACCAGCCACATATTCACACGAGTGACCAGCCACACAATCACACGAGCGACCAGCTACGCAACCACACGAGCGACCAGCCACACACTCACATAAGCGACTAGCCACGCAATCACATGAGCGACCAGCTACACAATCACACGAGCGACCAGCCACACAATCACACGAGCGACCAGCCACACAATCACATGAGAGACCAGCCACACAATCACATGAGAGACCAGCCAGGCAATCAGAAGAGCGACCAGCCATGTAATCACACGAGCGACCAGCCACGCTATCATACGAGCGACCAGCCACACAATCACATGAGAGACCAGCCAGGCAATCAGATGAGCGACCAGCCATGTAATCAAACGAGCGACCAGCCACACAATCACACGAGCGACCAGCCACACAATCCCACGAGCGACCAGCCACGCAATCACACGAGCGACCAGCAACGCAATCACACGAGCGACCAGCCACGCAACCAGCCACACAATCACACGAGAGACCAGCCACACAATAACATGAGAGACCAGCCACGCAATCACATTAGAGACCAGCCACGCAATCACATGAGTGACAAGCGACGCAATCACACGAGCGACCAGCCACGCAATCACACGAGTGACCAGCCACGGAATCACACGAGCGACCAGCCATGCTATCACTCGAGCGACCAGCCACGAAATCACATGAGCGAGAAGCGACGCAATCACACGAGCGACCAGCCACGCAATCACACGAGCGACCAGCCACGCAACCAGAAGAGCGACCAGCCACACAATCACACGAGCGACCAGCTACGCAATCACACGAGCGACCAGCCACACAATCACATGAGAGACCAGCCACACAATCACATGAGCGACCAGCCACACAATCACACGATCGACAAGCAACGCAATCACACGAGCGACCAGCCACACAATCACATGAGAGACCAGCCACACAATCACATGAGAGACCAGCCAGGCAATCAGAAGAGCGACCAGCCATGTAATCACACGAGCGACCAGCCACGCTATCACACGAGCGACCAGCCACGCAATCACACAAGAGAGCAGCCACACAATCACATGAGAGACCAGTCACATAATCACGAGCGGCCAGCCACACAATCACACGAGCGACCAGCCACGCTATCACACGAGCGACCAGCCACGCAATCAAACGAGCGACCAGCCACGCAATCACAAGAGCGACCAGCCATGCAATCACACTAGCGACCAGTCACACAATCACATGAGAGTCCAGTCACATAATCACCTGAGCGGCCAGCAACACAATCACACGAGCGACCAGCCACACAATCCCACAAGCGACCAGCCACACAATCACACAAGAGACCAGCCACACAATCACATGAGCGACCAGCCATGCCATCACATAAGCGACTAGCAACGCAATCACACGAGCGACCAGCCACGCAATCACACGAGCGACCAGCAACGCAATCACACGAGCGACCAGCCACGCAATCACATGAGTGACCAGCCACGCAATCACATGAGTGACCAGCCACGCAATCACACGAGCGACCAGCCATGCCACCAGAAGAGCGACCAGCCACACAATCACACGAGAGACCAGCCACACAATCACATGAGCGACAAGCGACGCAATCACAGGAGCTACCAGCCACGCAACCAGAAGAGCGACCAGCCACACAATCACACGAGCGACCAGCTACGCAATCACATGAGCGACCAGCCACGCAAACACATGAGCGACCAGCCACATATTCACACGAGTGACCAGCCACAATCACACGAGCGACCAGCTACGCAAGCGCACGAGCGACCAGCCACACACTCACATAAGCGACTAGCCACGCAATCACATGAGCGACCAGCCACGCAACCAGAAGAGCGACCAGCCACGCAATCACACGAGCGACCAGCCACGCAATCACACGAGCCAGCCACGCAATCACATTAGAGACCAGCCACGCAATCACAGGAGTGACATGCGACGCAATCACACGAGCGACCAGCCAAGCAATCACAAGAGCGACCAGCCACGCAATCACACGAGCGACCAGCCACGCAACCAGAAGAGCGACCAGCCACACAATCACACGAGCGACCAGCTACGCAATCACACGAGCGACCAGCCACATATTCACACGAGTGACCAGCCACACAATCACACGAGCGACCAGCTACGCAACCACACGAGCGACCAGCCACACACTCACATAAGCGACTAGCCACGCAATCACATGAGCGACCAGCTACACAATCACACGAGCGACCAGCCACACAATCACACGAGCGACCAGCCACACAATCACATGAGAGACCAGCCACACAATCACATGAGAGACCAGCCAGGCAATCAGAAGAACGACCAGCCATGTAATCACACGAGCGACCAGCCACGCTATCACACGAGCGACCAGCCACACAATCACATGAGAGACCAGCCAGGCAATCAGATGAGCGACCAGCCATGTAATCAAACGAGCGACCAGCCACACAATCACACGAGCGACCAGCCACACAATCCCACGAGCGACCAGCCACGCAATCACACGAGCGACCAGCAACGCAATCACACGAGCGACCAGCCACGCAACCAGCCACACAATCACACGAGAGACCAGCCACACAATAACATGAGAGACCAGCCACGCAATCACATTAGAGACCAGCCACGCAATCACATGAGTGACAAGCGACGCAATCACACGAGCGACCAGCCACGCAATCACACGAGTGACCAGCCACGGAATCACACGAGCGACCAGCCATGCTATCACTCGAAAGACCAGCCACGAAATCACATGAGCGAGAAGCGACGCAATCACACGAGCGACCAGCCACGCAATCACACGAGCGACCAGCCACGCAACCAGAAGAGCGACCAGCCACACAATCACACGAGCGACCAGCTACGCAATCACACGAGCGACCAGCCACACAATCACATGAGAGACCAGCCACACAATCACATGAGCGACCAGCCACACAATCACACGATCGACAAGCAACGCAATCACACGAGCGACCAGCCACACAATCACATGAGAGACCAGCCACACAATCACATGAGAGACCAGCCAGGCAATCAGAAGAGCGACCAGCCATGTAATCACACGAGCGACCAGCCACGCTATCACACGAGCGACCAGCCACGCAATCACACAAGAGAGCAGCCACACAATCACATGAGAGACCAGTCACATAATCACGAGCGGCCAGCCACACAATCACACGAGCGACCAGCCACGCTATCACACGAGCGACCAGCCACGCAATCAAACGAGCGACCAGCCACGCAATCACAAGAGCGACCAGCCATGCAATCACACTAGCGACCAGTCACACAATCACATGAGAGTCCAGTCACATAATCACATGAGCGGCCAGCAACACAATCACACGAGCGACCAGCCACACAATCCCACAAGCGACCAGCCACACAATCACACAAGAGACCAGCCACACAATCACATGAGCGACCAGCCATGCCATCACATAAGCGACTAGCAACGCAATCACACGAGCGACCAGCCACGCAATCACACGAGCGACCAGCAACGCAATCACACGAGCGACCAGCCACGCAATCACATGAGTGACCAGCCACGCAATCACATGAGTGACCAGCCACGCAATCACACGAGCGACCAGCCACGCAATCACACGAGCGACCAGCCACACAATCACATGAGAGACCAGTCACATAATCTCATGAGCGTCCAACCACGCAATCACACGAGCTACCAGCCACGAAACCAGAAGAGCGACCAGCCACACAATCACACGAGCGACCAGCTACGCAATCACACAAGCGACCAGCTACGCAAGCGCACGAGCGACCAGCCACACACTCACATAAGCGACTAGCCACGCAATCACATGAGCGACCAGCCACGCAACCAGAAGAGCGACCAGCCACGCAATCACACGAGCGACCAGCCACGCAATCACACGAGCCAGCCACGCAATCACATTAGAGACCAGCCACGCAATCACAGGAGTGACATGCGACGCAATCACACGAGCGACCAGCCACGCAATCACACGAGTGACCAGCCACGCAATCACACTAGCCACCAGCCACGCTATCACTCGAGCGACCAGCCACGCAATCACACGAGCGACAAGCGACGCAATCACACGAGCGACCAGCCACGCAATCACAAGAGCGACCAGCCACGCAATCACACTAGCGACCAGCCACACAATCACATGAGAGACCAGTCACATAATCTCATGAGCGTCCAACCACGCAATCACACGAGCTACCAGCCACGCAACCAGAAGAGCGACCAGCCACACAATCACACGAGCGACCAGCTACGCAATCACACAAGCGACCAGCTACGCAAGCGCACGAGCGACCAGCCACACACTCACATAAGCGACTAGCCACGCAATCACATGAGCGACCAGCCACGCAACCAGAAGAGCGACCAGCCACGCAATCACACGAGCGACCAGCCACGCAATCACACGAGCCAGCCACGCAATCACACGAGCGACCAGCCACACAATCACATGAGAGACCAGCCACGCAATCACATTAGAGACCAGCCACGCAATCACAGGAGTGACATGCGACGCAATCACACGAGCGACCAGCCACGCAATCACACGAGTGACCAGCCACGCAATCACACTAGCGACCAGCCACGCTATCACTCGAGCGACCAGCCACGCAATCACACGAGCGACAAGCGACGCAATCACACGAGCGACCAGCCACGCAATCACAAGAGCGTCCAGCCACGCAATCACACGAGCGACCAGCTACGCAATCACACTAGCGACCAGCCACACAATCACACGATCGACAAGCAACGCAATCACACGAGCGACCAGCCACACAATCACATGAGAGACCAGCCACACAATCACATGAGAGACCAGCCAGGCAATCAGAAGAGCGACCAGCCATGTAATCACACGAGCGACCAGCCACGCTATCACACGAGCGACCAGCCACGCAATCACACAAGAGAGCAGCCACACAATCACATGAGAGACCAGTCACATAATCACGAGCGGCCAGCCACACAATCACACGAGCGACCAGCCACACAATCCCACGAGCGACCAGCCACACAATCACATGAGAGACCAGCCAGGCAATCAGATGAGTGACCAGCCATGTAATCACACGAGCGACCAGCCACGCTATCACACGAGCGACCAGCCACGCAATCACACGAGCGACCAGCCACGCAATCACATTAGAGACCAGCCACGCAATCACATGAGTGACAAGCGACGCAATCACACGAGCGACCAGCCACGCAATCACACGAGTGACCAGCCACGGAATCACACGAGCGACCAGCCATGCTATCACTCGAGCGACCATACACGAAATCACACGAGCGAGAAGCGACGCAATCACACGAGCGACCAGCCACGCAATCACACGAGCGACCAGCCACGCAACCAGAAGAGCGACCAGCCACACAATCACACGAGCGACGAGCTACGCAATCACACGAGCGACCAGCCACACAATCACATGAGAGACCAGCCACACAATCACATGAGCGACCAGCCACACAATCACACGAGCGACAAGCAACGCAATCACACGAGCGACCAGCCACACAATCACATGAGAGACCAGCCACACAATCACATGAGAGTCCAGCCAGGCAATCAGAAGAGCGACCAGCCATGTAATCACACGAGCGACCAGCCACGCTATCACACGAGCGACCAGCCACGCAATCACACAAGAGACCAGCCACACAATCACATGAGAGACCAGTCACATAATCACGAGCGGCCAGCCACACAATCACACGAGCGACCAGCCACGCTATCACACGAGCGACCAGCCACGCAATCAAACGAGCGACCAGCCACGCAATCACAAGAGCGACCAGCCATGCAATCAC
The DNA here is from genome assembly GCF_902713425.1 of Acipenser ruthenus. NCBI lineage: Eukaryota > Metazoa > Chordata > Actinopteri > Acipenseriformes > Acipenseridae > Acipenser > Acipenser ruthenus. The sequence continues at coordinate 11,278,189 of NC_081208.1, read as the reverse complement.
ACTAGCGACCAGTCACACAATCACATGAGAGTCCAGTCACATAATCACATGAGCGGCCAGCCACACAATCACACGAGCGACCAGCCACACAATCCCACAAGCGACCAGCCACACAATCACACCAGAGACCAGCCACACAATCACATGAGCGACCAGCCATGCCATCACATAAGTGACTAGCAACGCAATCACACGAGCGACCAGCCACGCAATCACACGAGCGACCAGCAACGCAATCACACGAGCGACCAGCCACGCAATCACATGAGTGACCAGCCACGCAATCACATGAGTGACCAGCCACGCAATCACACGAGCGACCAGCCATGCAACCAGAAGAGCGACCAGCCACACAATCACACGAGAGACCAGCCACACAATCACATGAGCGACCAGCCACATATTCACATGAGCGACCAGCCACACAATCACAAGAGCGACCAGCTACGCAATCACACGTGCGACCAGCCACACAATCACATGACCGACTAGCCACGCAATCACACGAGCGACCAGCCACGGAATCACACGAGCGACCAGCCAAACAATCACATGAGAGACCAGCCACGGAATCACATGAGAGACCAGCAACGCAATCACATGAGTGACAAGCGACGCAATCACACGAGCGACCAGCCACAAAATCACACGAGCGACCAGCCACGCAATCAGAAGAGCGACCAGCCACGCAATCAGAAGAGCGACCAACCACGCAATCAGAAGAGCGACCAGACACACAATCACACGAGTAACCAGCCACACAATCAGAAGAGCGACGAGCCAACACAATCACATGAGAGACCAGCCACACAATCACATGAGCGACCAGCCACACAATGACATGAGAGACCAGCCACGTAATCACACGAGCGACCAGACACGCAATCACACGAGCGACCAGCCACACAATCACACGAGCGACCAGCCACACAATAACACGAGCGACCAGCGACGCAAGCACACGATCGACCAGCCACACAATCACATGAGAGACCAGCCACATAATCACACGAGCGACCAGCCACGCAATCACACGAGCGACCAGCCACGCAATCACACGAGCGACCAGCAACACAATCACATGAGAGACCTGCCACGCAATCACATTAGAGACCAGCCACGCAATCACATGAGTGACAATGACGCAATCACACGAGCGACCAGCCACGCAATCACACGAGCGACCAGCAACACAATCACATGAGAGACCAGCCACGCAATCACATTAGAGACCAGCCACGCAATGACATGAGTGACAAGCGACGCAATCACACGAGTGAACAGCTACGCAATCACACGAGCGACCAGCCACACAATCACATGAGAGACCAGCCACACAATCACATGAGAGACCAGCCAGGCAATCAGATGAGCGACCAGCCATGTAATCACACGAGCGACCAGCCATGCTATCACACGAGCGACCAGCCACGCAATCACACTTAGCGACCAGCCACACAATCACATGAGAGACCAGTCACATAATCACATGAACGGCCAGCCACACAATCACACGAACGACCAGCCACACAATCACACGAGAGACCACCACGCAATAACACGAGCGACCAGCGACGCAAGCACACGAACGACCAGCCACACAATCACACGAGCGACCAGCAACACAATCAAATGAGAGACCAGCCACGCAATCACATTAGAGACCAGCCACGCAATCACATGAGTGACAAGCGACGCAATCACACGAGCAACCAGCCACACAATCACACGAGCGACCAGCAACGCAATCACACGAGCGACCAGCCACGCAATCACATGAGTGCCCAGCCACGCAATCATACGAGCGACCAGCCACGCAAACAGAAGAGCGATCAGCCACGCAATCACACGAGCGACCAGCCACGCAATCACAAGAGCGACCAGCCACGCAATCACACGAGCGACCAGCCACGCTATCACACGAGCGACCAGCCACGCAATCAAACGAGCGACCAGCCACGCAATCACAAGAGCGACCAGCCATGCAATCACACTAGCGACCAGTCACACAATCACATGAGAGTCCAGTCACATAATCACATGAGCGGCCAGCCACACAATCACACGAGCGACCAGCCACACAATCCCACAAGCGACCAGCCACACAATCACACCAGAGACCAGCCACACAATCACACGAGCGACCAGCCACGCAATCACACGAGTGACCAGCCACGGAATCACACGAGCGACCAGCCATGCTATCACTCGAGCGACCAGCCACGAAATCACATGAGCGAGAAGCGACGCAATCACACGAGCGACCAGCCACGCAATCACACGAGCGACCAGCCACGCAACCAGAAGAGCGACCAGCCACACAATCACACGAGCGACCAGCTACGCAATCACACGAGCGACCAGCCACACAATCACATGAGAGACCAGCCACACAATCACATGAGCGACCAGCCACACAATCACACGATCGACAAGCAACGCAATCACACGAGCGACCAGCCACACAATCACATGAGAGACCAGCCACACAATCACATGAGAGACCAGCCAGGCAATCAGAAGAGCGACCAGCCATGTAATCACACGAGCGACCAGCCACGCTATCACACGAGCGACCAGCCACGCAATCACACAAGAGAGCAGCCACACAATCACATGAGAGACCAGTCACATAATCACGAGCGGCCAGCCACACAATCACACGAGCGACCAGCCACGCTATCACACGAGCGACCAGCCACGCAATCAAACGAGCGACCAGCCACGCAATCACAAGAGCGACCAGCCATGCAATCACACTAGCGACCAGTCACACAATCACATGAGAGTCCAGTCACATAATCACCTGAGCGGCCAGCAACACAATCACACGAGCGACCAGCCACACAATCCCACAAGCGACCAGCCACACAATCACACAAGAGACCAGCCACACAATCACATGAGCGACCAGCCATGCCATCACATAAGCGACTAGCAACGCAATCACACGAGCGACCAGCCACGCAATCACACGAGCGACCAGCAACGCAATCACACGAGCGACCAGCCACGCAATCACATGAGTGACCAGCCACGCAAACACATGAGCGACCAGCCACATATTCACACGAGTGACCAGCCACAATCACACGAGCGACCAGCTACGCAAGCGCACGAGCGACCAGCCACACACTCACATAAGCGACTAGCCACGCAATCACATGAGCGACCAGCCACGCAACCAGAAGAGCGACCAGCCACGCAATCACACGAGCGACCAGCCACGCAATCACACGAGCCAGCCACGCAATCACATTAGAGACCAGCCACGCAATCACAGGAGTGACATGCGACGCAATCACACGAGCGACCAGCCAAGCAATCACAAGAGCGACCAGCCACGCAATCACACGAGCGACCAGCCACGCAACCAGAAGAGCGACCAGCCACACAATCACACGAGCGACCAGCTACGCAATCACACGAGCGACCAGCCACATATTCACACGAGTGACCAGCCACACAATCACACGAGCGACCAGCTACGCAACCACACGAGCGACCAGCCACACACTCACATAAGCGACTAGCCACGCAATCACATGAGCGACCAGCTACACAATCACACGAGCGACCAGCCACACAATCACACGAGCGACCAGCCACACAATCACATGAGAGACCAGCCACACAATCACATGAGAGACCAGCCAGGCAATCAGAAGAACGACCAGCCATGTAATCACACGAGCGACCAGCCACGCTATCACACGAGCGACCAGCCACACAATCACATGAGAGACCAGCCAGGCAATCAGATGAGCGACCAGCCATGTAATCAAACGAGCGACCAGCCACACAATCACACGAGCGACCAGCCACACAATCCCACGAGCGACCAGCCACGCAATCACACGAGCGACCAGCAACGCAATCACACGAGCGACCAGCCACGCAACCAGCCACACAATCACACGAGAGACCAGCCACACAATAACATGAGAGACCAGCCACGCAATCACATTAGAGACCAGCCACGCAATCACATGAGTGACAAGCGACGCAATCACACGAGCGACCAGCCACGCAATCACACGAGTGACCAGCCACGGAATCACACGAGCGACCAGCCATGCTATCACTCGAAAGACCAGCCACGAAATCACATGAGCGAGAAGCGACGCAATCACACGAGCGACCAGCCACGCAATCACACGAGCGACCAGCCACGCAACCAGAAGAGCGACCAGCCACACAATCACACGAGCGACCAGCTACGCAATCACACGAGCGACCAGCCACACAATCACATGAGAGACCAGCCACACAATCACATGAGCGACCAGCCACACAATCACACGATCGACAAGCAACGCAATCACACGAGCGACCAGCCACACAATCACATGAGAGACCAGCCACACAATCACATGAGAGACCAGCCAGGCAATCAGAAGAGCGACCAGCCATGTAATCACACGAGCGACCAGCCACGCTATCACACGAGCGACCAGCCACGCAATCACACAAGAGAGCAGCCACACAATCACATGAGAGACCAGTCACATAATCACGAGCGGCCAGCCACACAATCACACGAGCGACCAGCCACGCTATCACACGAGCGACCAGCCACGCAATCAAACGAGCGACCAGCCACGCAATCACAAGAGCGACCAGCCATGCAATCACACTAGCGACCAGTCACACAATCACATGAGAGTCCAGTCACATAATCACATGAGCGGCCAGCAACACAATCACACGAGCGACCAGCCACACAATCCCACAAGCGACCAGCCACACAATCACACAAGAGACCAGCCACACAATCACATGAGCGACCAGCCATGCCATCACATAAGCGACTAGCAACGCAATCACACGAGCGACCAGCCACGCAATCACACGAGCGACCAGCAACGCAATCACACGAGCGACCAGCCACGCAATCACATGAGTGACCAGCCACGCAATCACATGAGTGACCAGCCACGCAATCACACGAGCGACCAGCCACGCAATCACACGAGCGACCAGCCACACAATCACATGAGAGACCAGTCACATAATCTCATGAGCGTCCAACCACGCAATCACACGAGCTACCAGCCACGAAACCAGAAGAGCGACCAGCCACACAATCACACGAGCGACCAGCTACGCAATCACACAAGCGACCAGCTACGCAAGCGCACGAGCGACCAGCCACACACTCACATAAGCGACTAGCCACGCAATCACATGAGCGACCAGCCACGCAACCAGAAGAGCGACCAGCCACGCAATCACACGAGCGACCAGCCACGCAATCACACGAGCCAGCCACGCAATCACATTAGAGACCAGCCACGCAATCACAGGAGTGACATGCGACGCAATCACACGAGCGACCAGCCACGCAATCACACGAGTGACCAGCCACGCAATCACACAGCCACCAGCCACGCTATCACTCGAGCGACCAGCCACGCAATCACACGAGCGACAAGCGACGCAATCACACGAGCGACCAGCCACGCAATCACAAGAGCGACCAGCCACGCAATCACACTAGCGACCAGCCACACAATCACATGAGAGACCAGTCACATAATCTCATGAGCGTCCAACCACGCAATCACACGAGCTACCAGCCACGCAACCAGAAGAGCGACCAGCCACACAATCACACGAGCGACCAGCTACGCAATCACACAAGCGACCAGCTACGCAAGCGCACGAGCGACCAGCCACACACTCACATAAGCGACTAGCCACGCAATCACATGAGCGACCAGCCACGCAACCAGAAGAGCGACCAGCCACGCAATCACACGAGCGACCAGCCACGCAATCACACGAGCCAGCCACGCAATCACACGAGCGACCAGCCACACAATCACATGAGAGACCAGCCACGCAATCACATTAGAGACCAGCCACGCAATCACAGGAGTGACATGCGACGCAATCACACGAGCGACCAGCCACGCAATCACACGAGTGACCAGCCACGCAATCACACTAGCGACCAGCCACGCTATCACTCGAGCGACCAGCCACGCAATCACACGAGCGACAAGCGACGCAATCACACGAGCGACCAGCCACGCAATCACAAGAGCGTCCAGCCACGCAATCACACGAGCGACCAGCTACGCAATCACACTAGCGACCAGCCACACAATCACACGATCGACAAGCAACGCAATCACACGAGCGACCAGCCACACAATCACATGAGAGACCAGCCACACAATCACATGAGAGACCAGCCAGGCAATCAGAAGAGCGACCAGCCATGTAATCACACGAGCGACCAGCCACGCTATCACACGAGCGACCAGCCACGCAATCACACAAGAGAGCAGCCACACAATCACATGAGAGACCAGTCACATAATCACGAGCGGCCAGCCACACAATCACACGAGCGACCAGCCACACAATCCCACGAGCGACCAGCCACACAATCACATGAGAGACCAGCCAGGCAATCAGATGAGTGACCAGCCATGTAATCACACGAGCGACCAGCCACGCTATCACACGAGCGACCAGCCACGCAATCACACGAGCGACCAGCCACGCAATCACATTAGAGACCAGCCACGCAATCACATGTGTGACAAGAGACGCAATCACACGAGCGACCAGCCACGCAATCACACGAGTGACCAGCCACGGAATCACACGAGCGACCAGCCATGCTATCACTCGAGCGACCATACACGAAATCACACGAGCGAGAAGCGACGCAATCACACGAGCGACCAGCCACGCAATCACACGAGCGACCAGCCACGCAACCAGAAGAGCGACCAGCCACACAATCACACGAGCGACGAGCTACGCAATCACACGAGCGACCAGCCACACAATCACATGAGAGACCAGCCACACAATCACATGAGCGACCAGCCACACAATCACACGAGCGACAAGCAACGCAATCACACGAGCGACCAGCCACACAATCACATGAGAGACCAGCCACACAATCACATGAGAGTCCAGCCAGGCAATCAGAAGAGCGACCAGCCATGTAATCACACGAGCGACCAGCCACGCTATCACACGAGCGACCAGCCACGCAATCACACAAGAGACCAGCCACACAATCACATGAGAGACCAGTCACATAATCACGAGCGGCCAGCCACACAATCACACGAGCGACCAGCCACGCTATCACACGAGCGACCAGCCACGCAATCAAACGAGCGACCAGCCACGCAATCACAAGAGCGACCAGCCATGCAATCACACTAGCGACCAGTCACACAATCACATGAGAGTCCAGTCACATAATCACATGAGCGGCCAGCCACACAATCACACGAGCGACCAGCCACACAATCCCACAAGCGACCAGCCACACAATCACACCAGAGACCAGCCACACAATCACATGAGCGACCAGCCATGCCATCACATAAGTGACTAGCAACGCAATCACACGAGCGACCAGCCACGCAATCACACGAGCGACCAGCAACGCAATCACACGAGCGACCAGCCACGCAATCACATGAGTGACCAGCCACGCAATCACATGAGTGACCAGCCACGCAATCACACGAGCGACCAGCCATGCAACCAGAAGAGCGACCAGCCACACAATCACACGAGAGACCAGCCACACAATCACATGAGCGACCAGCCACATATTCACATGAGCGACCAGCCACACAATCACAAGAGCGACCAGCTACGCAATCACACGTGCGACCAGCCACACAATCACATGACCGACTAGCCACGCAATCACACGAGCGACCAGCCACGGAATCACACGAGCGACCAGCCAAACAATCACATGAGAGACCAGCCACGGAATCACATGAGAGACCAGCAACGCAATCACATGAGTGACAAGCGACGCAATCACACGAGCGACCAGCCACAAAATCACACGAGCGACCAGCCACGCAATCAGAAGAGCGACCAGCCACGCAATCAGAAGAGCGACCAACCACGCAATCAGAAGAGCGACCAGACACACAATCACACGAGTAACCAGCCACACAATCAGAAGAGCGACGAGCCAACACAATCACATGAGAGACCAGCCACACAATCACATGAGCGACCAGCCACACAATGACATGAGAGACCAGCCACGTAATCACACGAGCGACCAGACACGCAATCACACGAGCGACCAGCCACACAATCACACGAGCGACCAGCCACACAATAACACGAGCGACCAGCGACGCAAGCACACGATCGACCAGCCACACAATCACATGAGAGACCAGCCACATAATCACACGAGCGACCAGCCACGCAATCACACGAGCGACCAGCCACGCAATCACACGAGCGACCAGCAACACAATCACATGAGAGACCTGCCACGCAATCACATTAGAGACCAGCCACGCAATCACATGAGTGACAATGACGCAATCACACGAGCGACCAGCCACGCAATCACACGAGCGACCAGCAACACAATCACATGAGAGACCAGCCACGCAATCACATTAGAGACCAGCCACGCAATGACATGAGTGACAAGCGACGCAATCACACGAGTGAACAGCTACGCAATCACACGAGCGACCAGCCACACAATCACATGAGAGACCAGCCACACAATCACATGAGAGACCAGCCAGGCAATCAGATGAGCGACCAGCCATGTAATCACACGAGCGACCAGCCATGCTATCACACGAGCGACCAGCCACGCAATCACACTTAGCGACCAGCCACACAATCACATGAGAGACCAGTCACATAATCACATGAACGGCCAGCCACACAATCACACGAACGACCAGCCACACAATCACACGAGAGACCACCACGCAATAACACGAGCGACCAGCGACGCAAGCACACGAACGACCAGCCACACAATCACACGAGCGACCAGCAACACAATCAAATGAGAGACCAGCCACGCAATCACATTAGAGACCAGCCACGCAATCACATGAGTGACAAGCGACGCAATCACACGAGCAACCAGCCACACAATCACACGAGCGACCAGCAACGCAATCACACGAGCGACCAGCCACGCAATCACATGAGTGCCCAGCCACGCAATCATACGAGCGACCAGCCACGCAAACAGAAGAGCGATCAGCCACGCAATCACACGAGCGACCAGCCACGCAATCACAAGAGCGACCAGCCACGCAATCACACGAGCGACCAGCCACGCTATCACACGAGCGACCAGCCACGCAATCAAACGAGCGACCAGCCACGCAATCACAAGAGCGACCAGCCATGCAATCACACTAGCGACCAGTCACACAATCACATGAGAGTCCAGTCACATAATCACATGAGCGGCCAGCCACACAATCACACGAGCGACCAGCCACACAATCCCACAAGCGACCAGCCACACAATCACACCAGAGACCAGCCACACAATCACATGAGCGACCAGCCATGCCATCACATAAGTGACTAGCAACGCAATCACACGAGCGACCAGCCACGCAATCACACGAGCGACCAGCAACGCAATCACACGAGCGACCAGCCACGCAATCACATGAGTGACCAGCCACGCAATCACATGAGTGACCAGCCACGCAATCACACGAGCGACCAGCCATGCAACCAGAAGAGCGACCAGCCACACAATCACACGAGAGACCAGCCACACAATCACATGAGCGACCAGCCACATATTCACATGAGCGACCAGCCACACAATCACAAGAGCGACCAGCTACGCAATCACACGTGCGACCAGCCACACAATCACATGACCGACTAGCCACGCAATCACACGAGCGACCAGCCACGGAATCACACGAGCGACCAGCCAAACAATCACATGAGAGACCAGCCACGGAATCACATGAGAGACCAGCAACGCAATCACATGAGTGACAAGCGACGCAATCACACGAGCGACCAGCCACAAAATCACACGAGCGACCAGCCACGCAATCAGAAGAGCGACCAGCCACGCAATCAGAAGAGCGACCAACCACGCAATCAGAAGAGCGACCAGACACACAATCACACGAGTAACCAGCCACACAATCAGAAGAGCGACGAGCCAACACAATCACATGAGAGACCAGCCACACAATCACATGAGCGACCAGCCACACAATGACATGAGAGACCAGCCACGTAATCACACGAGCGACCAGACACGCAATCACACGAGCGACCAGCCACACAATCACACGAGCGACCAGCCACACAATAACACGAGCGACCAGCGACGCAAGCACACGATCGACCAGCCACACAATCACATGAGAGACCAGCCACATAATCACACGAGCGACCAGCCACGCAATCACACGAGCGACCAGCCACGCAATCACACGAGCGACCAGCAACACAATCACATGAGAGACCTGCCACGCAATCACATTAGAGACCAGCCACGCAATCACATGAGTGACAATGACGCAATCACACGAGCGACCAGCCACGCAATCACACGAGCGACCAGCAACACAATCACATGAGAGACCAGCCACGCAATCACATTAGAGACCAGCCACGCAATGACATGAGTGACAAGCGACGCAATCACACGAGTGAACAGCTACGCAATCACACGAGCGACCAGCCACACAATCACATGAGAGACCAGCCACACAATCACATGAGAGACCAGCCAGGCAATCAGATGAGCGACCAGCCATGTAATCACACGAGCGACCAGCCATGCTATCACACGAGCGACCAGCCACGCAATCACACTTAGCGACCAGCCACACAATCACATGAGAGACCAGTCACATAATCACATGAACGGCCAGCCACACAATCACACGAACGACCAGCCACACAATCACACGAGAGACCAACCACGCAATAACACGAGCGACCAGCGACGCAAGCACACGAACGACCAGCCACACAATCACACGAGCGACCAGCAACACAATCAAATGAGAGACCAGCCACGCAATCACATTAGAGACCAGCCACGCAATCACATGAGTGACAAGCGACGCAATCACACGAGCAACCAGCCACACAATCACACGAGCGACCAGCAACGCAATCACACGAGCGACCAGCCACGCAATCACATGAGTGCCCAGCCACGCAATCATACGAGCGACCAGCCACGCAAACAGAAGAGCGATCAGCCACGCAATCACACGAGCGACCAGCCACGCAATCACAAGAGCGACCAGCCACGCAATCACACGAGCGACCAGCCACGCAACCAGAAGAGCGACCAGCCACACAATCACACGAGCGACCAGCTACGCAATCACACGAGCGACCAGCCACATATTCACACGAGTGACCAGCCACACAATCACACGAGCGACCAGCTACGCAACCACACGAGCGACCAGCCACACACTCACATAAGCGACTAGCCACGCAATCACATGAGCGACCAGCTACACAATCACACGAGCGACCAGCCACACAATCACACGAGCGACCAGCCACACAATCACATGAGAGACCAGCCACACAATCACATGAGAGACCAGCCAGGCACAGAAGAGCGACCAGCCATGTAATCACACGAGCGACCAGCCACGCTATCACACGAGCGACCAGCCACACAATCACATGAGAGACCAGCCAGGCAATCAGATGAGCGACCAGCCATGTAATCAAACGAGCGACCAGCCACACAATCACACGAGCGACCAGCCACACAATCCCACGAGCGACCGGCCACGCAATCACACGAGCGACCAGCAACGCAATCACACGAGCGACCAGCCACGCAACCAGCCACACAATCACACGAGAGACCAGCCACACAATAACATGAGAGACCAGCCACGCAATCACACGAGCGACCAGCCACATATTCACATGAGCGACCAGCCACACAATCACACGAGCGACCAGCTACGCAATCACACGTGCGACCAGCCACACAATCACATGACCGACTAGCCACGCAATCACATGAGCGACCAGCCACGCAATCACACGAGCGACCAGCCAAACAATCACACGAGCGACCAGCCACACAATCCCACGAGCGACCAGCCACACAATCACATGAGAGACCAGCCATGCTACCAGAAGAGCGACCAGCCACACAATCACACAAGAGACCAGCCACACAATCACATGAGCGACCAGCCACATATTCACATGAGCGACCAGCCACACAATAACACGAGCGACCAGCCACGCAATCACACGAGCGACCAGCCAAACAATCACATGAGAGACCAGCCACGGAATCACATGAGAGACCAGCCACGCAATCACATGAGTGACAAGCGACGCAATCACACGAGCGACCAGCCACGCAATCACACGAGCGACCAGCCAAACAATCACATGAGAGACCAGCCACGGAATCACATGAGAGACCAGCCACGCAATCACATGAGTGACAAGCGACGCAATCACACGAGCGACCAGCCACGCAATCCCACGAGCGACCAGCCAAACAATCACATGAGAGACCAGCCACGGAATCACATGAGAGACCAGCCACGCAATCACATGAGTGACAAGCGACGCAATCACACGAGCGACCAGCCACGCAATCCCACGAGCGACCAGCCACACAATCACATGGGAGACCAGCCACACAATCACAAGAGCGACCAGCCACGCAATCACAAGAGCGACCAGCCACGCAATCACACAAGCGACCAGCCACACAATCACATGAGAGACCAGTCACATAATCACATAAGCGGCCAGCCACACAATCACACGAGCGACCAGCCACATAATCCCACGAGCGACCAGCCACACAATCACATGAGAGACCAGCCACACAATCACAAGAGCGACCAGCCACACAATCACATGAGAGACCAGCCAGGCAATCAGATGAGCGACCACCCATGTGATCACACGAGCGACCAGCCACGCTATCACACGAGCGACCAGCCACGCAATCACAAGAGCGACCAGCCATGCAATCACACTAGCGACCAGTCACACAATCACATGAGAGACCAGTCACATAATCACATGAGCGGCCAGCCACACAATCACACGAGCGACCAGCCACACAATCCCATGAGCGACCAGCCACACAATCACATGAGCGACCAGCCATGCAATCACATGAGCGACTAGCGACGCAATCACACGAGCGACCAGCCACGCAATCACACGAGCGACCAGCAACGCAATCACACGAGCGACCAGCCACGCAATCACATGAGCGACCAGCTACGCAATCACACGAGCGACCAGCCAAACAATCACACGAGCGACCAGCCACACAATCCCACGAGCGACCAGCCACACAATCACATGAGAGACCAGCCATGGAACCAGAAGAGCGACCAGCCACGCAATCACACGAGCGACCAGCCACGCAATCACATGAGTGACAAGCGACGCAATCACACGAGCGACCAGCCACGCAATCCCACGAGCGACCAGCCAAACAATCACATGAGAGACCAGCCACGGAATCACATGAGAGACCAGCCACGCAATCACATGAGTGACAAGCGACGCAATCACACGAGCGACCAGCCACGCAATCCCACGAGCGACCAGCCACACAATCACATGAGAGACCGCCACACAATCACAAGAGCGACCAGCCACGCAATCACAAGAGCGACCAGCCACGCAATCACACAAGCGACCAGCCACACAATCACATGAGAGACCAGTCACATAATCACATAAGCGGCCAGCCACACAATCACACGAGCGACCAGCCACATAATCCCACGAGCGACCAGCCACACAATCACATGAGAGACCAGCCACACAATCACAAGAGCGACCAGCCACACAATCACATGAGAGACCAGCCAGGCAATCAGATGAGCGACCACCCATGTGATCACACGAGCGACCAGCCACGCTATCACACGAGCGACCAGCCACGCAATCACAAGAGCGACCAGCCATGCAATCACACTAGCGACCAGTCACACAATCACATGAGAGACCAGTCACATAATCACATGAGCGGCCAGCCACACAATCACACGAGCGACCAGCCACACAATCCCACGAGCGACCAGCCACGCAATCACACGAGCGACCAGCAACGCAATCACACGAGCGACCAGACACACAATCACATGAGCGACAAGCCACGCAATCACACAAGCGACCAGCCACACAATCACATCAGAGACCAGCCACATAATCACACGAGCGAACAGCCACACAATTTCACGAGCGACCAGCCACACAATCACACGAGCGACCAGCCACGCAATCACACGTGCGACCAGCCACACAATCACATGAGCGACCAGCCACGCAATCATATGAGCGACCAGCCACGCATCCAGAAGAGTGACCAGTCACGCAATCACACGAGCAACCAGCCACATAATCACACGAGCGACCAGCCACGGAATCACACGAGCGACCAGCCACGCAATCACACTAGCGACCAGCCACACAATCACATGAGAGACCAGTCACATAATCACATGAGCGTCCAACCACGCAATCACACGAGCTACCAGCCACGCAATCAGAAGAGCGACCAGCCACACAATCACACGAGCGACCAGCTACGCAATCACACGAGCGACCAGCCACGCAAACACATGAGCGACCAGCCACATATTCACACGAGTGACCAGACACAATCACACGAGCGACCAGCTACGCAAGCGCACGAGCGACCAGCCACACACTCACATAAGCGACTAGCCACGCAATCACATGAGCGACCAGCCAAGCAATCACAAGAGCGACCAGCCATGCAATCACACTAGCGACCAGTCACACAATCACATGAGAGACCAGTCACATAATCACATGAGCGGCCAGCCACACAATCACACGAGCGACCAGCCACACAATCCCACGAGCGACCAGCCACACAATCACATGAGCGACCAGCCATGCAATCACATGAGCGACTAGCGACGCAATCACACGAGCGACCAGCCACGCTATCACACGAGCGACCAGCAACGCAATCACACGAGCGACCAGCCACGCAATCACATGAGCGACCAGCTACGCAATCACACGAGCGACCAGCCAAACAATCACACGAGCGACCAGCCACACAATCACATGAGAGACCAGCCATGGAACCAGAAGAGCGACCAGCCACACAATCACACGAGAGACCAGCCACACAATCACATGAGAGACCAGCCACGCAATCACATGAGCGACCAGCCACATATTCACACGAGCGACCAGCCACACAATCACACGAGCGACCAGCTAAGCAATCACACGTGCGACCAGCCATGCAATCACACGAGCGACTAGCGACGCAATCACACGAGCGACCAGACACGCAACCTGAAGAGTGACCAGCCACACAATCACACGAGAGACCAGCCACACAATCACATGAGCGACCAGCTACGCAATCACACGAGCGACCAGCCACACAATCACATGAGCGACTAGCCACGCAATCACATGAGCGACCAGCCGTGCAACCAGAAGAGCGACCAGCCACGCATTCACATGAGCGACTAGCGACGCAATCACACGAGCGACCAGCCACAAATCACACGAGCGACCAGCAACGCAATCACAAGAGCGACCAGCCACGCAATCAGAAGAGCGACCAGCCATGCAATCACACGAGCGACCAGCCACGCAATCACACGAGTGACCATCCACGCAATCACACTAGCGACCAGCCACGCTATCACTCGAGCGACCAGCCACGCAATCACACGAGCGACCAGCCACGCAATCACAAGAGCGACCAGCCACGCAATCACACTAGCGACCAGCCACACAATCACATGAGAGACCAGTCACATAATCTCATGAGCGTCCAACCACGAAATCACACGAGCTACCAGCCACGCAACCAGAAGAGCGACCAGCCACACAATCACACGAGTGACCAGCTACGCAATCACACGAGCGACCAGCCACGCAAACACATGAGCGACCAGCCACATATTCACACGAGTGACCAGCCACAATCACACGAGCGACCAGCTACGCAAGCGCACGAGCGACCAGCCACACACTCACATAAGCGACTAGCCACGCAATCACATGAGCGACCAGCCACGCAACCAGAAGAGCGACCAGCCACGCAATCACACGAGCGACCAGCCACGCAATCACACGAGCCAGCCACGCAATCACACGAGCGACCAGCCACACAATCACATGAGAGACCAGCCACGCAATCACACGAGCGACCAGCCACGCAATCACACGAGTGACCAGCCACGCAATCACACTAGCGACCAGCCACGCTATCACTCGAGCGACCAGCCACGCAATCACACGAGCGACAAGCGACGCAATCACACGAGCGACCAGCCACGCAATCACAAGAGTGACCAGCCACGCAATCACACTAGCGACCAGCCAAACAATCACATGAGAGACCAGCCACGGAATCACATGAGAGACCAGCCACGCAATCACATGAGTGACAAGCGACGCAATCACACGAGCGACCAGCCACGCAATCACACGAGCGACCAGCCAAACAATCACATGAGAGACCAGCCACGGAATCACATGAGAGACCAGCCACGCAATCACATGAGTGACAAGCGACGCAATCACACGAGCGACCAGCCACGCAATCCCACAAGCGACCAGCCAAACAATCACATGAGAGACCAGCCTCGGAATCACATGAGAGACCAGCCACGCAATCACATGAGTGACAAGCGACGCAATCACACGAGCGACCAGCCACGCAATCCCACGAGCGACCAGCCACACAATCACAAGAGCGACCAGCCACGCAATCACAAGAGCGACCAGCCACGCAATCACACAAGCGACCAGCCAAACATTCACATGAGAGACCAGTCACATAATCACATAAGCGGCCAGCCACACAATCACACGAGCGACCAGCCACATAATCCCACGAGCGACCAGCCACACAATCACATGAGAGACCAGCCACACAATCACAAGAGCGACAAGCCACACAATCACATGAGAGACCAGCCAGGCAATCAGATGAGCGACCAGCCATGTGATCACACGAGCGACCAGCCACGCTATCACACGAGCGACCAGCCAAGCAATCACAAGAGCGACCAGCCATGCAATCACACTAGCGACCAGTCACACAATCACATGAGAGACCAGTCACATAATCACATGAGCGGCCAGCCACACAATCACACGAGCGACCAGCCACACAATCCCACGAGCGACCAGCCACACAATCACATGAGCGACCAGCCATGCAATCACATGAGCGACTAGCGACGCAATCACACGAGCGACCAGCCACGCAATCACACGAGCGACCAGCAACGCAATCACACGAGCGACCAGCCACGCAATCACATGAGCGACCAGCTACGCAATCACACGAGCGACCAGCCAAACAATCACACGAGCGACCAGCCACACAATCCCACGAGCGACCAGCCACACAATCACATGAGAGACCAGCCATGGAACCAGAAGAGCGACCAGCCACACAATCACACGAGAGACCAGCCACACAATCACATGAGAGACCAGCCACGCAATCACATGAGCGACCAGCCACATATTCACACGAGCGACCAGCCACACAATCACACGAGCGACCAGCTAAGCAATCACACGTGCGACCAGCCATGCAATCACACGAGCGACTAGCGACGCAATCACACGAGCGACCAGACACGCAACCTGAAGAGTGACCAGCCACACAATCACACGAGAGACCAGCCACACAATCACATGAGCGACCAGCTACGCAATCACACGAGCGACCAGCCACACAATCACATGAGCGACTAGCCACGCAATCACATGAGCGACCAGCCGTGCAACCAGAAGAGCGACCAGCCACGCATTCACATGAGCGACTAGCGACGCAATCACACGAGCGACCAGCCACAAATCACACGAGCGACCAGCAACGCAATCACAAGAGCGACCAGCCACGCAATCAGAAGAGCGACCAGCCATGCAATCACACGAGCGACCAGCCACGCAATCACACGAGTGACCATCCACGCAATCACACTAGCGACCAGCCACGCTATCACTCGAGCGACCAGCCACGCAATCACACGAGCGACCAGCCACGCAATCACAAGTGCGACCAGCCACGCAATCACACTAGCGACCAGCCACACAATCACATGAGAGACCAGTCACATAATCTCATGAGCGTCCAACCACGCAATCACACGAGCTACCAGCCACGCAACCAGAAGAGCGACCAGCCACACAATCACACGAGCGACCAGCTACGCAATCACACGAGCGACCAGCCACGCAAACACATGAGCGACCAGCCACATATTCACACGAGTGACCAGCCACAATCACACGAGCGACCAGCTACGCAAGCGCACGAGCGACCAGCCACACACTCACATAAGCGACTAGCCACGCAATCACATGAGCGACCAGCCACGCAACCAGAAGAGCGACCAGCCACGCAATCACACGAGCGACCAGCCACGCAATCACACGAGCCAGCCACGCAATCACACGAGCGACCAGCCACACAATCACATGAGAGACCAGCCACGCAATCACACGAGCGACCAGCCACGCAATCACACGAGTGACCAGCCACGCAATCACACTAGCGACCAGCCACGCTATCACTCGAGCGACCAGCCACGCAATCACACGAGCGACAAGCGACGCAATCACACGAGCGACCAGCCACGCAATCACAAGAGTGACCAGCCACGCAATCACACTAGCGACCAGCCACACAATCACATGAGAGACCAGTCACATAATCTCATGAGCGTCCAACCACGCAATCACACGAGCTACCAGCCACGCAACCAGAAGAGCGACCAGCCACACAATCACACGAGCGACCAGCTACGCAATCACACGAGCGACCAGCCACGCAAACACATGAGCGACCAGCCACACACTCACATAAGCGACTAGCCACGCAATCACATGAGCGACCAGCCACGCAACCAGAAGAGCGACCAGCCACGCAATCACACGAGCGACCAGCCACGCAATCACACGAGCCAGCCACGCAATCACACGAGCGACCAGCCACGCAATCACAAGAGCGACAAGCCACGCAATCACACTAGCGACCAGCCACACAATCACATGAGAGACCAGTCACATAATCTCATGAGCGTCCAACCACGCAATCACACGAGCTACCAGCCACGCAACCAGAAGAGCGACCAGCCACACAATCACACGAGCGACCAGCTACGCAATCACACGAGCGACCAGCCACGCAAACACATGAGCGACCAGCCACATATTCACACGAGTGACCAACCACAATCACACGAGCGACCAGCTACGCAAGCGCACGAGCGACCAGCCACACACTCACATAAGCGACCAGCTACGCAATCACATGAGCGACCAGCCACGCAACCAGAAGAGCGACCAGCCACGCAATCACACGAGCGACCAGCCACGCAATCACACGAGCCAGCCACGCAATCACACGAGCAACCAGCCACACAATCACATGAGAGACCAGCCACGCAATCACATTAGAGACCAGCCACGCAATCACAGGAGTGACATGCGACGCAATCACACGAGCGACCAGCCACGCAATCACACGAGTGACCAGCCACGCAATCACACTAGCGACCAGCCACGCTATCACTCGAGCGACCAGCCACGCAATCACACGAGCGACAAGCGACGCAATCACACGAGCGACCAGCCACGCAATCACAAGAGCGTCCAGCCACGCAATCACACGAGCGACCAGCTACGCAATCACACTAGCGACCAGCCACACAATCACATGAGAGACCAGCCACGCAAACACATGAGCGACCAGCCACATATTCACACGAGTGACCAGCCACACAATCCCACGAGCGACCAGCTACGCAATCACATGAGAGACCAGCCACACAATCACATGAGAGACCAGCCAGGCAATCAGAAGAGCGACCAGCCATGTAATCACACGAGCGACCAGCCACGCTTTCACACGAGCGACCAGCCACGCAATCACATGAGCGACCAGCCACGCAATCACACGAGCGACCAGCCAAACAATCACACGAGCGACCAGCCACACAATCCCACGCGCGACCAGCCACACAATCACATGAGAGACCAGCCATGGAACCAGAAGAGCGACCAGCCAGACAATCACACGAGAGACCAGCCACACAATCACATGAGAGACCAGCCACGCAATCACATGAGCGACCAGCCACATATTCACACGAGCGACCAGCCACACAATCACACGAGCGACCAGCTAAGCAATCACACGTGCGACCAGCCATGCAATCACACGAGCGACTAGCGACGCAATCACACGAGCGACCAGACACGCAACCTGAAGAGTGACCAGCCACACAATCACACGAGAGACCAGCCACACAATCACATGAGCGACCAGCTACGCAATCACACGAGCGACCAGCCACACAATCACATGAGCGACTAGCCACGCAATCACATGAGCGACCAGCCGTGCAACCAGAAGAGCGACCAGCCACGCATTCACATGAGCGACTAGCGACGCAATCACACGAGCGACCAGCCACAAATCACACGAGCGACTAGCAACGCAATCACAAGAGCGACCAGCCACGCAATCAGAAGAGCGACCAGCCACGCAATCACACGAGTGACCAGCCACGCAATCACACTAGCGACCAGCCACGCTATCACTCGAGCGACCAGCCACTCAATCACACAAGCGACAAGCGACGCAATCACACGAGCGACCAGCCACGCAATCACAAGAGCGACCAGCCACGCAATCACACTTAGCGACCAGCCACACAATCACATGAGAGACCAGTCACATAATCTCATGAGCGTCCAACCACGCAATCACACGAGCTACCAGCCACGCAACCAGAAGAGCGACCAGCCACACAATCACACGAGCGACCAGCTACGCAATCACACGAGCGACCAGCCACGCAAACACATGAGCGACCAGCCACATATTCACACGAGTGACCAGCCACAATCACACGAACGACCAGCTACGCAAGCGCACGAGCGACCAGCCACACACTCACATAAGCGACTAGCCACGCAATCACATGAGCGACCAGCCACGCAACCAGAAGAGCGACCAGCCACGCAATCACACGAGCGACCAGCCACGCAATCACACGAGCCAGCCACGCAATCACACGAGCCAGCCACGCAATCACACGAGTGACCAGCCACGCAATCACACTAGCGACCAGCCACGCTATCACTCGAGCGACCAGCCACGCAATCACACGAGCGACAAGCGACGCAATCACACTAGCGACCAGCCACACAATCACATGAGAGACCAGCCACGCAAACACATGAGCGACCAGCCACATATTCACACGAGTGACCAGCCACACAATCACACGAGCGACCAGCTACGCAATCACATGAGAGACCAGCCACACAATCACATGAGAGACCAGCCAGGCAATCAGAAGAGCGACCAGCCATGTAATCACACGAGCGACCAGCCACGCTATCACACGAGCGACCAGCCACGCAATCACAAGAGCGACCAGCCACGCAATCACACTAGCGACCAGCCACACAATCACATGAGAGACCAGTCACATAATCACATGAGCGGCCAGCCACGCAATCACACGAGCAACCAGCTACGCAAGCGCACGAGCGACCAGCCACACACTCACATAAGCGACTAGCCACGCAATCACATGAGCGACCAGCCACGCAACCAGAAGAGCGACCAGTCACGCAATCACACGAGCGACCAGCCACGCAATCACACGAGCCAGCCACGCAATCACACGAGCGACCAGCCACACAATCACATGAGAGACCAGCCACGCAATCACATTAGAGACCAGCCACGCAATCACAGGAGTGACATGCGACGGAATCACACGAGCGACTAGCCACGCAATCACACGAGTGACCAGCCACGCAATCACACTAGCGACCAGCCACACTATCACTCGAGCGACCAGCCACGCAATCACATGAGCGACAAGCGACGCAATCACACGAGCGACCAGCCACGCAATCACAAGAGCGTCCAGCCACGCAATCACACGAGCGACCAGCTACGCAATCACACTAGCGACCAGCCACACAATCACATGAGAGACCAGCCACGCAAACACATGAGCGACCAGCCACATATTCACACGAGTGACCAGCCACACAATCACACGAGCGACTAGCTACGCAATCACATGAGAGACCAGCCACACAATCACATGAGAGACCAGCCAGGCAATCAGAAGAGCGACCAGCCATGTAATCACACGAGCGACCAGCCACGCTATCACACGAGCGACCAGCCACGCAATCACACGAGCGACCAGCCACGCTATCACAAGAGCGACCAGCCACGCAATCACACTAACGACCAGCCACTCAATCACATGAGAGACCAGTCACATAATCACATGAGCGGCCAGCCACGCAATCACACGAGCGACCAGCAACGCAATCACACGAGCGACCAGCATCGCAATCACACGAGCGACCAGCCACACAATCACATGAGAGACCAGCCACGCAATCACATTAGAGACCAGCCACGCAATCACAGGAGTGACATGCGACGCAATCACACGAGCGACCAGCCACGCAGTCACACGAGTGACCAGCCACGCAATCACACTAGCGACCAGCCACGCTATCACTCGAGCGACCAGCCACGCAATCACACGAGTGACCAGCCACGCAATCACACTAGCGACCAGCCACGCTATCACTCGAGCGACCAGCCACGCAATCACACGAGCGACAAGCGACGCAATCACACGAGCGACCAGCCACGCAATCACAAGAGCGTCCAGCCACGCAATCACACGAGCGACCAGCTACGCAATCACACTAGCGACCAGCCACACAATCACATGAGAGACCAGCCACGCAAACACATGAGCGACCAGCCACATATTCACACGAGTGACCAGCCACACAATCACACGAGCGACCAGCTACGCAATCACATGACAGACCAGCCACACAATCACATGAGAGACCTGCCAGGCAATCAGAAGAGCGACCAGCCATGTAATCACACGAGCAACCAGCCACGCTATCACACGAGCGACCAGCCACGCAATCACACGAGCGACCAGCCACGCAATCACACTAGCGACCAGCCACACAATCACATGAGAGACCAGTCACATAATCACATGAGCGGCCAGCCACGCAATCACACGAGCGACCAGCAACGCAATCACACGACGACCAGCCACGCAATCACACGAGCGACCAGCCACGCAATCACAAGAGCGACCAGCCATGCAATCACACTAGCGACCAGCCACACAATCACATGAGAGACCAGTCACATAATCACATGAGCGGCCAGCCACACAATCCCACGAGCGAACAGCCACACAATCCCACGAGCGACCAGCCACACAATCACACGAGAGACCAGCCACACAATCACATGAGCGACCAGCCATGCAATCACATGAGCGACTAGCGACGCAATCACACGAGCGACCAGCAACGCAATCACACGAGCGACCAGCAACGCAATCACACGAGCGACTAGCCACGGAATCACATGAGTGACCAGCCACGCAATCACACGAGCGACCAGCTACGCAATCACACTAACGACCAGCCACTCAATCACATGAGAGACCAGTCAAATAATCACATGAGCGGCCAGCAACGCAATCACACGAGCGACCAGCAACGCAATCACACGAGCGACCAGCCACACAATCACATGAGAGACCAGCCACGCAATCACATTAGAGTCCAGCCACGCAATCACAGGAGTGACATGCGACGCAATCAAACGAGCGACCAGCCACGCAATCACACGAGTGACCAGCCACGCAATCACACTAGCGACCAGCCACGCTATCACTCGAGCGACCAGCCACGCAATCACACGAGCGACAAGTGACGCAATCACACGAGCGACCAGCCACGCAATCACAAGAGCGTCCAGCCACGCAATCACACGAGCGACCAGCTACGCAATCACACTAGCGACCAGCCACACAATCACATGAGAGACCAGCCACGCAAACACATGAGCGACCAGCCACATATTCACACGAGTGACCAGCCACACAATCCCACGAGCGACCAGCTACGCAATCACATGAGAGACCAGCCACACAATCACATGAGAGACCAGCCAGGCAATCAGAAGAGCGACCAGCCATGTAATCACACGAGCGACCAGCCACGCTTTCACACGAGCGACCAGCCACGCAATCACATGAGCGACCAGCCACGCAATCACACGAGCGACCAGCCAAACAATCACACGAGCGACCAGCCACACAATCCCACGAGCGACCAGCCACACAATCACATGAGAGACCAGCCATGGAACCAGAAGAGCGACCAGCCAGACAATCACACGAGAGACCAGCCACACAATCACATGAGAGACCAGCCACGCAATCACATGAGCGACCAGCCACATATTCACACGAGCGACCAGCCACACAATCACACGAGCGACCAGCTAAGCAATCACACGTGCGACCAGCCATGCAATCACACGAGCGACTAGCGACGCAATCACACGAGCGACCAGACACGCAACCTGAAGAGTGACCAGCCACACAATCACACGAGAGACCAGCCACACAATCACATGAGCGACCAGCTACGCAATCACACGAGCGACCAGCCACACAATCACATGAGCGACTAGCCACGCAATCACATGAGCGACCAGCCGTGCAACAAGAAGAGCGACCAGCCACGCATTCACATGAGCCACTAGCGACGCAATCACACAAGCGACCAGCCACAAATCACACGAGTGACCAGCCATGCAATCACACTAGCGACCAGCCACGCTATCACTCGAGCGACCAGCCACACAATCACACGAGCGACAAGCGACGCAATCACACGAGCGACCAGCCACGCAATCACAAGAGCGACCAGCCACGCAATCACACTTAGCGACCAGCCACACAATCACATGAGAGACCAGTCACATAATCTCATGAGCGTCCAACCACGCAATCACACGAGCTACCAGCCACGCAACCAGAAGAGCGACCAGCCAGACAATCACACGAGAGACCAGCCACACAATCACATGAGAGACCAGCCACGCAATCACATGAGCGACCAGCCACATATTCACACGAGCGACCAGCCACACAATCACACGAGCGACCAGCTAAGCAATCACACGTGCGACCAGCCATGCAATCACACGAGCGACTAGCGACGCAATCACACGAGCGACCAGACACGCAACCTGAAGAGTGACCAGCCACACAATCACACGAGAGACCAGCCACACAATCACATGAGCGACCAGCTACGCAATCACACGAGCGACCAGCCACACAATCACATGAGCGACTAGCCACGCAATCACATGAGCGACCAGCCGTGCAACCAGAAGAGCGACCAGCCACGCATTCACATGAGCGACTAGCGACGCAATCACACGAGCGACCAGCCACAAATCACACGAGCGACTAGCAACGCAATCACAAGAGCGACCAGCCACGCAATCAGAAGAGCGACCAGCCACGCAATCACACGAGTGACCAGCCACGCAATCACACGAGTGACCAGCCACGCAATCACACTAGCGACCAGCCACGCTATCACTCGAGCGACCAGCCACGCAATCACACGAGCGACAAGCGACGCAATCACACGAGCGACCAGCCACGCAATCACAAGAGCGACCAGCCACGCAATCACACTAGCGACCAGCCACACAATCACATGAGAGACCAGTCACATAATCTCATGAGCGTCCAACCACGCAATCACACGAGCTACCAGCCACGCAACCAGAAGAGCGACCAGCCACACAATCACACGAGCGACCAGCTACGCAATCACACGAGCGACCAGCCACGCAAACACATGAGCGACCAGCCACATATTCACACGAGTGACCAGCCATAATCACACGAGCGACCAGCAACGCAATCACACGAGCGACCAGCCACACAATCACATGAGAGACCAGCCACGCAATCACATTAGAGACCAGCCACGCAATCACAGGAGTGACATGCGACGCAATCACACGAGCGACCAGCCACGCAATCACACGAGTGACCAGCCACGCAATCACACTAGCGACCAGCCACGCTATCACTCGAGCGACCAGCCACGCAATCACACGAGCGACAAGCGACGCAATCACACGAGCGACCAGCCACGCAATCACAAGAGCGTCCAGCCACGCAATCACACGAGCGACCAGCTACGCAATCACACTAGCGACCAGCCACACAATCACATGAGAGACCAGCCACGCAAACACATGAGCGACCAGCCACATATTCACACGAGTGACCAGCCACACAATCCCACGAGTGACCAGCTACGCAATCACATGAGAGACCAGCCACACAATCACATGAGAGACCAGCCAGGCAATCAGAAGAGCGACCAGCCATGTAATCACACGAGCGACCAGCCACGCTTTCACACGAGCGACCAGCCACGCAATCACATGAGCGACCAGCCACGCAATCACACGAGCGACCAGCCAAACAATCACACGAGCGACCAGCCACACAATCCCACGAGCGACCAGCCACACAATCACATGAGAGACCAGCCATGGAACCAGAAGAGCGACCAGCCAGACAATCACACGAGAGACCAGCCACACAATCACATGAGAGACCAGCCACGCAATCACATGAGCAACCAGCCACATATTCACACGAGCGACCAGCCACACAATCACACGAGCGACCAGCTAAGCAATCACACGTGCGACCAGCCATGCAATCACACGAGCGACTAGCGACGCAATCACACGAGCGACCAGACACGCAACCTGAAGAGTGACCAGCCACACAATCACACGAGAGACCAGCTACGCAATCACACGAGCGACCAGCCACACAATCACATGAGCGACCAGCCGTGCAACCAGAAGAGCGACCAGCCACGCATTCACATGAGCGACTAGCGACGCAATCACACGAGCGACCAGCCACAAATCACACGAGCGACTAGCAACGCAATCACAAGAGCGACCAGCCACGCAATCAGAAGAGCGACCAGCCACGCAATCACACGAGTGACCAGCCACGCAATCACACTAGCGACCAGCCACGCTATCACTCGAGCGACCAGCCACGCAATCACACAAGCGACAAGCGACGCAATCACACGAGCGACCAGCCACGCAATCACAAGAGCGACCAGCCACGCAATCACACTTAGCGACCAGCCACACAATCACATGAGAGACCAGTCACATAATCTCATGAGCGTCCAACCACGCAATCACACGAGCTACCAGCCACGCAACCAGAAGAGCGACCAGCCACACAATCACACGAGCGACCAGCTACGCAATCACACGAGCGACCAGCCACGCAAACACATGAGCGACCAGCCACATATTCACACGAGCGACCAGCCACAATCACACGAACGACCAGCTACGCAAGCGCACGAGCGACCAGCCACACACTCACATAAGCGACTAGCCACGCAATCACATGAGCGACCAGCCACGCAACCAGAAGAGCGACCAGCCACGCAATCACACGAGCGACCAGCCACGCAATCACACGAGCCAGCCACGCAATCACACGAGCGACCAGCCACACAATCACATGAGAGACCAGCCACGCAATCACATTAGAGACCAGCCACGCAATCACACGAGTGACCAGCCACGCAATCACACTAGCGACCAGCCACGCTATCACTCGAGCGACCAGCTACGCAATCACACGAGCGACAAGCGACGCAATCACACGAGCGACCAGCCACGCAATCACAAGAGCGTCCAGCCACGCAATCACACGAGCGACCAGCTACGCAATCACACTAGCGACCAGCCACACAATCACATGAGAGACCAGCCACGCAAACACATGAGCGACCAGCCACATATTCACACGAGTGACCAGCCACACAATCACACGAGCGACCAGCTACGCAATCACATGAGAGACCAGCCACACAATCACATGAGAGACCAGCCAGGCAATCAGAAGAGCGACCAGCCATGTAATCACACGAGCGACCAGCCACGCTATCACACGAGCGACCAGCCACGCAATCACACGAGCGACCAGCCACGCTATCACAAGAGCGACCAGCCACGCAATCACACTAGCGACCAGCCACTCAATCACATGAGAGACCAGTCACATAATCACATGAGCGGCCAGCCACGCAATCACACGAGCGACCAGCAACGCAATCACACGAGCGACCAGCAACGCAATCACACGAGCGACCAGCCACACAATCACATGAGAGACCAGCCACGCAATCACATTAGAGACCAGCCACGCAATCACAGGAGTGACATGCGACGCAATCACACGAGCGACCAGCCACGCAATCACACGAGTGACCAGCCACGCAATCACACTAGCGACCAGCCACGCTATCACTTGAGCGACCAGCCACGCAATCACACGAGCGACAAGCGACGCAATCACACGAGCGACCAGCCACGCAATCACAAGAGCGTCCAGCCACGCAATCACACGAGCGACCAGCTACGCAATCACACTAGCGACCAGCCACACAATCACATGAGAGACCAGCCACGCAAACACATGTGCGACCAGCCACATATTCACACGAGTGACCAGCCACACAATCACACGAGCGACCAGCTACGCAATCACATGAGAGACCAGCCACACAATCACATGAGAGACCAGCCAGGCAATCAGAAGAGCGACCAGCCATGTAATCAAACGAGCGACCAGCCACGCTATCACACGAGCGACCAGCCACGCAATCACAAGAGCGACCAGCCACGCAATCACACTAGCGACCAGCCACACAATCACATGAGAGACCAGTCACATAATCACATGAGCGGCCAGCCACGCAAACACATAAGCGACCAGCCACATATTCACACGAGTGACCAGACACAATCACACGAGCGACCAGCTACGCAAGCGCACGAGCGACCAGCCACACACTCACATAAGCGACTAGCCACGCAATCACATGAGCGACCAGCCACGCAACCAGAAGAGCGACCAGCCACGCAATCACACGAGCGACCAGCCACGCAATCACACGAGCCAGCCACGCAATCACACGAGCGACCAGCCACACAATCACATGAGAGACCAGCCACGCAATCACATTAGAGACCAGCCACGCAATCACAGGAGTGACATGCGACGGAATCACACGAGCGACTAGCCACGCAATCACACGAGTGACCAGCCACGCAATCACACTAGCGACCAGCCACACTATCACTCGAGCGACCAGCCACGCAATCACATGAGCGACAAGCGACGCAATCACACGAGCGACCAGCCACGCAATCACAAGAGCGTCCAGCCACGCAATCACACGAGCGACCAGCTACGCAATCACACTAGCGACCAGCCACACAATCACATGAGAGACCAGCCACGCAAACACATGAGCGACCAGCCACATATTCACACGAGTGACCAGCCACACAATCACACGAGCGACTAGCTACGCAATCACATGAGAGACCAGCCACACAATCACATGAGAGACCAGCCAGGCAATCAGAAGAGCGACCAGCCATGTAATCACACGAGCGACCAGCCACGCTATCACACGAGCGACCAGCCACGCAATCACACGAGCGACCAGCCACGCTATCACAAGAGCGACCAGCCACGCAATCACACTAACGACCAGCCACTCAATCACATGAGAGACCAGTCACATAATCACATGAGCGGCCAGCCACGCAATCACACGAGCGACCAGCTACGCAATCACACGAGCGACCAGCATCGCAATCACACGAGCGACCAGCCACACAATCACATGAGAGACCAGCCACGCAATCACATTAGAGACCAGCCACGCAATCACAGGAGTGACATGCGACGCAATCACACGTGCGACCAGCCACGCAGTCACACGAGTGACCAGCCACGCAATCACACTAGCGACCAGCCACGCTATCACTCGAGCGACCAGCCACGCAATCACACGAGTGAC
This sequence comes from Acipenser ruthenus, assembly GCF_902713425.1. Taxonomy (NCBI): domain Eukaryota; kingdom Metazoa; phylum Chordata; class Actinopteri; order Acipenseriformes; family Acipenseridae; genus Acipenser; species Acipenser ruthenus. The sequence goes on along the minus strand of NC_081208.1, from coordinate 11,248,561 downwards.
CAGCCACGCAATCACACTAGCGACCAGCCACGCTATCACTCGAGCGACCAGCCACGCAATCACACGAGCGACAAGCGACGCAATCACACGAGCAACCAGCCACGCAATCACAAGAGCGTCCAGCCACGCAATCACACGAGCGACCAGCTACGCAATCACACTAGCGACCAGCCACACAATCACATGAGAGACCAGCCACGCAAACACATGAGCGACCAGCCACATATTCACACGAGTGACCAGCCACACAATCACACGAGCGACCAGCTACGCAATCACATGACAGACCAGCCACACAATCACATGAGAGACCTGCCAGGCAATCAGAAGAGCGACCAGCCATGTAATCACACGAGCAACCAGCCACGCTATCACACGAGCGACCAGCCACGCAATCACACGAGCGACCAGCCACGCAATCACACTAGCGACCAGCCACACAATCACATGAGAGACCAGTCACATAATCACATGAGCGGCCAGCCACGCAATCACACGAGCGACCAGCAACGCAATCACACGACGACCAGCCACGCAATCACACGAGCGACCAGCCACGCAATCACAAGAGCGACCAGCCATGCAATCACACTAGCGACCAGCCACACAATCACATGAGAGACCAGTCACATAATCACATGAGCGGCCAGCCACACAATCCCACGAGCGAACAGCCACACAATCCCACGAGCGACCAGCCACACAATCACACGAGAGACCAGCCACACAATCACATGAGCGACCAGCCATGCAATCACATGAGCGACTAGCGACGCAATCACACGAGCGACCAGCAACGCAATCACACGAGCGACCAGCAACGCAATCACACGAGCGACTAGCCACGGAATCACATGAGTGACCAGCCACGCAATCACACGAGCGACCAGCTACGCAATCACACTAACGACCAGCCACTCAATCACATGAGAGACCAGTCACATAATCACATGAGCGGCCAGCAACGCAATCACACGAGCGACCAGCAACGCAATCACACGAGCGACCAGCCACACAATCACATGAGAGACCAGCCACGCAATCACATTAGAGTCCAGCCACGCAATCACAGGAGTGACATGCGACGCAATCAAACGAGCGACCAGCCACGCAATCACACGAGTGACCAGCCACGCAATCACACTAGCGACCAGCCACGCTATCACTCGAGCGACCAGCCACGCAATCACACGAGCGACAAGTGACGCAATCACACGAGCGACCAGCCACGCAATCACAAGAGCGTCCAGCCACGCAATCACACGAGCGACCAGCTACGCAATCACACTAGCGACCAGCCACACAATCACATGAGAGACCAGCCACGCAAACACATGAGCGACCAGCCACATATTCACACGAGTGACCAGCCACACAATCCCACGAGCGACCAGCTACGCAATCACATGAGAGACCAGCCACACAATCACATGAGAGACCAGCCAGGCAATCAGAAGAGCGACCAGCCATGTAATCACACGAGCGACCAGCCACGCTTTCACACGAGCGACCAGCCACGCAATCACATGAGCGACCAGCCACGCAATCACACGAGCGACCAGCCAAACAATCACACGAGCGACCAGCCACACAATCCCACGAGCGACCAGCCACACAATCACATGAGAGACCAGCCATGGAACCAGAAGAGCGACCAGCCAGACAATCACACGAGAGACCAGCCACACAATCACATGAGAGACCAGCCACGCAATCACATGAGCGACCAGCCACATATTCACACGAGCGACCAGCCACACAATCACACGAGCGACCAGCTAAGCAATCACACGTGCGACCAGCCATGCAATCACACGAGCGACTAGCGACGCAATCACACGAGCGACCAGACACGCAACCTGAAGAGTGACCAGCCACACAATCACACGAGAGACCAGCCACACAATCACATGAGCGACCAGCTACGCAATCACACGAGCGACCAGCCACACAATCACATGAGCGACTAGCCACGCAATCACATGAGCGACCAGCCGTGCAACAAGAAGAGCGACCAGCCACGCATTCACATGAGCCACTAGCGAAGCAATCACACAAGCGACCAGCCACAAATCACACGAGTGACCAGCCATGCAATCACACTAGCGACCAGCCACGCTATCACTCGAGCGACCAGCCACACAATCACACGAGCGACAAGCGACGCAATCACACGAGCGACCAGCCACGCAATCACAAGAGCGACCAGCCACGCAATCACACTTAGCGACCAGCCACACAATCACATGAGAGACAAGTCACATAATCTCATGAGCGTCCAACCACGCAATCACACGAGCTACCAGCCACGCAACCAGAAGAGCGACCAGCCACACAATCACACGAGCGACCAGCTACGCAATCACACGAGCGACCAGCCACGCAAACACATGAGCGACCAGCCACATATTCACACGAGTGACCAGCAACAATCACACGAGCGACCAGCTACGCAAGCGCACGAGCGACCAGCCACACACTCACATAAGCGACTAGCCACGCAATCACATGAGCGACCAGCCACGCAACCAGAAGAGCGACCAGCCACGCAATCACACGAGCGACCAGCCACGCAATCACACGAGCCAGCCACGCAATCACACGAGCGACCAGCCACACAATCACATGAGAGACCAGCCACGCAATCACATTAGAGACCAGCCACGCAATCACAGGAGTGACATGCGACGCAATCACACGAGCGACCAGCCACGCAATCACACGAGTGACCAGCCACGCAATCACACTAGCGACCAGCCACGCTATCACTCGAGCGACCAGCCACGCAATCACACGAGCGACAAGCGACGCAATCACACGAGCGACCAGCCACGCAATCACAAGAGCGTCCAGCCACGCAATCACACGAGCGACCAGCTACGCAATCACACTAGCGACCAGCCACACAATCACATGAGAGACCAGCCACGCGAACACATGAGCGACCAGCCACATATTCACACGAGTGACCAGCCACACAATCACACGAGCGACCAGCTACGCAATCACATGAGAGACCAGCCACACAATCACATGAGAGACCAGCCAGGCAATCAGAAGAGCGACCAGCCATGTAATCACACGAGCGACCAGCCACGCTATCACACGAGCGACCAGCCACGCAATCACACGAGCGACCAGCCACGCTATCACAAGAGCGACCAGCCACGCAATCACACTAGCGCCCAGCCACTCAATCACATGAGAGACCAGTCACATAATCACATGAGCGGCCAGCCACGCAATCACACGAGCGACCAGCAACGCAATCACACGAGCGACCAGCAACGCAATCACACGAGCGACCAGCCACACAATCACATGAGAGACCAGCCACGCAATCACATTAGAGACCAGCCACGCAATCACAGGAGTGACATGCGACGCAATCACACGAGCGACCAGCCACGCAATCACACGAGTGACCAGCCACGCAATCACACTAGCGACCAGCCACGCTATCACTCGAGCGACCAGCCACGCAATCACACGAGCGACAAGCGACGCAATCACACTAGCGACCAGCCACACAATCACATGAGAGACCAGCCACGCAAACACATGAGCGACCAGCCACATATTCACACGAGTGACCAGCCACACAATCACACGAGCGACCAGCTACGCAATCACATGAGAGACCAGCCACACAATCACATGAGAGACCAGCCAGGCAATCAGAAGAGCGACCAGCCATGTAATCACACGAGCGACCAGCCACGCTATCACACGAGCGACCAGCCACGCAATCACAAGAGCGACCAGCCACGCAATCACACTAGCGACCAGCCACACAATCACATGAGAGACCAGTCACATAATCACATGAGCGGCCAGCCACGCAATCACACGAGCAACCAGCTACGCAAGCGCACGAGCGACCAGCCACACACTCACATAAGCGACTAGCCACGCAATCACATGAGCGACCAGCCACGCAACCAGAAGAGCGACCAGCCACGCAATCACACGAGCGACCAGCCACGCAATCACACGAGCCAGCCACGCAATCACACGAGCGACCAGCCACACAATCACATGAGAGACCAGCCACGCAATCACATTAGAGACCAGCCACGCAATCACAGGAGTGACATGCGACGGAATCACACGAGCGACTAGCCACGCAATCACACGAGTGACCAGCCACGCAATCACACTAGCGACCAGCCACGCTATCACTCGAGCGACCAGCCACGCAATCACACGAGCGACAAGCGACGCAATCACACGAGCGACCAGCCACGCAATCACAAGAGCGTCCAGCCACGCAATCACACGAGCGACCAGCTACGCAATCACACTAGCGACCAGCCACACAATCACATGAGAGACCAGCCACGCAAACACATGAGCGACCAGCCACATATTCACACGAGTGACCAGCCACACAATCACACGAGCGACTAGCTACGCAATCACATGAGAGACCAGCCACACAATAACATGAGAGACCAGCCAGGCAATCAGAAGAGCGACCAGCCATGTAATCACACGAGCGACCAGCCACTCTATCACACGAGCGACCAGCCACGCAATCACACGAGCGACCAGCCACGCTATCACAAGAGCGACCAGCCACGCAATCACACTAACGACCAGCCACTCAATCACATGAGAGACCAGTCACATAATCACATGAGCGGCCAGCCACGCAATCACACGAGCGACCAGCAACGCAATCACACGAGCGACCAGCATCGCAATCACACGAGCGACCAGCCACACAATCACATGAGAGACCAGCCACGCAATCACATTAGAGACCAGCCACGCAATCACAGGAGTGACATGCGACGCAATCACACGACGACCAGCCACGCAATCACACGAGCGACCAGCCACGCAATCACAAGAGCGACCAGCCATGCAATCACACTAGCGACCAGCCACACAATCACATGAGAGACCAGTCACATAATCACATGAGCGGCCAGCCACACAATCCCAAGAGCGAACAGCCACACAATCCCACGAGCGACCAGCCACACAATCACACGAGAGACCATCCACACAATCACATGAGCGACCAGCCATGCAATCACATGAGCGACTAGCGACGCAATCACACGAGCGACCAGCAACGCAATCACACGAGCGACCAGCAACGCAATCACACGAGCGACTAGCCACGGAATCACATGAGTGACCAGCCACGCAATCACACGAGCGACCAGCCATGCAACCAGAAGAGCGACCAGCCACACAATCACACGAGAGACCAGCCACACAATCACATGAGAGACCAGCCACGCAATCACATGAGCGACCAGCCACATATTCACACGAGCGACCAGCCACACAATCACACGAGCGACCAGCTACGCAATCACACGTGCGACCAGCCACACAATCACATGACCGACCAGCCACGCAACCAGAAGAGTGACCAGCCACACAATCACACGAGAGACCAGCCACACAATCACTTGAGCGACCAGCCATGCAATCACACGAGCGACCAGCCACACAATCACACGAGCGACCAGCAACGGAATCACACGAGCGACCAGCCACGCAATCACATGAGTGACCAGCCACGCAATCACACGAGCGACCAACCATGCAACCAGAAGAGCGACCAGCCACACGATCACACGAGAGACCTGCCACACAATCACATGAGAGACCAGCCACGCAATCACATGAGCGACCAGCTACGCAATCACACGAGCGACCAGCCAAACAATCACATTAGCGACTAGCCACGTAATCACACGAGCGACCAGCCACACAATCACACGATCGACCAGCTACGCAATCACACGAGCGACCAGCCACACAATCACATGAGCGACTAGCCACGCAATCACATGAGCGACCAGCCGTGCAACCAGAAGAGCGACCAGCCACGCAATCACATGAGCGACTAGCAACGCAATCACACGAGCGACCAGCCACAAATCACAGGAGCGACCAGCAACGCAATCACATAAGCGACCAGCCATACAATCACATGAGAGACCAGCCAGGCAATCACATGAGAGACCAGCCACGCAATCACATGAGTGACTAGCGACGCAATCACACGAGCGACTAGCAACTCAATCACATGAGCGACCAGCCACACAATCATACGAGCGACCAGCCACACAATCACAAGAGCGACCAGCCACGCAATCAGAAGAGCGACCAGCCATGCTATCACACAAGCGACCAGCCACATAATCACACGAGCGACCAGCCATGCAATCAGAGGAGCGACCACCAACACAATCACATGAGAGACCAGCCAGGCAATCACACGAGCGACCAGCCACGCAATCAGAAGAGTGACCAGCCACGCAATCAGAAGAGCGACCAACCACGCAATCAGAAGAGCGACCAGACACACAATCACACGAGCAACCAGCCACACAATCAGAAGAGCGACCAGCCAACACAATCACATGAGAGACCAGCCACACAATCACATGAGAGACCAGCCACACAATCACATGAGAGACCAGCCACGTAATCACACGAGCGACCAGTCACGCAATCACACGCGCGACCAGCCACACAATAACACGAGCGACCAGCGACGCAATCACACGAACGACCAGCCACACAATCACACGAGCGACCAGTCACGCAATCAGAAGTGCGACCAGCCACGCAATCACACGAGCGATCAACCACCAATCAGAAGAGGGACCAGCCACGCAATCACACGAGCGACCAGCAACATAGTCACACGAACAATCAGCCACGCAATCACACAAGCGACCAGCCACACAATCACATGAGAGACCAGCCACGCAATCACATGAGAGACCAGCCACGCAATCACACGAGTGACCAGCCACGCAATCACACGAGTGACCAGCCACGCAATCACACTAGCGACCAGCCAAACTATCACTCGAGCGACCAGCCACGCAATCACACGAGCGACCAGCGACGCAATCACATGAGCGACCAGCCACGCAATCACAAGAGCGACCAGCCACGCAATCACACTAGCGACCAGCCACACAATCACATGAGAGACCAGTCACATAATCACATGAGCGTCCAGCCACACAATCACACGAGCGACCAGCCACACAATTCCACGAGCGACCAGCCACACAATCACACGAGCGACCAGCCTCGCAATCACCCGAGCGACCAGACACACAATCACATGAGCGACAAGCCACGCAATCACACAAGCGACCAGCCACACAATCACATCAGAGACCAGCCACATAATCACACGAGCGAACAGCCACACAATTTCACGAGCGACCAGCCACACAATCACACGAGCGACCAGCCACGCAATCACACGTGCGACCAGCCACACAATCACATGAGCGACCAGCCACGCAATCATATGAGCGACCAGCCACGCAACCAGAAGAGTGACCAGTCACGCAATCACACGAGCAACCAGCCACATAATCACACGAGCGACCAGCCACGGAATCACACGAGCGACCAGCCACGCAATCACACTAGCGACCAGCCACACAATCACATGAGAGACCAGTCACATAATCACATGAGCGTCCAACCACGCAATCACACGAGCTACCAGCCACGCAATCAGAAGAGCGACCAGCCACACAATCACACGAGCGACCAGCTACGCAATCACACGAGCGACCAGCCACGCAAACACATGAGCGACCAGCCACATATTCACACGAGTGACCAGACACAATCACACGAGCGACCAGCTACGCAAGCGCACGAGCGACCAGCCACACACTCACATAAGCGACTAGCCACGCAATCACATGAGCGACCAGCCACGCAACCAGAAGAGCGACCAGCCACGCAATCACACGAGCGACCAGCCACGCAATCACACGAGCCAGCCACGCAATCACACGAGCGACCAGCCACACAATCACATGAGAGACCAGCCACGCAATCACATTAGAGACCAGCCACGCAATCACAGGAGTGACATGCGACGCAATCACACGAGCGACCAGCCACGCAATCACACGAGTGACCAGCCACGCAATCACACTAGCGACCAGCCACGCTATCACTCGAGCGACCAGCCACGCAATCACACGAGCGACAAGCGACGCAATCACACAAGCGACCAGCCACACAATCACATCAGAGACCAGCCACATAATCACACGAGCGAACAGCCACACAAATTCACGAGCGACCAGCCACACAATCACACGAGCGACCAGCCACACAATCACACGTGCGACCAGCCACACAATCACATGAGCGACCAGCCACGCAATCACATGAGCGACCAGCCACGCAACCAGAAGAGTGACCAGCCACACAATCACACGAGAGACCAGCCACACAATCACATGAGCGACCAGCCATGCAATGACACGAACGACCAGCCACGCAATCAGAAGAATGACCAGTCACGCAATCACACGAGCAACCAGCCACATAATCACACGACCGACCAGCCACGGAATCACACGAGCGACCAGCCATGCAACCAGAAGAGCGACCAGCCACACGATCACAGGAGAGAACTGCCACACAATCACATGAGAGACCAGCCACGCAATCACATGAGCGTCCAACCACGCAATCACACGAGCTACCAGCCACGCAACCAGAAGAGCGACCAGCCACACAATCACATGAGCGACCAGCTACGCAATCACACGAGCGACCAGCCACGCAAACACATAAGCGACCAGCCACATATTCACACGAGTGACCAGCCACAATCACACGAGCGACCAGCTACGCAAGCGCACGAGCGACCAGCCACACACTCACATAAGCGACTAGCCACGCAATCACATGAGCGACCAGCCACGCAACCAGAAGAGCGACCAGCCACGCAATCACACGAGCGACCAGCCACGCAATCACACGAGCCAGCCACGCAATCACACGAGCGACCAGCCACACAATCACATGAGAGACCAGCCACGCAATCACATTAGAGACCAGCCACGCAATCACAGGAGTGACATGCGACGCAATCACACGAGCGACCAGCCACGCAATCACACGAGTGACCAGCCACGCAATCACACTAGCGACCAGCCACGCTATCACTCGAGCGACCAGCCACGCAATCACACGAGCGACAAGCGACGCAATCACACAAGCGACCAGCCACACAATCACATCAGAGACCAGCCACATAATCACACGAGCGAACAGCCACACAATTTCACGAGCGACCAGCCACACAATCACACGAGCGACCAGCCTAGCAATCACACGTGCGACCAGCCACACAATCACATGAGCGACCAGCCACGCAATCACATGAGCGACCAGCCACGCAACCAGAAGAGTGACCAGCCACACAATCACACGAGAGACCAGCCACATAATCACATGAGCGACCAGCAATGCAATGACACGAGCGACCAGCCACGCAATCAGAAGAATGACCAGTCACGCAATCACACGAGCAACCAGCCACATAATCACACGACCGACCAGCCACGGAATCACACGAGCGACCAGCCATGCAACCAGAAGAGCGACCAGCCACACGATCACACGAGAGAACTGCCACACAATCACATGAGCGACCAGCTACGCAATCACACGAGCGACCAGCCAAACAATCACATGAGCGACTAGCCGTGCAACCAGAAGAGCGACTAGCCACGCAATCACATGAGCGACCAGCCGTGCAACCAGAAGAGCGACCAGCCACGCAATCACATGAGTGACTAGCGACGGAATCACACGAGCGACCAGCCACACAATCACAAGAGCGACCAGCCACGCAATCAGAAGAGCGACCAGCCATGCAATCCAACGAGCGACCAGCCACATAATCACACGAGCGACCAGCCATGCAATCAGAGGAGCGACCAGCCACACAATCACATGAGAGACCAGTCACATAATCACATGAGCGGCCAGCCACATAATCACAAGAGCGACCAGCCACGCAATCACACCAGCGACCACCCACACAATCACATGAGGGACCAGTCACATAATCACATGAGCGGCCAGCCACACAATCACACGAGCGACCAGCCACACAATCCCACGAGCGACCAGCCACACAAACACACGAGCGACCAGCCACACATTCCCACGAGCGACCAGCCACGCAATCACACGAGCACCAGGCCACGCAATCACATGAGCGACCAGCCACGCAAACCAGAAGAGTGACCAGCCACACAATCACACGAGAGACCAGCCACACAATCACATGAGAGACCAGCCACGCAATCACATGAGTTACAAGCGACGCAATCACACGAGCGACCAGCCACGCAATCACACGAGTGACCAGCCACGCAATCAGAAGAGCGACCAGCCACGCAATCACACGAGTGACCAGCCACGCAATCACACTAGCGACCAGCCAAACTATCACTCGAGCGACCAGCCACGCAATCACACGAGCGACCAGCGACGCAATCACACGAGCGATCAGCCACGCAAGCACAAGAGCGACCAGCCACGCAATCACACTAGCGACCAGCCACACAATCACATGAGAGACCAGTCACATAATCACATGAGCGTCCAGCCACACAAACACACGAGTGACCAGCCACACAATCCCACGAGCGACCAGCCACACAATCACACGAGCGACCAGCCTCGCAATCACCCGAGCGACCAGCCACACAATCACATGAGCGACAAGCCACGCAATCACACAAGCGACCAGCCACACAATCACATCAGAGACCAGCCACATAATCACACGAGCGACCAGCCATGCAATCAGAGGAGCGACCAGCCACACAATCACATGAGAGACCAGTCACATAATCACATGAGCGGCCAGCCACATAATCACAAGAGCGACCAGCCACGCAATCACACCAGCGACCACCCACACAATCACATGAGGGACCAGTCACATAATCACATGAGCGGCCAGCCACACAATCACAGGAGCGACCAGCCACACAATCCCACGAGCGACCAGCCACACAATCACACGAGCGACCACCCACACAATCCCACGAGCGACCAGCCACGCAATCACACGAGCACCAGGCCACGCAATCACATGAGCGACCAGCCACGCAACCAGAAGAGTGACCAGCCACACAATCACACGAGAGACCAGCCACACAATCACATGAGAGACCAGCCACGCAATCACATGAGTTACAAGCGACGCAATCACACGAGCGACCAGCCACGCAATCACACGAGTGACCAGCCACGCAATCAGAAGAGCGACCAGCCACGCAATCACACGAGTGACCAGCCACGCAATCACACTAGCGACCAGCCAAACTATCACTCGAGCGACCAGCCACGCAATCACACGAGCGACCAGCGACGCAATCACACGAGCGATCAGCCACGCAAGCACAAGAGCGACCAGCCACGCAATCACACTAGCGACCAGCCACACAATCACATGAGAGACCAGTCACATAATCACATGAGCGTCCAGCCACACAAACACACGAGTGACCAGCCACACAATCCCACGAGCGACCAGCCACACAATCACACGAGCGACCAGCCTCGCAATCACCCGAGCGACCAGCCACACAATCACATGAGCGACAAGCCACGCAATCACACAAGCGACCAGCCACACAATCACATCAGAGACCAGCCACATAATCACACGAGCGAACAGCCACACAATTTCACGAGCGACCAGCCACACAATCACACGAGCGACCAGCCACGCAATCACACGTGCGACCAGCCACACAATCACATGAGCGACCAGCCACGCAATCACATGAGCGACCAGCCATGCAACCAGAAGAGTGACCAGCCACACAATCACACGAGAGACCAGCCACACAATCACATGAGCGACCAGCCATGCAATGACACGAGCGACCAGCCACGCAATCAGAAGAGTGACCAGTCACGCAATCACACGAGCAACCAGCCACATAATCACACGAGCGACCAGCCACGGAATCACACGAGCGACCAGCCATGCAACCAGAAGAGCGACCAGCCACACGATCACACGAGAGACCTGCCACACAATCACATGAGAGACCAGCCACGCAATCACATGAGCGACCAGCTACGCAATCACACGAGCGACCAGCCAAACAATCACATGAGCGACTAGCCACGCAATCACATGAGCGACCAGCCGTGCAACCAGAAGAGCGACCAGCCACGCAATCAAATGAGCGACTAGCGACGGAATCACACGAGCGACCAGCCACATATCACACGAGCGACCAGCAACGCAATCACATGAGCGACCAGCCATACAATCACATGAGAGACCAGCCACGCAATCACATGAGAGACCAGCCACGCAATCACATGAGTGACTAGCGACGCAATCACACGAGCGACCAGCCAACGCAGTCACACGAGCGACTCGCAACGCAATCACATGAGCGACCAGCCACACAATCATACGAGCGACCAGCCACGCAATCACACGAGCGACCAGCCACGAAATCAGAAGAGCGACCAGCCATGCAATCACACGAGCGACCAGCCACTTAATCACACGAGCGACCAGCCATGCAATCAGAGGAGCGACCAGCCACACAATCACATGAGAGACCAACCACGCAATCACAAGAGCGACCAGCCACGCAATCACACTAGCGACCACCCACACAATCACATGAGAGACCAGTCACTTAATCACATGAGCGGCCAGCCACACAATCACACGAGCGACCAGCCACACAATCCCACGAGCGACCAGCCACGCAATCACACGAGCACCAGCCACACAATCACATGAGCGACCAGCCACGCAACCAGAAGAGTGACCAGCCACACAATCACACGAGAGACCAGCCACACAATCACATGAGCGACCAGCCATGCAATCACACGAGCGACTAGCGACGCAATCACAGGAGCGACCAGCCACACAATCACACAAGCGACCAGCAACGCAATCACACGAGCGACCAGCCACGCAATCACATGAGTGACCAGCCACGCAATCACACGAGCGACCAGCCATGCAACCAGAAGAGCGACCAGCCACACGATCACACGAGAGACCAGCCACACAATCACATGAGAGACCAGCCACGCAATCACATGAGCGACCAGCCACATATTCACACGAGCGACCAGCCACACAATCACACGATCGAACAGCTACGCAATCACATGAGCGACCAGCCACACAATCACATGAGCGACCAGCCGTGCAACCAGAAGAGCGACCAGCCACGCAATCACATGAGCGACTAGCGACGCAATCACACGAGCGACCAGCCACAAATCACACGAGCGACCAGCAACGCAATCACATAAGCGACCAGCCATACAATCAAATGAGAGACCAGCAAGGCAATCACATGAGAGACCAGCCACGCAATAACATGAGTGACTAGCGACGCAATCACACGAGCGACCAGCCAACGCAATCACACGAGCGACTAGCAACGCAATCACATGAGCGACCAGCCACACAATCACAAGAGCGACCAGCCACGCAATCAGAAGAGCGACCAGCCATGCAATCACACGAGCGACCAGCCACATAATCACACGAGCGACCAGCCATGCAATCAGAGGAGCGACCACCCACACAATCACATGAGAGACCAGCCAGGCAATCACACGAGCGACCAGCCACGCAATCAGAAGAGCGACCAGCCACGCAATCAGAAGAGCGACCAGCCACGCAATCAGAAGAGCGACCAACCACGCAATCAGAAGAGCGACCAGACACACAATCACACGAGCAACCAGCCACACAATCAGAAGAGCGACCAGCCAACACAATCACATGAGCGACTAGCCACGCAATCACATGAGCGACCAGCCGTGCAACCAGAAGAGCGACCAGCCACGCAATCACATGAGCGACTAGCGACGCAATCACACGAGCGACCAGCCACAAATCACACAATAGCGACCAGCAACGCAATCACATGAGCGACCAGCCACACAATCACAAGAGCGACCAGCCACGCAATCAGAAGAGCGACCAGCCATGCAATCAGACGAGCGACCAGCCACATAATCACACGAGCGACCAGCCATGCAATCAGAGGAGCGACCACCCACACAATCACATGAGAGACCAGCCAGGCAATCACACGAGCGACCAGCCACGCAATCAGAAGAGCGACCAGCCACGCAATCAGAAGAGCGACCAACCACGCAATCAGAAGAGCGACCAGACACACAATCACACGAGCAACCAGCCACGCAATCAGAAGAGCGACCAGCCACACAATCACATGAGCGACCAGCCGTGCAACCAGAAGAGCGACCAGCCACGCAATCACATGAGCGACTAGCGACGCAATCACACGAGCGACCAGCCACAAATCACACGAGCGACCAGCAACGCAATCACATAAGCGACCAGCCATACAATCAAATGAGAGACCAGCAAGGCAATCACATGAGAGACCAGCCACGCAATAACATGAGTGACTAGCGACGCAATCACACGAGCGACCAGCCAATGCAATCACACGAGCGACTAGCAACGCAATCACATGAACGACCAGCCACACAATCACAAGAGCGACCAGCCACGCAATCAGAAGAGCGACCAGCCATGCAATCACACGAGCGACCAGCCACATAATCACACCAGCGACCAGCCATGCAATCAGAGGAGCGACCACCCACACAATCACATGAGAGACCAGCCAGGCAATCACACGAGCGACCAGCCACGCAATCAGAAGAGCGACCAGCCACGCAATCAGAAGAGCGACCAACCACGCAATCAGAAGAGCGACCAGACACACAATCACACGGGCAACCAGCCACGCAATCAGAAGAGCGACCAGCCACACAATCACATGAGAGACCAGCCACACAATCACATGAGAGACCAGCCACACAATCACATGAGAGACCAGCCACGTAATCACACGAGCGACCAGCCACGCAATCACACGTGCGACCAGCCACACAATCACACGAGCGACCAGCCACACAATAACACGAGCGACCAGCGACGCAATCACACGAACGACCAGCCACACAATCACACGAGCGACCAGTCACGCAATCAGAAGAGCGACCAGCCACGCAATCACACGAGCGATCAACCACCAATCAGAAGAGCGACCAGCCACGCAATCACACGAGAGACCAGCAACATAGTCACACGAACAACCAGCCACGCAATCACACAAGCGACCAGCCACACCCACATGAGAGACCAGCCACATAATCACACGAGCGACCAGCCACACAATCACATGAGCGACTAGCCACGCAATCACATGAGCGACCAGCCGTGCAACCAGAAGAGCGACCAGCCACGCAATCACATGAGCGACTAGCGACGCAATCACACGAGCGACCAGCCACAAATCACACGAGCGACCAGCAACGCAATCACATAAGCGACCAGCCATACAATCAAATGAGAGACCAGCAAGGCAATCACATGAGAGACCAGCCACGCAATCACATGAGTGACTAGCGACGCAATCACACGAGCGACCAGCCAACGCAATCACACGAGCGACTAGCAACGCAATCACATGAGCGACCAGCCACACAATCACAAGAGCGACCAGCCACGCAATCAGAAGAGCGACCAGCCATGCAATCACACGAGCGACCAGCCACATAATCACACGAGCGACCAGCCATGCAATCAGAGGAGCGACCACCCACACAATCACATGAGAGACCAGCCAGGCAATCACACGAGCGACCAGCCACGCAATTAGAAGAGCGACCAGCCACGCAATCAGAAGAGCGACCAGACACACAATCACACGAGCAACCAGCCACGCAATCAGAAGAGCGACCAGCCACACAATCACATGAGAGACCAGCCACACAATCACATGAGAGACCAGCCACACAATCACATGAGAGACCAGCCACGTAATCACACGAGCGACCAGCCACGCAATCACACGTGCGACCTGCCACACAATCACACGAGCGACCAGCCACACAATAACACGAGCGACCAGCGACGCAATCACACGAACGACCAGCCACACAATCACACGAGCGACCAGTCACGCAATCAGAAGAGCGACCAGCCACGCAATCACACGAGCGATCAACCACCAATCAGAAGAGCGACCAGCCACGCAATCACACTAGCGACCAGCAACATAGTCACACGAACAACCAGCCACGCAATCACACAAGCGACCAGCCACACCCACATGAGAGACCAGCCACATAATCACACGAGCGACCAGCCACACAATCACACGAGCGACCAGCCACGCAATCACACGAGCGACCAGCCACGCAATCACACGAGCGACCAGCCACGCAATCACATGAGTTACAAGCGACGCAATCACACGAGCGACCAGCCACGCAATCACACGAGTGACCAGCCACACCCACATGAGAGACCAGCCACATAATCACACGAGCGACCAGCCACACCCACATGAGAGACCAGCCACATAATCACATGAGAGACCAGCCACGCAATCACATGAGAGACCAGCCACGCAATCACATGAGTTACAAGCGACGCAATCACACGAGCGACCAGCCACGCAATCACACGAGTGACCAGCCACGCAATCACACTAGCGACCAGCCAAACTATCACTCGAGCGACCAGCCACGCAATCACACGAGCGACCAGCGACGCAATCACACGAGCGACCAGCCATGCAACCAGAAGAGCGACCAGCCACACGATCACACGATAGACCAGCCACACAATCACATGAGAGACCAGCCACGCAATCACATGAGCGACCAGCCACATATTCACACGAGCGACCAGCCACACAATCACACGATCGACCAGCTACGCAATGACACGAGCGACCAGCCACACAATCACATGAGCGACTAGCCACGCAATCACATGAGCGACCAGCCGTGCAACCAGAAGAGCGACCAGCCACGCAATCACATGAGCGACTAGCGACGCAATCACACGAGCGACCAGCCACAAATCACACGAGCGACCAGCAACGCAATCACATAAGCGACCAGCCATACAATCACATGAGAGACCAGCCAGGCAATCACATGAGAGACCAGCCACGCAATCACATTAGCGACTAGCGACGCAATCACACGAGCGACCAGCCACGCAATCACACGAGCGACTAGCAACGCAATCACACGAGCGACCAGCCACGCAATCACATGAGTGACCAGCCACGCAATCACACGAGCGACCAGCCACGCAACCAGAAGAGCGACCAGCCACACAATCACACGAGAGACCAGCCACACAAATCACATGAGAGACCAGCCATGCAATCACATGAGCGACCAGCCAAATAATCACACGAGCGACCAGCTCCGCAATCACACGAGCGACCAGCCACAAAATCACATGAGCGACTAGCCACGCAATCAGAAGAGCAACCAGTCACGCAATCAGAAGAGTGACCAGCCACACAATTACACGAGCAACCAACCACACAATCACATGAGAGACCAGCCACGCAATCACATGAGAGACCAGCCACGCAATCACAAGAGCGACCAGCCACGCAATCAGAAAAGCGACTAGCCACGCAATCACACGAGCGACCAGCCACATAATCACACGAGTGACCAGCCACGCAATCAGTACTGCGACCAGCCACACAATCACTTGATAGACCAGCCACACAATCACATGAGAGACCAACCACACAATCACACGAGCGACCAGCCACGCAATCAGAAGAGCAACCAGTCACGCAATCAGAAGAGCGACCCGCCACACAATCACACGAGCAACCAGCCACGCAATCAGAAGAGCGACCATCCACGCAATCAGAAGAGCGACCAGCCACGCAATCACACGAGCGACCAGCCACATAATGACACGAGGGACCAGCCACACAATCACACGAGCGACCAGCCATGCAATCAGACGAGTGACCAGCCACACAATCACATGAGAGACCAGCCACACAATCACATGAGAGACCAGCCACGCAATGACACGAGAGACCAGCGACATAATCACATGAGAGACCAGTCAGAGCAATTTGAAGAGACAGAAACAACTACACACACACTCACTGACACACAGACACACACACACGCATTGACACAGACACACAGAGACACACACACACACACTGACACACACATGCCATTAAGATTTCAGCGATGCTGTTCAAGCACATTGTAAATATGGATTATTTGACACATTCTTTTTTCATAATGGGAGCTGGCAACTGGGAGATTGTCAACAGATATTAAAAACACGCTTGTAAAACTGAGAAGAAGAATGGAGGAAAGAGACGCCGTAAAAATAAAAAATATCAAACTTCACCAGAGCATGGATTTGAATCTCTGTGCTTGTATTTATTGAAGCACAGTGTAGGTGTGTTTATTATATTTGTATAAGGATTGTTGGAGTTTATTTTCAGAGGAAGCGTTTGAAGGGCTGTAGGATCTCCAGAGCTTAAAGTGTTTCCCATGTCAGTGATCTGTGAGAGTCCAAGACATGCGCGCAGGTTATTCAATTATTCACTGTAAAAAACACTAGCTCTGAGGAAGAGGATTCCTAGTGCAATCACACCGAGCTTTCATAGAAACACTGGTAGTCACCCAGGAGGGGAAAAAGAGAAGGGGGAAGAGAGAGAAAGAGAGAGAGAGAGGGGAGAGGGGGGAGAGAGAGACAGAGGAGAGAGAGAGCAGGAGAGAGGCCTGTGGACACTGGCTTTGTAGAGCTGCTCAAACCCTGAGCTCCGAGAGAGAGAGGGAACAGACTCTAGCAGCAGCACAGGGACTTGTCACAAGTCAATAAGGTGGCTAGTCATACAGTAGGGATTAAACTCGGAGCTACTTCAGTATATTGCAGGCACATCAGTATTGGCACTGTAGAGACCTGTATCAGCAGTGTGAGCTCTATATAAACCAAAAGAGAGTTAGAAGTGCAAGGAAGTCAATCATTCCCCCCACAATGATCTCACCAGCTTTGTTCTTTAGAAATCTCTTTCACTTAGATGAAGGCTGCCTGGCTGGGGGAAGGAGGGAGAGAGGCAAAGAGAGCTGACAAAACAGTTTTCATTGTAGTTTCATTTTCATCATCATAAATAATAATAATAAAAAAAATCATTCCCACATGACATGACAAAAAAGCTAAAAAACAACCCACACAGGCAGACAGACTTATAAAATATACAGGAGCAAATAATGCATGCTGAGGTTAGATTGATGGAGTTTGTCATGCTGATCTGCACATGGCTGCATGCTGAGCTCTGAGGTTAGATTGATGGATTTTGTCATGCTGATCCGCACATGGCTGCATGTTGAGCTCTGAGGTTAGATTGATGGAGTTTGTCATGCTGATCCACACATGGCTGCAAGCTGAGCTCTGAGGTTAGATTGATGGAGTTTGTCATGCTGATCCGCACATGGCTGCATGCTGAGCTCTGAGGTTAGATTGATGGAGTTTGTCATGCTGATCTGCACATGGCTGCATGCTGAGCTCTGTGGTGCCTGCAAAGGAGACGCCTCTGTGTGCAGCTCAGACTGGCAGCTGTGGGCACAGCCTCTGCTCCCAGCAAGGGCAGCCAGGGGCACAACGAGAGCGTTGGCCATAGATGCAACTACAAATTCATGATTGTACAGTCGCATTTACACGTACTGTATGGAAGCAGTGTGGCAAACATCGCTTTCAACCAATAAAAACCATGTATGTACACAGCTTACAAAATGCGACCAATGGAAACTTTGCATGTAGGCAGGTGCTTACCAATGTTTTCCATTTAGAAAACATACAGCTCACTTCTGGGAAAAATAAATATGACAAAAAATAAAATCACAGACTTTTTTCCCTTGGTGCCAGCACCAGTATTATCATCAAAACAGCCTCGATCTCCATCGGCAGAAAAAAACGAAATCAAGGAAAGGGCCAAGTAGAGATAATCTCGACTTTTCCATGACAACGTGTGAAAAAAAAGGTTGGTTTCTTTTGTGATCATGTGACAGCAACCGAATGGTTGTACTGCTGGACACTGTAAATGGCAAGAAACAGAAACATACTTTTCAGCACAAATAGCTGGCGTACAGTGCTGCACAGCCGGGTGGATTTTGTAAATTCTGTGTGCCATTTGCACCTGGCTGCGTTACATGAATCGAGCAGAAACTCTGGAGGCTTTACAAACTATAAAGACGCCAAAGAAGTCTTAATTTCTACGAGATTACTCAATATCATAAGAACACACAGAAGGCCAATGACTTATTTTAAGTGTTCAGTGACAAGAGTACCGATGTTACAAATCTTATTGACATTGGCAGGCAAAAGGCGGTTGTAAGAAATCGGGAATGTCTTGTCCACATCTTCAAAATGCTTCAGTTTTGTGGATGTGAAGAGCTGCCTCTCAGAGGGCATCGTGGTTATGGATCATTTCAACTGGAACAGACGACTGTCAATGAAGGAACCTTCCGAGCTGCATTACGTCTTTGCTAAGAGGAGAAAGTCAAGCAAAACGTTCAATCCACTCCAGGAAATGCATTATAACTGAGCTGGAAAATTCAAAATCAAATAGCAGCTATGGGCCATCAAATTCAACAACAAATTGTTGCCAATGTTTTGAGATTTCTGTTCGGTGCTCGCTGACGAAACAACAGACTTGTCCTGACTTTTTTGAGGATGCAACATTGAAAATGGATAACTGCAAAGCATACGACATGGTTTATTCAGATTTCCAGAAAGCTTTTGACAAAGTCCCGCATAAAAGATTAATTCTCAAACTGAACGCAATAGGGATTCAAGGAAATGCATGCACATGGATTAGGGAGTGGTTAACAGCTAGAAAACAGAAAGTACTGATTAGAGGCGAAACCTCAAAATGGCGCGAGGTAACCAGTGGTGTACCACAGGGATCAGTATTAGGTCCTCTGCTATTCCTAATCTACATTAATGATTTAGATTCTGGTATAGTAAGCAAACTCATTAAATTTGCAGACGACACAAAAATAGGAGGAGTGGCAAACACTGTTGAAGCAGCAAAGGTCATTCAAAATGATCTAGACAGCATTCAAAATTCGGCAGACACATGGCAAATGAAATTTAATAGAGAAAAGTGTAAAGTACTGCATGCAGGCAATAAAAATGTGCATTATAAATATCATATGGGAGATAGTGAAATTGAAGAAGGAACTATGAAAAAGACCTAGGAGTTTATGTTGACTCAGAAATGTCTTCATCTAGACAATGTGGGGAAGCTATAAAAAAGGCTAACAAGATGCTTGGATATATTGTGAGAAGTGTTGAATTTAAATCAAGGGAAGTAATGTTAAAACTTCTACAATGCATTAGTAAGACCTCACCTAGAATATTGTGTTCAGCTCTGGTCACCTCGTTACAAAAAGGATATTGCTGCTCTAGAAAGAGTGCAAAGAAGAGCAACCAGTATTATCCCGGGTTTAAAAGGCATGTCGTATGCAGACAGGCTAAAAGAATTGAATCTATTCAGTCTTGAACAAAGAAGACTACGCGGCGATCTGATTCAAACATTCAAAATCCTAAAAGGTATAGACAATGTCAACCCGGGGGACTTCTTTGACTTGAAAAAAGAAAAAAGGACCAGGGGTCATAAATGGAGATTAGATAAAGGGGCATTCAGAACAGAAAATAGGAGGCACTTTTTTACACAGAGAATTGTGAGGGTCTGGAACCAACTCCCCAGTAATGTTGTTGAAGCTGACACCCTGGGATCCTTCAAGAAGCTGCTTGATGAGATTCTGGGATCAATAAGCTACTAACAACCAAACGAGCAAGATGGGCTGAATGGCCTCCTCTCGTTTGTAAACTCTCTTATGTTCTTATGTTCTTATCTGTACGCTGTGTTCACAAGGATACCATAGGAGCTGAGTATCTCTGTACGCTGTGTTCACAAGGATACCATAGCAGCTGAGTATCTCTGTAAGCTGTGTTCACAAGGATACCATATCAGCTGAGTATCTCTGTACGCTGTGTTCACAAGGATACCATAGCAGCTGAGTATCTCTGTACGCTGTGTTCACAAGGATACCATAGCAGCTGAGTATCTCTGTACGCTGTGTTCACAAGGATACCATAGCAGCTGAGTATCTCTGTACGCTGTGTTCACGAGGATACCATAGCAGCTGAGTATCTCTGTACGCTGTGTTCACGAGGATACCATAGTTGAGGATTTTTTAACTTACACCGACGTGGAGGATGCAACCGGCTCTGGCTTAGCTTCTGGAATTTTTCAGGAGCTGCAAAACTCCACTCAAGACTCAAGCCCATGTGTGAAACCTAGTGGGTAGATCACCATGACGGTGTGGTTGTACAGTGCCTTGCGAAAGTATTCGGCCCCCTTGAACTTTGCGACCTTTTGCCACATTTCAGGCTTCAAACATAAAGATATTAAACCTTAATTTTTTGTGAAGAATCAACAACAAGTGGGACACAATCATGAAGTGGAACGAAATTTATTGGATATTTCAAACTTTTTTAACAAATAAAAAACTGAAAAATTGGGCGTGCAAAATTATTCAGCCCCCTTAAGTTTATACTTTGTAGCGCCACCTTTTGCTGCGATTACAGCTGTAAGTCGCTTGGGGTATGTCTCTATCAGTTTTGCACATCGAGAGACTGAAATTTTTGCCCATTCCTCCTTGCAAAACAGCTCGAGCTCAGTGAGGTTGGATGGAGAGCATTTGTGAACAGCAGTTTTCAGTTCTTTCCACAGACTCTCGATTGGATTCAGGTCTGGACTTTGACTTGGCCATTCTAACACCTGGATATGTTTATTTGTGAACCATTCCATTGTAGATTTTGCTTTATGTTTTGGATCATTGTCTTGTTGGAAGACAAATCTCCGTCCCAGTCTCAGGTCTTTTGCAGACTCCATCAGGTTTTCTTCCAGAATGGTCCTGTATTTGGCTCCATCCATCTTCCCATCAATTTTAACCATCTTCCCTGTCCCTGCTGAAGAAAAGCAGGCCCAA
Organism: Acipenser ruthenus; assembly: GCF_902713425.1. Lineage (NCBI taxonomy): Eukaryota > Metazoa > Chordata > Actinopteri > Acipenseriformes > Acipenseridae > Acipenser > Acipenser ruthenus. The sequence goes on along the minus strand of NC_081208.1, from coordinate 11,225,848 downwards.
ACCATGATGCTGCCACCACCATGTTTGACAGTGGGGATGGTGTGTTCAGGGTGATGAGCTGTGTTGCTTTTACGCCAAACATAACGTTTTGCATTGTTGCCAAAAAGTTCGATTTTGGTTTCATCTGACCAGAGCACCTTCTTCCACATGTTTGGTGTGTCTCCCAGGTGGCTTGTGGCAAACTGTAAACGACACTTTTTATGGATATCTTTAAGAAATGGCTTTCTTCTTGCCACTCTTCCATAAAGGCCAGATTTGTGCAGTATACGACTGATTGTTGTCCTATGGACAGAGTCTCCCACCTCAGCTGTAGATCTCTGCAGTTCATCCAGAGTGATCATGGGCCTCTTGGCTGCATCTCTGATCAGTCTTCTCCTTGTATGAGCTGAAAGTTTAGAGGGACGGCCAGGTCTTGGTAGATTTGCAGTGGTCTGATACTCCTTCCATTTCAATATTATCGCTTGCACAGTGCTCCTTGGGATGTTTAAAGCTTGGGAAATCTTTTTGTATCCAAATCCGGCTTTAAACTCCACAACAGTATCTCGGACCTGCCTGGTGTGTTCCTTGTTCTTCATGATGCTCTCTGCGCTTTAAACGGACCTCTGAGACTATCACAGTGCAGGTGTATTTATACGGAGACTTGATTACACACAGGTGGATTCTATTTATCATCATTAGTCATTTAGGTCAACATTGGATCATTCAGAGATCCTCACTGAACTTCTGGAGAGAGTTTGCTGCACTGAAAGTAAAGGGGCTGAATAATTTTGCACGCCCAATTTTTCAGTTTTTTATTTGTTAAAAAAGTTTGAAATATCCAATAAATTTCGTTCCACTTCATGATTGTGTCCCACTTGTTGTTGATTCTTCACAAAAAATTACAGTTTCATATCTTTATGTTTGAAGCCTGAAATGTGGCAAAAGGTCCCAAAGTTCAAGGGGGCCCGAATACTTTCGCAAGGCACTGTATATGTGGAACTCTTCATGGCTGTTACTGATGCCCCAGAAGAAATGAAAAGCATGCCACATAGGGAAGCTGCACTCAAAGCTCAAACGGTGCCGTGAACAATAGTCAATTTAATGTCGCCTGACAGTCATAGAAAGTATTTTGAGTGGCGTCCTGCCGTTCTCCAGAGTACTACAAAAAACAAACCTAGACATTTTTGCTGCTAATCAGTTAGTGGAAGAAGTTACTTTACTAAAAAAAATGACAAGGTAACCATGAAAGAGTATTTAGAAACACCTTTACCAATGCAGTTAGAATATGTGAAGAGCTGAGCATTCCTGTAACAACTCCAAGGCTAGCAGGTGTACAGACATTGCAGCAACTACGCAACACCTGGCTGGCACTTCTGACCAATCAAGAATGGAGCCACTTCAGGTAAGCGATTACATATTTTGTATGGTGTTGCTACTAATTTGCAAATGGGCTTGGTTAAAGAATATATTCACAGGATTTAGAACACAAAATATGATTTAATTTTACTATGGTGTGAAGGATGGCGATGATCATTTTATAAACGAGTGGAGATGGACTCACTTTTATAAACGAGTGGAGAGGGACTCACTTTTATAAACGAGTGGAGATGGACTCACTCTTATAAACGAGTGGAGATGGACTCACTCTTTTATAAACAAGTGGAGATGGACTCACTCTTTTATAAACAAGTGGAGATGGACTCACTCTTTTATAAACAAGTGGAGATGGACTCACTCTTTTATAAACAAGTGGAGATGGACTCACTCTTTTATAAACAAGTGGAGATGGACTCACTCTTTTATAAACGAGTGGAGATGGACCTGCTCTTTTATAAACGAGTGGAGATGGACACTCTTTTATAAACGAGTGGAGATGGAATCGCTCTTTTATAAACGAGTGGAGATGGAATCACTCTTTGTGGAAGGGTGGTGGGTAATTCACTGACACAGGAGACAGAGAAATGAGGCTGAAAACACCGCACAGGTGCCCAGTTTTATTAGAAACTTATTTTGGGTTCAGCCCGCAGAGGGCGCTGTTGTCTGTGGCCTGCCGTACCAACTATGGTAGCGACAGAGCCAGAACTATACCGGAGCGGTACAGGGTACAGAGGTTAGAACAAGAATACTAATCAAAAGGCAAAAGAAACAGAGAAAACAAAACACAGTAAACAAAACTACAAAATAAAAAGTGCTGCACTCGGCAGCTTCACCCCAACCGTCGCTACTCGTACGGCCCGGGTCTCCGTCCTACCCTAGCGGCTCCCTCAGCCTGCTATCCACTTTATCGGGGCTGCCCAAGAGTTTTTCCCCCGCTACCGCTAAATCTTTCTTTCTTTCTTTTATTATTTATTTGTCTCGCCGGGATTTTCGTCCCGGCTGATTTTCCTCCAGCGCTTCCGCACGCCGTTTACGTCTCCGTGGGCAGAGCTGAGGGAACAGCAGAATGAAACTTATAGGGTCAGCAATTCCCCCAAGACCCGCCTCCCAGCCACTCAGAGAGAAGGAAAGTCCGCACACCCACTCTCCCCCCTCTCCGTGTCACTGCCATGACTGACAGGCAGATATTGACGAGCTGCTGCCCTCTCCCTGCAGCACTATGAACACGTCAGAAGAGTCAGCACAGGTCTCCCCCTGTTACACTCTTTTATAAACAAGTGGAGATGGACTCACTCTTTTATAAACGAGTGGAGATGGACTCACTCTTTTATAAACGAGTGGAGATGGACTCGCTCTTTTATAAACGAGTGGAGATGGACTCGCTCTTTTATAAACGAGTGGAGATGGACTCACTCTTTTATAAACGAGTGGAGATGGACTCACTCTTTTATAAACGAGTGGAGATGGACTCACTCTTTTATAAACGAGTGGAGATGGACTCACTCTTTTATAAACGAGTGGAGATGGACTCGCTCTTTTATAAACGAGTGGAGATGGACTCACTCTTTTATAAACGAGTGGAGATGGACTCACTCTTTTATAAACGAGTGGAGATGGACTCACTCTTTTATAAACGAGTGGAGATGGACTCGCTCTTTTATAAACGAGTGGAGATAGACTCACTCTTTTATAAATGAGTGGAGATGGAATCACTCTTATAAAGGTGGAGATGGACTCACTCTTTAATAAACGAGTGGAGATGGACTCACTCTTTTATAAACGAGTGGAGATAGACTCACTCTTTTATAAATGAGTGGAGATGGAATCACTCTTATAAAGGTGGAGATGGACTCACTCTTTTATAAATGAGTGGAGATGGACTCACTCTTTTATAAACGAGTGGGGATGGACTCACTCTTTTATAAACGAGTGGAGATGGACTCACTCTTTTATAAACGAGTGGAGATGGACTCACTCTTTTATAAACGAGTGGAGATGGACTCACTCTTTTATAAACGAGTGGAGATAGACTCACTCTTTTATAAATGAGTGGAGATGGAATCACTCTTATAAAGGTGGAGATGGACTCACTCTTTTATAAATGAGTGGAGATGGACTCACTCTTTTATAAACGAGTGGGGATGGACTCGCTCTTTTATAAACGAGTGGAGATGGACTCACTCTTTTATAAACGAGTGGAGATGGACTCACTCTTTTATAAACGAGTGGAGATAGACTCACTCTTTTATAAATGAGTGGAGATGGAATCACTCTTATAAAGGTGGAGATGGACTCACTCTTTTATAAACGAGTGGAGATGGACTCGCTCTTTTATAAACGGGTGGAGATGGACTCACTCTTTTATAAACGAGTGGAGATGGACTCACTCTTTTATAAACGAGTGGAGATAGACTCACTCTTTTATAAATGAGTGGAGATGGAATCACTCTTATAAAGGTGGAGATGGACTCACTCTTTTATAAATGAGTGGAGATGGACTCACTCTTTTATAAACGAGTGGAGATAGACTCACTCTTTTATAAATGAGTGGAGATGGAATCACTCTTATAAAGGTGGAGATGGACTCACTCTTTTATAAACGAGTGGAGATGGACTCGCTCTTTTATAAACGGGTGGAGATGGACTCACTCTTTTATAAACGAGTGGAGATGGACTCACTCTTTTATAAACGAGTGGAGATAGACTCACTCTTTTATAAATGAGTGGAGATGGAATCACTCTTATAAAGGTGGAGATGGACTCACTCTTTTATAAATGAGTGGAGATGGACTCACTCTTTTATAAACGAGTGGAGATAGACTCACTCTTTTATAAATGAGTGGAGATGGAATCACTCTTATAAAGGTGGAGATGGACTCACTCTTTTATAAATGAGTGGAGATGGACTCACTCTTTTATAAACGAGTGGGGATGGACTCACTCTTTTATAAACGAGTGGAGATGGACTCACTCTTTTATAAACGAGTGGAGATGGACTCACTCTTTTATAAACGAGTGGAGATGGACTCACTCTTTTATAAACGAGTGGAGATAGACTCACTCTTTTATAAATGAGTGGAGATGGAATCACTCTTATAAAGGTGGAGATGGACTCACTCTTTTATAAATGAGTGGAGATGGACTCACTCTTTTATAAACGAGTGGAGATGGACTCACTCTTTTATAAACGAGTGGAGATGGACTCGCTCTTTTATAAACGAGTGGAGATGGACTCACTCTTTTATAAACGAGTGGAGATGGACTCACTCTTTTATAAACGAGTGGAGATAGACTCACTCTTTTATAAATGAGTGGAGATGGAATCACTCTTATAAAGGTGGAGATGGACTCACTCTTTTATAAATGAGTGGAGATGGACTCACTCTTTTATAAACGAGTGGGGATGGACTCGCTCTTTTATAAACGAGTGGAGATGGACTCACTCTTTTATAAACGAGTGGAGATGGACTCACTCTTTTATAAACGAGTGGAGATAGACTCACTCTTTTATAAATGAGTGGAGATGGAATCACTCTTATAAAGGTGGAGATGGACTCACTCTTTTATAAATGAGTGGTGATGGACTCACTCTTTTATAAACGAGTGGGGATGGACTCACTCTTTTATAAACGAGTGGAGATGGACTCGCTCTTTTATAAACGAGTGGAGATAGACTCACTCTTTTATAAACGAGTGGAGATGGACTCAATCTTTTATAAACGAGTGGAGATGGACTCACTCTTTTATAAACGAGTGGAGATGGACTCACTCTTTTATAAACGAGTGGAGATGGACTCACTCTTTTATAAATGAGTGGAGATGGAATCACTCTTATAAAGGTGGAGATGGACTCACTCTTTTATAAATGAGTGGAGATGGACTCACTCTTTTATAAACGAGTGGAGATGGACTCACTCTTTTATAAACGAGTGGAGATGGACTCGCTCTTTTATAAACGAGTGGAGATGGACTCACTCTTTTATAAACGAGTGGAGATGGACTCACTCTTTTATAAACGAGTGGAGATAGACTCACTCTTTTATAAATGAGTGGAGATGGAATCACTCTTATAAAGGTGGAGATGGACTCACTCTTTTATAAATGAGTGGAGATGGACTCACTCTTTTATAAACGAGTGGGGATGGACTCACTCTTTTATAAACGAGTGGAGATGGACTCACTCTTTTATAAATGAGTGGAGATGGACTCGCTCTTTTATAAACGAGTGGAGATGGACTCACTCTTTTATAAACGAGTGGAGATAGACTCACTCTTTTATAAATGAGTGGAGATGGACTCGCTCTTTGTAACACTGGAATTTGTTCTGTTTGCATTTTGTATGTATCCGCTCTTGCTCTAAAACCTGAACATTCATTGCTTACAAATAAAAAATATTTATATTTTTGTATCTTTGTCTTTTGAATGAGTCCATTTCGAATGAGTGCACTTCTCCTGAGGCGATCATTGTATGTCATTGTAGGTGTATCAGTCAGATGTGACACAGCAGCTGTGGTTGCTGCTGAAGTAGACTCAGATGTGACACAGCCGCTGTGGTTGCTGCTGAAGTAGACTCAGATGTGACACAGCAGCTGTGGTTTTGCTGAAGTAGATTCAGATGTGACACAACCGCTGTGGTTGCTGCTGAAGTAGACTGCTGACATGACCCACCCACACTCATCCACATACACAGGAGAGATGGTTCTTTCGTCGTGTAGGAGGGTGGTACTGTAGCAAACTGTGTTGCAGTGCACTTTTATACAGTTATCAATTACATCTTTGTTCAGCAAGTCAAAAAGGTATGTGGGCAATAGTACACTTAACAGGCAATTAAACTACATCTACCCAGATCTAAAATATCATATTTTACATGTTTGTTTACAAATAATTTTGTCATGAGATATTTCCTTTTTACAAAATATTACAACTATGGGGGTGGGTGTTGATAATTTAGCACCAGTAGGCTCTCTGGTGCTTAACTTTCAAAACAGTTTAGCACCAATTTTCTAAATGATTTGCACCCGTGACGCTGTAGCTGCAGCTCATCATGTTGGCCCCTCGCAGGTATGAGTCCTGTGAAAATGCTGCAGCACATGCATGGAAACAGAGGAGCCGACAGAGCATTCCACTGACGGCTGCTTCTGGTCAGTGCCGCTTTGCCAGGCTGAAACTGATCAAGACGTGTTTGCACCCAATGAGGCCTCAAAAAAGATTGTCAAATTTGTACATACTGTCAAATGAGTGCGAAGCTGCCAAGAATTTAGATTCAGATTTGATGACTTTGCTGCGGAGCTGGGAAAAGGTATTTGTAATGTATATCAGGGCAGCAGTGTGGAGTAGTGGTTAGGGCTCTGGACTCTTGACTGGAGGGTCGTGGGTTCAATCCCCAGTGGGGGACACTGCTGCTGTACCCTTGAGCAAGGTACTTTACCTAGATTGCTCCAGTAAAAAAAAAAACCCAACTGTATAAATGGATAATTGTATGTAAAAACAATGTGATATCTTGTAACAATTGTAAGTCGCCCTGGATAAGGGCGTCTGCTAAGAAATAAATAATAATAATAATAATAATATATTCTTACATCATTTAGAACATAAAATGAAAAAAAAAAGTATTTGATAATGCCCAGGGATTCATTTGATAAAAAATAAAAATGTAAAAAGTGGCATTGCACACAGTGTCAAGTGTCTAAGAGGATTTTTATCATTATTATTTATTTCTGTCTGGTTATTCTCTTCTACGACCTGACAGAACCCACTTATAGTCGGGCATTACAGTATTTTTCAATAGGCCTACTGGGACAGGGTCATTTTAGTAAAACTTAATACATGATATGTTTGAAGTAGACTGGAATTCTGAGTGCTTTAAAGTTGTGCATTATATAAAATGATAAAGTCTAACAACCGAATGGAAACAAGTTTTAATATCATTAATATTATTTACTGTATCTTAACGTTAGTATATGTGGGTGCATATGATTACATGATGCACCTGTATACCATACTTACTTTAAGACATGGTTGCTACTGTAGCATTCATTTGATGTTCTGGACCCTGCACTTAATCATCAAGGTATTGACAATGTCCACCCAGGGGACTTTTTCAAACTAAAAAAAAGAAACAAGGAGGACGTGTCAGCACACGTTAAGCAGGAGGCAACGTCACCGTGGGGCAGAAGTGGGGCAGAACACAGGGCTCTGAGCGTCCATTGAGAAAAAAATGTCAAGGAGGAAGTGACGTCATCACGGGGCGCAGGAGCGACAACAGAGCTGCAGGATCAAAACAAAGGGGCCTTGAGGCAGAGATGGCTGTAGGGGTTACATCAGACAAGGAAAGCACTACACAGACAGAGGCACCGGGTTGAAAACAGCCATAGCCGGATATTTATTAAATAATAAATCAATAAACACTTTCACAAAACACAAAAGGGCACTACCCCTCTCCACGCTCCACTCCAGCAACTATACAGCTCCGCTCCAGAAACTACCCCGCTCCACACTCCGCTTCAGCAACTATACAGCTCCACGCTCCGCTCCAGCAACTACCCAACTCCACGCTCCACACCAGCAACTACCCCGCTCCACGCTCTTCTCCAGCAACAACCCCGCTCCGCTCCAGCAACTACCCCACTCCACGCTCCGCTCCAGCAACTACCCCGCTCCACGCTCCTCTCCAGCAACTACCCCACTCCACGCTCCGCTCCAGCAACTACCACACTCCGCTCCAGCAACTACCCCCCTCCACGCTCCGCTCCAGCAACTACCCCGCTCCGCGCTCCACTCCAGCAACTATACAGCTCCGCTCCAGAAACTACCCCACACCACACTCCGCTCCAGCAACTATACAGCTCCACGCTCCGCTCCAGCAACTACCCCGCTCCACGCTCCACTCCAGCAACTACCCCGCTCCACGCTCCTCTCCAGCAACTACCCCGCACCACGCTCTTCTCCAGCAACTACCCCGCTCCACGCTCCGCTCCAGCAACTACCACACTCCGCTCCAGCAACTACCCCTCTCCACGCTCCGCTCCAGCAACTACCACGCTCCACTCCAGCAACTATACAGCTCCGCTCCAGAAACTACCCCGCTCCACACTCCGCTTCAGCAACTATACAGCTCCACGCTCCGCTCCAGCAACTACCCCGCTCCACGCTCCACTCCAGCAACTATACAGCTCCGCTCCAGAAACTACCCCACTCCACACTCCGCTCCAGCAACTACCCAGCTCCACGCTCCTCTCCAGCAACTACCCCGCTCCACGCTCTTCTCCAGCAACTACCCCTCTCCACGCTCCGCTCCAGCAACTACCACGCTCCGCTCCAGCAACTACCCCTCTCCACGCTCCGCTCCAGCAACTACCCCGCACCACTCTCCACTCCAGCAACTATACAGCTCCGCTCCAGAAACTACCCCGCTCCACACTCCGCTTCAGCAACTATACAGCTCCACGCTCCGCTCCAGCAACTACCCCACTCCACGCTCCACACCAGCAACTACCCCGCTCCTCGCTCCGCTCCAGCAACTACCCCGCTCCACGCTCTTCTCCAGCAACTACCCCGCTCCACGCTCCGCTCCAGCAACTACCACACTCTGCTCCAGCAACTACCCCCCTCCACGCTCCGCTCCAGCAACTACCCCGCTCCACGCTCCACTCCAGCAACTACCCCGCTCCACGCTCCTCTCCAGCAACTACCCCGCTCCACGCTCTTCTCCAGCAACTACCCCTCTCCACGCTCCGCTCCAGCAACTACCACACTCTGCTCCAGCAACTACCCCCCTCCACGCTCCGCTCCAGCAACTACCCCGCTCCACGCTCCACTCCAGCAACTATACAGCTCCGCTCCAGAAACTACCCCACTCCACACTCCGCTCCAGCAACTATACAGCTCCACGCTCCGCTCCAGCAACTACCCCGCTCCACGCTCCACTCCAGCAACTACCCCGCTCCACGCTCCTCTCCAGCAACTATACAGCTCCACGCTCCACTCCAGCAAGTACCCCTCTCCACGCTCCGTTCCAGCAACTACCCCACTCCACGCTCCGCTCCAGCAACTACCCCGCTCCACGCTCCGCTCCAGCAACTACCACGCTCCGCTCCAGCAACTACCCCTCTCCACGCTCCGCTCCAGCAACTACCCCACTCCACGCTCCGCTCCAGCAACTACCACGCTCCGTTCCAGCAACTACCCCACTCCACGCTCCGCTCCAGCAACTACCCCTCTCCACGCTCCGCTCCAGCAACTACCCCTCTCCACGCTCTGCTCCAGCAACTACCCCACTCCACGCTCCGCTCCAGCAACTACCCCGCTCCACGCTCCGCTCCAGCAACTACCACGCTCCGCTCCAGCAACTACCCCTCTCCACGCTCCGCTCCAGCAACTAACCCGCTCCATGCTCCACTCCAGCAACTATACAGCTCCGCTCCAGAAACTACCCCGCTCCACACTCCGCTCCAGCAACTATACAGCTCCACGCTCCACACCAGCAACTACCCCCCTCCACGCTCTGCTCCAGCAACTACCCCGCTCCACGCTCTGCTCCAACAACTATACAGCTCCGCTCCAGAAACCACCCCGCTCCACATTCTGCTCCAGCAACTACCCCGCTCCACACTCCGCTCCAGCAACTACCACGCTCCGCTCCAGCAACTACCCCTCTCCACGCTCTGCTCCAGCAACTACCCCGCTCCACGCTACACTCCAGCAACTATACAGCTCTGCTCCAGAAACTACCCTACTCCACACTCCGCTCCAGCAACTATACAGCTCCATGCTCCGCTCCAGCAACTACCCCGCTCCACGCTCCACTCCAGCAACTACCCCGCTCCACACTCCGCTCCAGCAACTACCCCGCTCCACGCTCTTCTCCAGCAACTACCCCTCTCCACGCTCCGCTCCAGCAACTACCCTGCTCCACACTCCGCTCCTGCAACTATACAGCTCCACGCTCCGCTCCAGCAACTACCCCGCTCCACGCTCCACACCAGCAACTACCCCGCTCCACGCGCCGCTCCAGCAACTACCCCACTCCAAGCTCCGCTCCAGCAACTACCCCGCTCCGCGCTCCGCTCCAGCAACAACCCCACTCCACACTCTTCTCCAGCAACTACCCCGCTCCGCGCTCCGTTCCAGCAACTACCCCTCTCCACGCTCCGCTCCAGCAACTACCCCGCTCCACACTCCACACCAGCAACTACCCCGCTCCACGCTCCGCTCCAGCAACTACCCCGCTCCACGCTCTTCTCCAGCAACTACCCCGCTCCGCGCTCCGTTCCAGCAACTACCCCACTCCACGCTCCGCTCCAGCAACTACCCCGCTCCACGCTCCTCTCCAGCAACTACCACGCTCCGCTCCAGCAACTACCCCCTCTCCACGCTCCGCTCCAGCAACTACCCCGCTCCACACTCCGCTCCTGCAACTATACAGCTCCACGCTCCGCTCCAGCAACTACCCCGCTCCACGCTCCGCTCCAGCAACTACCCCGCTCCACGTTCCGCTCCAGCAACTACCCCACTCCACGCTCCGCTCCAGCAACTACCCTGCTCCACGCTCCTCTCCAACAACTATACAGCTCCGCTCCAGAAACCACCCCGCTCCACGTTCTGCTCCAGCAACTACCCCGCTCCACACTCCGCTCCAGCAACTACCACGCTCCGCTTCATCAACTACCCCTCTCCACGCTCCGCTCCAGCAACTACCCCGCTCCACGCTCCACTCCAGCAACTATACAGCTCCGTTCCAGAAACTACCCCGCTCCACACTCCGCTCCAGCAACTATACAGCTCCACGCTCCGCTCCAGCAACTACCCCACTCCACGCTCTACACCAGCAACTACCCCGCTCCACTCCAGCAACTACCCTGCTCCACGCTCCGCTCCAGCAACTACCCCGCTCCACGCTCTTCTCCAGCAACTACTCCGCTCCACGCTCAGCTCCAGCAACTACCCCACTCCACGCTCCGCTCCAGCAACTACCCCGCTCCACGCTCCTCTCCAGCAACTATACAGCTCTGCTCCAGAAACCACCCCGCTCCACGTTCTGCTCCAGCAACTACCCCGCTCCATGCTCCGCTCCAGCAACTACCCCGCTCCACGCTCCTCTCCAGCAACTATCAGCTCCGCTCCAGAAACTACCCCGCTCCACACTCCGCTCCAGCACTATACAGCTCCACGCTCCGCTCTAGCAACTACTCCGCTCCACGCTCCACTCCAGCAACTACTGTCTGTCTACAGGGATTGAAGCTGTATGTGTGTCTATCTGTCTGTCCTCAGGGATTGAAGCTGTCTGTCTGTCTGTAGGGACTGAAGCGTCCGTCTGTCTGTCTGTAGGGATTGGAGCTGTTAGTACTAAAAAAATAATAAAAACACCAAACACTCATGGTATAGCAATGTATTTAATATACATTTATTTAAATGTACAGCGTGTTGTCTGATCACAAATTCACCTGCTTAGGACAGGTCTCCCAAATAAACTACAGTATTTATTTCATTCTGTACATACAGGTTCCCCTGGGTCCTGGCTATAGTTAACAGCAACAGTGGATTACATTGATATGAAATGCAGCCGGCGATAGACTGCAGTGCTGCTCAAAGCAGATTTAAATAGATATTTCTTCCTGGTTGAAGCAAGACCCAGAGAAGGAGTGGAGGGTTAAACCCTCCCTATTGCAGAAGCTCAGCAGAGTGATGTCTGAACAAGAGCAAGGCAGACAGTCATATCTAGATATAGATAGATAGATAGATAGATAGATAGATAGATAGATAGATAGATAGATAGATAGATAGATATATATTCAGGTATGTATTGTAGAGTTCCAGGGTGCGCTGGCGCCCCCTCATAGCTGCACTTCCACTGAGCTGTTTGTGACTCGAACCCCGAACCAGCCGTCCCAGTACTTGGAGTCCTGACCTCCATGTTCAAAACTAACAAAGCGAACTCCAGGGCCGTAACCCTCAAAGGTGTGTGTCACCTAGGAGAGAAGAGAAGAGATGAGAAAAGGAGAGGAGGAGAGGGAGAGGGAGGAGAAGAGAGAGAGAGTTAGGTAAGTGGAAAGGAGAGGAGAGGAGATGGACATAGGTAGGAGGAGAGGGGGGAGGGAGGGGAGGAGATGAGAGGGAGAGGGAGGAGAAGAGAGTTAGGTAAGGGGAGATGGAGATAGGTAGGAGGAGAGGACAGGAGAGGAGAGGGGGAGAGGGAGGAGAAGAGAGAGAGAGAGTTAGGTAAGGGGAGAGAAGATGGAGATAGGTAGGAGGAGAGGACAGGAGAGGAGAGGGAAAGGGAAAGGAGGGGGAGGGAGAGATAGGAGGAGGAGAGGAGAGGTTATATGGATCTAAGAGTAACCACCCTTCCTTTCACTGACACACACACACACTGACACACTGACACACACACACTGATGCTGACACACACACTGACACACACACACTGATACACACACACTGACACTGACACTGACACACACACACTGATACACACACACTGACACACACACACTGATACACTGACACTGACACACACACACTGATACACACACACACTGACACACACACACAGACACTGACACACACACACAGACACACTGACACAGACACACACACACACTGACACTGACACACACACACTGCTACACACACACACATACACACTAACACTGACACACACTGACACTGACACTGACACACACACTGATACACACACACAGAGACAAACACACACACACACTGACACTGACACACACACACATTGACACTGACACACACACTGACACACACACTGACATGCACACACACTGACACACTGACACTGACACACACACACACACACTCTCTGACACACACACACACACACACTGATGCTGACACACACACACTGATACACACACACTGACACACAATGACACACATACACACTGACACTGACACACTGACACTGACACACACACACACTGACACCCACACACTCTGACACCCACACACACTCTGACACACACACACACTCACACACACTCACACACACACACACACTCTGACACACACACTCGGACACACACACACACACACACTGACTGAAACACACACACACACTCTGACACACACACACACTCTGACACACACACACACACTCTGACACAAACACACACACATACTCTGACACACACACACTGACATACACACTGACACACACACACTCTGACACACACACACACTCTGACACACACACACACTCTGACACACACACACTGATACACACACACTGACACTGACACACACACTGACACACACACATTCACACTGACACTGACACACACACTGACACACACACATTCACACTGACACTGACACACACACACACTGTGACACACACACTCTGACACACACACACACACACACTGACACACACACTCACACTCTGACACACACACACTCTGACACACACACTGACATACACACACACTCTGACACACACACACATTGCTGACCTGGCTCCAGCTGCAGTCCGAGTTCTCCGGCTCCAAGCTCACAGGGTCTGGTTTGAACTCCTGGACCGTCTCCTGGCTCTCATTGAGCAGAGACACACACAGCTGGTAAATGCAGCCGCAGTCTGAGCGCCCCGCATACCTGCACAGTACAGAGAGGGAGGAGAGGGCAGTGACTCACCCAGGAGAGAGGAGAGGGCAGTGACTCACCCAGGAGAGAGGAGAGGGCAGTGACTCACCCAGGAGAGAAGAGAGGGCAGTGAGGGAGGTAGGGAGAGAGGAGAGGGCAGTGACTCACCCAGGAGAGAGGAGAGGGCAGTGACTCACCCAGGAGAGAGGAGAGGGCAGTGACTCACCCAGGAGAGAGGAGAGGGCAGTGACTCACCCAGGAGAGAAGAGAGGGCAGTGACTCACCCAGGAGAGAGGAGAGGGCAGTGACTCACCCAGGAGAGAGGAGAGGGCAGTGAGGGAGGCAGGGAGAGAGGAGAGGGCAGTGACACCCAGGAGAGAAGAGAGGGCAGTGAGGGAGGCAGGGAGAGAGGAGAGGGCAGTGACTCACCCAGGAGAGAGGAGAGGGCAGTGACTCCCCCAGGAGAGAGGAGAGGGCAGTGACTCACCCAGGAGACAGGAGAGGGCAGTGACTCACCCAGGAGAGAAGAGAGGGCAGTGACTCACCCAGGAGAGAGGAGAGGGCAGTGACTCACCCAGGAGAGAGGAGAGGGCAGTGACTCACCCAGGAGAGAGAAGAGAGGGCAGTGAGGGAGGCAGGGAGAGAGGAGAGGGCAGTGACTCACCCAGGAGAGAGGAGAGGGCAGTGACTCCCCCAGGAGAGAGGAGAGGGCAGTGACTCACCCAGGAGACAGGAGAGGGCAGTGACTCACCCAGGAGAGAAGAGAGGGCAGTGACTCACCCAGGAGAGAGAAGAGAGGGCAGTGAGGGAGGCAGGGAGAGAGGAGAGGGCAGTGACTCACCCAGGAGAGAGGAGAGGGCAGTGATTCACCCAGGAGAGAGAAGAGAGGGCAGTGACTCACCCAGGAGAGAGGAGAGGGCAGTGACTCACCCAGGAGAGAGGAGAGGGCAGTGAGGGAGGCAGGGAGAGAGGAGAGGGCAGTGAAGGAGGCAGGGAGAGAGAAGAGGTTAAGACACATTCTCACCAGTCTTGCACCGTGATCTTGGGCTGCACTGTGTCCAGCAGCTCCTCAGAGTAGCCCTCAGCTTGCAGGTCCAGCACCTGCTTTTTTAGACACAGCCTGTAGAGCACAGAGGGGCAGTTAGGAGTCTCTGACGATGGAGAGACAGAAGGGCCTGCACAAGGGGCTGGGTATGAGGAGGCTCCCCAGGGGTACATTACTATTTGATTAACTGGGAGGAGGGAGGAGGGTGTATGGAGCAAAGAGTAGAGAGTTGGGGGCCAGTAGGGGGCAAAGAGCTGGGAGTAGGGAGCTGGGAGGAGGGAGCTAGGAGTAGAGAGTAGGGAGCTGAGAGTAAGGAACTCGCTCGTACTCAAAGGACGTAGCAAAGTAGCTCTGGACCGTCTCGTCTGGGAATTCCTTCCCACAATCTCCTGGGAGCTCCTCCACACGCCACTGACTGCCACCATTCTCTGTGATCTCCCAGCCTTCAAACTGCTCTGTGAGGGAGTGAGAGAGAGAGAGAGAGAGAGAGAGAGAGTCAATTCAACTATATATCAATACCCCAGCCCTCAAACTGCTCTGTGGCTGAGGAGAGAAAGAGAGAGAGGGATATCCCTCTTTATAGATATCTGGCAGCCCTCACACTGCTGTTCTGGGCTTTACAAATCTCACAGTGTGGAGAAACACGTGCAGTAAAAAGCAAAGTAAAAGACAACACAAACAGCGCAGCATGACTGTGGCGGAGTGTCCCACCCCTTTATATATATATATATATATATATATATATATATATATATATATATATATATATATATATATATATATATACAGTACTGTGCAAAAGTTTTAGGCAGGTGTGAAAAAATGCTGTAAAGTAAGAATGCTTTCAAAAATAGACATGTTAATAGTTTATATTTATCAATTAACAAAATGCAAAGTGAGTGAACAGAAGAAAAATCTACATCAAATCAATATTTGGTGTGACCACCCTTTGCCTTCAAAACAGCATCAATTCTTCTAGGTACACTTGCACACAGTTTTTGAAGGAACTCGGCAGGTAGGTTGGCCCAAACATCTTGGAGAACTAACCACAGTTCTTCTGTGGATTTAGGCAGCCTCAGTTGCTTCTCTCTCTTCATGTAATCCCAGACAGACTCGATGATGTTGAGATCAGTGGGGGCCATACCATCACTTCCAGGACTCCTTGTTCTTCTTTATGCTGAAGATAGTTCTAAATGACTTTCGCTGTATGTTTGGGGTCGTTGTCATGCTGCAGAATAAATTTGGGGCCAATCAGATGCCTCCCTGATGGTATTGCATGATGGATAAGTATCTGCCTGTACTTCTCAGCATTGAGGAGACCATTAATTCTGACCAAATCCCCAACTCCATTTGCAGAAATGCAGCCCCAAACTTGCAAGGAACCTCCACCATGCTTCACTGTTGCCTGCAGACACTCATTCGTGTACCGCTCTCCAGCCCTTCGGCAAACAAACTGACTTCTGCTACAGCCAAATATTTCAAATTTTGA
The DNA here is from genome assembly GCF_902713425.1 of Acipenser ruthenus. Taxonomy (NCBI): domain Eukaryota; kingdom Metazoa; phylum Chordata; class Actinopteri; order Acipenseriformes; family Acipenseridae; genus Acipenser; species Acipenser ruthenus. The sequence continues at coordinate 11,209,355 of NC_081208.1, read as the reverse complement.
CTCATCAGTCCAGAGCACCTGCTGCCATTTTTCTGCACCCCAGTTCCTGTGTTTTTGTGCATAGTTGAGTCGCTTGGCCTTGTTTCCACGTCGGAGGTCTTCCATGAAGGCCACTTCTGACCAGACTTCTCCGGACAGTAGATGGGTGTACCAGGGTCCCACTGTTTTCTGTCAATTCTGAGCTGATGGCACTGCTGGACATCTTCCGATTGCGAAGGGAAGTAAGCATGATGTGTCTTTCATCTGCTGCAGTAAGTTTCCTTGGCCGACCACTGCGTCTACGGTCCTCAACGTTGCCTGTTTCTTTGTGCTTCTTCAAAAGAGCTTGGACAGCACATCTGGAAACCCCTGTCTGCCTTGAAATTTCTGCCTCGGAGAGACCTTGCTGATGCAGTATAACTACCTTGTGTCTTGTCGCTGTGCTGTCTTGCCATGGTGTATGACTTTTGACAGTAAACTGTCTTCAGCAACCTCACCTTGTTAGCTGAGTTTGGCTGTTCCTCACCCAGTTTTATTCCTCCTACACAGCTGTTTCTGTTTCAGTTAATGATTGTGTTTCAACCTACATATTGAATTGATGATCATTAGCACCTGTTTGGTATAATTGTTTAATCATACACCTGACTATATGCCTACAAAATCCCTGACTTTGTGCAAGTGTATCTAGAAGAATTGATGCTGTTTTGAAGGCAAAGGGTGATCACACCAAATATGGATTTGATTTAGATTTTTCTTCTGTTCACTCACTTTGCATTTAGTTAATTGATAAATATAATCTATTAACATGTCTATTTTTGAAAGCATTCTTACTTTACAGCATTTTTTCACACCTGCCTAAAACTTTTGCACAGTACTGTATGTGCACTGTTTATTATTATTTGTATTATTGTTTGCGGCGCAGATGAAAGTGCCGTGTATTTGTTATTTTTTTTGTATTTTTAAAAATCTTGTGAGGATGCGTGACTGATCAGCTAGTGATTTATTTAGCTAGCTGACAGTCATGCATCCTTATTAAACTCGTGCAGACAGTGACCATCTCGGGAGATGGTCACTGTATATAAACCTGCAGCTCTCTACCCTCGGGGAGAGTGTACAGAGGAGAGTACGGGAGAGCGAACGAGGAAAGGAATTAAATAGAAACAACTGCTAAACGTGCTGGTTTTTCCACCAGCACGAGACTTATTTGTTTATTTGTTTGGCCAACGCGCCTTTTGGTTTTGTTGTTTGTTTAAATCTTTTGTTTGTTTTATTATTTAATAAAATAACTGAGCAACGTAGCGCTCAGTTTCACCACCACCATTCCTTGTTTTGGTTCCGTGACGTCACCACTGCAAGCCTTTATTATTATTATTTATTTCTTAGCAGACACCCTTATCCAGGGGTACTGCATTGTAAAAGAATACGGAAGAGGGAACAGCAGGGACTACTGGATAGCAAGGAAACTGCACCAAATGAACATCAAAACTAAAGCTGAATCACAGCAAGCAGTCACCACAGGCCTCCGATGCATCATTGAATAAAAGCACAGGCAGGGGAGCTGGGGGTGCAGACCTGCTCCATGGGGGTTCTTGATGAGATTCCTCTTCTCCAGAGACAGCAGCTCTGCAACCATCTCCTCACTGAGCTCAGACATCCTCACGCAGGAACCTGCCAGCAACCGAAGGGTTAAAACTAGATCCACAGGGACTGCTTATTACTGTAGCATTGAAATCTACAGATCATAACATTGACCAGAGAGGCTGTGTCCACAACACTGCATTACCACACATGATCCCTCCCTGCTCACCCCTCAGACTGCATGACCACACATGATCCCTCCCTGCTCACCCCTCAGACTGCATTACCACACATGATCCCTCCCTGCTCGCCCCTCAGACTGCATTACCACAATCCCTCCCTGCTCACCCCTCAGACTGCATTACCACACATGATCCCTCCCTGCTCACCCCTCAGACTGCATGACCACACATGATCCCTCCCTGCTCACCTCTCAGATTGCATGACCACACATGATCCCTCCCTGCTCACCCCTCAGACTGCATTACCGCAATCCCTTCCTGCTCACTCCTCAGACTGCATGAACACACATGATCCCTCCCTGCTCACCCATCAGACTGCATTACCACACATGATCCCTCCCTGCTCACCCCTCAGACTGCATTACCACACATGATCCCTCCCTACTCACCCCTCAGACTGCCCTGCAGAGCACAGACACACAGACACAGCTGCTGCTAGGAGTGCTGGGGTTTTAAATAAAGATTATTGAAGTGAGAGAACTTGACCTGTAGCAGAAACAGCACCATCACGCTTATTGACACCAAAAACAAAATCTAAACTCAATCTTTGATTCCCAGCAACTTGTACCCAGTTTAGAGGCCCCACCATTCCAATTCCAGTGGCTCAGTGTACTCACCCTTTGGGGTTTGAACCTGGATCTCCAGCCCTCAGTAAACACTGAAGCAAAAAGCAACCACACAAGCAGTGACACAGCGAGACTGACCTGTTTGCTAGTGCTCTGGAAGTGCATCGACGGTCTGTGTTATGAGAGGGCACTGGCTACGCCCACCCTCCGTCCCTCCCTCCCTCTCTCACTGCAGAGCTAGGATTGCAGACAGTGCAGTCTCCGCAGGTTCTCTGCAGTGTTTCTCTTAAAGGGACAGAGTGGGTTGCACACTCACATCAGCAAGGCCCCCTGGGTCACATTGCCAGGAATAGCCCTGGATCTCTCTGGAGCTGCTTGTGCCTCTTCCTGGTCTGTGTCTGGTCTCTCACATACTATTGCAATGGACTGCGGGCTGGGGGAGGGGGCATCATGCACATAGAAATCCCCTCCAGTTTTCACAGGTACTCGTATTGAATTAGAAACCTCTAGATAATCACATGCTGTGTGTGTGTGTGTGTGTGTGTGTGTGTGTGTGTGTGCGTGTGTGTGTGTGTGTCAGTGTGTGTGTGTGTTTGTGTGTGTGTGTGCATGCGTGCGTGTGTGTCAGTGTGTGTGTGTGTGTGTAAGTGTGTGTGTGTGTATCAGTGTGTGTGTGTGCGCGTGTGTGTGTGTGTCAGTGTGTGTGTGCGTGCATGTGTGTGTGTGTCAGTGTGTGTGTGTGTGCGTGTGTAAGTGTGGGCAGGTATTAGTACAAATGTGCAGACAAAATTTGAGAAAATGTCCCCACAAAGATAGTAACTCCTGAAAAAACAACATTGTGGGGACATCCACACTTTGTAAAACACCTTTTTAAGAACTACATGACTGACTGGAGTTTGAAATAGTAAATAAAAATATAGTGAGAGTCAATGAGAAGTCCCCACAAATATAGGAATGCAAACGTGTGTGTCAGTGTGTGTCTGTGTTAGTCAGTGTGTGTGTGTGTGTTAGTGTTGGTGTTAGCAGAAAGAGGAGGGGAGAGGGGGGGCTGCATATCTCAGAGTGAAACAGACTCATTTCACTTCACTTCTATAAAGGGTACAAATGTGCACAGAGCTCTCATTTCCTGATTTGCATGTTGTTTGATGTTGCTGCGTTATGAAGAATTCTGTATTTCTTTGAAGTTAAAGTTTGCACTAGTGACCGGCCTGTAGCTGCGTGATTGTAAAATATACCCCACCCCCACCCCAGATGCATTCCAGTTAACGATGCTTTCATTTTTAATCAGAGGTTACAAAACTAACAGAAAGTGAAACCGCGAAAACTTCTTTCTCGGTGTGGCGCGACGCTGCCGAGCTCACAGTGAGATCGTCAAGCCTATCCTTCCGTGCGCAGTCTACGGGTTCAAAGGGTGAGCTGAAATAGCAAGTTTCTGAAATGTATACTCCCTGCCGCACAGGGACCGGGATATTGTATTACAGTGTGCTGGGATGGATGGGGATATTACAGTGTGCTGGGAGGGACTGGGATATTGTACAGTGTGCTGGGAGGGACTGGGATATTGTACAGTGTGCTGGGAGGCACTGTGAGAGAGCAGACAAGGATGAACACGCATGATGTAAGAAGTAGCCGTACAAGGCTTTGTTATTTACTGTGTATATAACACAGAGGATCGTTGTTCCAAAGTGTAACCCATCCTGTCTTCACTTCTCGTTGCGTAGGACAGTCTGGAAGAAGAATGGGCCAATCACAGGCAAAGAAGGAAAGCTACGTAAGGAAGCCGGAAGGAACGGTAAGATAATACAGTGGCCTTCATCCTCACGGTTAATTAGTCAGTTTTTAATTAAAGCACGGGAGAGGGACAGGATGAAGAGGCGGAACTTTAATTTTGTCATCGTACTTGTATGGCTTCTTGTTTATTTGTCGTTATAATGTAGCAGTACAGTATATCGAGTGTGACAGGGGTATGTTTATTGTTTATGAGTAACCGGTCAGCTACTTACGCGATTTGCGCTTCATTTCTAACTTTAATTTTGCGCAGAAAATAATTCAGCTGCAGATACCCGGTTGTATTCTCCACCACTTCTGTGTTGTAGTCGTTATAGAGCTCCTCTCGTGACTTTGAATCATGTCTCATGTTTACTTCGTCAGTGAGCTCACAGACAGTTTAGGTGTCTTTTAGGTAAAACAAATAACGACAAGAGGTATAAACAGCTTTTTACAGAGGTCTGTTCTTGTGAAAATAAGAACTGAGAATGAATACATTTCCTGTTGTAGACCTACACTCAGCTCCCAGCTCAGAGTAAAGGGTTATTCCCTGCCTGTGTGAACACAGGGTTGCTGTACCAACACTTGCCACTAGATGTCCTTATTGTTCTGTACTGAAGAAAAAAGAAAGTTGTTTACTGCTATATATAAATACACACACACACACACACACACACACACACACACAGTGGTTGGCAGAAGCATTCACACCCCTGCAAAGATTTCATATTTTGTTGAATTACAAATATGTATGCACAGCTTTTCAAAATAACTTTTTTTTTATCCAAAACTGTAGTGGTTAAACTGAACACTGTTATATGAGGAGGGGGTTAAATGTCAGCAAAACTTGCAAAGAAAATGTACACAATGAAATTTACTGGTTGCATAAGTATTCATCCCCTTAAGTCAGTACTTGGTAGAAGCACCTTTTGGAGGTTGGAAACAAATTAAAGAACAAAAAAATTTAATATTGAAGGGAAAATAATACTGTTAATGCTAAAAAAAAATAATAATCAAAGAAAATAATTAAAATAATGATATATATAAAAATAAATACAAAATAAATAGTACAGTGGCTACAAGTAATACATTTCCTCTCCTCCCAAGTTGTGCTCCTCATGCAGAGTGTCACTGCGTGCCCCTTTGGTTGTGGCAGGCGGCTCCGTATTGGGGCTGTATGTCCCTCCCCTAGGAGTACAGCCAGTGGGGCTGTATGTCCCTCCCCTAGGAGTACAGCCAGTGGGGCGGTATGTCCCTCCCCTAGGAGTACAGCCAGTGGGGCGGTATGTCCCTCCCCTAGGAGTACAGCCAGTAAGGCTGTATGTCCCTCCCCTAGGAGTACAGCCAGTGGGGCTGTATGTCCCTCCCCTAGGAGTACAGCCAGTGAAGCTGTATGTCCCTCCCCTAGGAGTACAGCCAGTGAGGCTGTATTTCCCTCCCCTAGGAGTACAGCCAGTGGGGCGGTATGTCCCTCCCCTAGGAGTACAGCCAGTGGGGCTGTATGTCCCTCCCCTAGGAGTACAGCCAGTGGGGCGGTATGTCCCTCCCCTAGGAGTACAGCCAGTGGGGCGGTATGTCCCTCCCCTAGGAGTACAGCCAGTAAGGCTGTATGTCCCTCCCCTAGGAGTACAGCCAGTGGGGCTGTATGTCCCTCCCCTAGGAGTACAGCCAGTGAAGCTGTATGTCCCTCCCCTAGGAGTACAGCCAGTGAGGCTGTATTTCCCTCCCCTAGGAGTACAGCCAGTGGGGCGGTATGTCCCTCCCCTAGGAGTACAGCCAGTGAGGCTGTATGTCCCTCCCCTAAGAGTACAGCCAGTGAGGCTGAATGTCCCTCCCCTAGGAGTACAGCCAGTGAGGCTGTATGTCCCTCCCCTAGGAGTACAGCCAGTGGGGCTGTATGTCCCTCCCCTAGGAGTACAGCCAGTTTTTCTGGGTCTGCCATGTTTGGAAAATGTGGAATACTTCCCTTGTTTGGCTGTATTTCTTGCAGTGTAGGAGAAAGTGCAACTCTGTCTCGACCTCTCCTGTCTCACAGTGACCACAGAGCCTCTCTCTGGGTAGCCAGGTCTGCCTGTGACGGCCTTTTTCTATGGCCAGGTTGTGGTCACTGAGCCTGTACTTGATCAGGACCTGTCTCTGCTTTGTATCTCTGACAGTGGAGAGATACTCTGCTTGGGTATAGTTTCTTTTTAGGGCCCGATAACAATCAAGTTTATTTGGGGATTTTGTTTCTATGTCCCAATGTTTAACATAGGAGTTTTTGGTTTGTTTTATAATTTGGTTTACTCTGATTAGGGGCTGATAGTGTTGACCTGAAGCTGGTTTGTGTTAGTATTAGTGGGGGTCAGTGCAGTGAGCTTCAGGGCCAACAGACTTATGGGACTCTTTTCAGGGCTGAGCTCTTGGGTTTGGAGGGCCTTATATTGGAGTCTGACTCACTTTTCTTTAGATGCATCCAAAATTGGAGTGCTGTTTTTTAATATTTATAAGTGTTGGGTAGCGGCCAACACTTATAAATATTTGATTTGGTGTTTTTCTTTGCACCGTATGTTTTTGTAGAGTTCAGCATGCAGGGTTTCGATTGGGTGTTTGTCCTATTTAGTGTAATCCTGTTGACTGAGTGGACCCCGTACCTCACAATGGGCTGGATGACGCTGTCAATTAATTTAGCCATATTTTGACAGGTAGATTAATTTCATAGAATGTTTTTTGATGGCATAAAAAGCTCTTCTGGCTTTTTCCTTTAGTGCATTTACTGTCAGGTTAAAGCTCCCTGACGCACTGATAGCCAGGCCCAGGTCAGTGTAGTTTGTGGTGTGTTCTAGGGTGGTGTTGCCTAGGGTGAAGTGGTATCTGTTTCCCTGAGATCTGGCCTTTTTTTGAAAAAATCATTATATTGGTCTTTTTAAGGTTTAAGGTTTACTGCAGGTTCCGCTGCAGCCCCTGCTCTGTGGGCGACAGCAGGACCAGGTCATCTGTGTAGAACAGGAATTTAATTTGTGTGTCGTGGAGAGTGAGGCCAGGGGCTGCAGACTGTTCCTGCATCATCGCTAATTCATTGATGTAAATATTGAACAGTGTTGGACTCAGACTGCAGCCCTGTCTCACCCCACGGCCCTGAGTGAAGAATTCTGTTCTTTTGTTGGCAATTTTTACTGCGCACTTGTTTTATGTGTACATTGATTTTATTATATCATAGACTTTACCCCCTACACCACTTTGAAGAATTCTATAATATAAACCCTCATGCCACATGGAATCAAATGTTTTTTTAAAGTCACTGAAACAGGCAAAGATTTTGCCTTTACTTTTTTGGTGTACATGTTTGTCAATTAGGATGTGGAGGGTGTAAATATGGTCAGAGGTGCGGTGATTTGGTAGAAAGCCAATTTCACTCATACTCAAGACACTGTTCGATAAAGAAGGCTATTATGCGGGCATTGATTATACTACAGAATACCTTCCCCAGATTACTGCTCACACAGATGCCTCGGTAGTTATTGGGGTCGAATTTGTCTCCACTCTTGTGAATTGGGGATATAAGTCCTTGGTTCCAGATTTCAGGGAAGTAACCAGTACTTAGTACCATGTTGAATAATTTAAGCATTACCTCTTGTAACTCAGGGCTGCTGTGTTTGACCATCTCAGTACTGATGCTGTCAGGGCTGCAGGCTTTTCTGGGTTTAAGTGCCTGGAGCTTCTCAGTTAACTCTTGTAGGGTGATTGGAGCATCAGTTGTATTTTGGTTATCTTTAATTGATTGTTCTAGTAATTTTCAGTTTTTCTCTAGTTAAATTTTGGTTATTTGTTAGATATTTTTGTTGTATATCTTTATAAAGGGTTTCAAAATATTTTTTCCAAATTGTTCCATTGTGTATTGTTAATTCTTGTTGTTTTGTTGAGTTTAAATTATTCCACATTTCCCAGAACTGGTTTTGGTCGATAGATTTTTCTATGTCTGTGAGGGTTTTGTTTGTGTGTTTTTGTTTTTTCTGTTTGAGTGTGTGTTTGTAGTGTTTTAGGGTCTCACAGTACCTCAGACGTAAATCTGGGTTTTGTGGTTGACAGTGTTTTTGATTAGATAAATATCTTAGATTTGTTCGTATGGATTTACATTCATCATCAAACCATTTTTGTGTGAGTTTTTGTTTCTGGTTTATTTTCTTTTTGTTTTTTTTGAGATTTGCCATTATGGCTGCATTTTCAAATATGTTATTGATGTGTTTAACTGCCAGATTTCGTTCTGTCACATTTGGTTGGCACTGTGTGTTGAGGAAACTGTTCATGAGGTTTGTCATTTCCATAGAACTGATTGCTTTGTTAAATTCCTCTGTGCTGTTTGGAGCCCATCTGTATTTTTTATTCAGATTGTACAGCTTACTGGGCTGTGTCTGTGTGTTGTTAGGCTGCCCTCTTCTTTTCAGGAACACAGTGATTTGATTGGTCCGACAGGGGGGTTTGTTGCCTGACATTGAATGCATTAAGAGAAGAGGGGCCCATGTCAGTGATGGCATAGTCCATTTCACTTTTCCCAAGAGCTGAGCAGTAAGTAAACCTCCCTAAAGAGTCCCCTCTGATCCTTCCACTAACGATGTACAGACCCATGGCTTGACAGAGATGCACTAACTCTCTCCCATTCTTTTTTACAGCACGGTCAGGGTTGTTTCTCTGTGTTGTGGTAGGTGTGAGGTACGAATGGGTCTGTCCAAATATATGGCTGTTTCCCAGAGTGTTTATACCGTCAGGCTTTGAGCCTGTCCTGGCATTGAAATCCCCACAGAGCAGCACATTTCCCTGGGCCTGGAAATGGCTGATCTCTGTGTGGAGGGGGTTAAAATACTCTTTGTTATAATAGGGGGATACAGAAGGGGTGGTGTATGCTGCACACAGGTACAGTATATATAATTTTCACACTGGGTCATTCCCTTGTTAATTTTGAACCATGTGTGTGTTTGACCCTGTTTAACTGGGCTGATGTAGTTGGCGAGCTCCCCTCTGTACCACACTATGTGGGAGGAGCCAGACACTCCCGTATGTGCTGGATGTCGGTGGGGGTGGGTTGGTTGCTGTCTGAGGTTGGAGCTGAATCTTCAGGGTCGGTGTCCTTGGGGTTGTTGGATGTAGTGTGTGTTTTCTCTTTCTCTGCCGCCTCTTTTAGTTGTTTAAAGGTTTTTTCGAAGGAGGTCAGGCTAACCTCACTGCCCTGGATCAACAAGGTCCCATTGTGGTAGACATTAATAATCAGGACTGTGCTGTCTGGGTCAGAGTCTTCTCTTAAAAGGATTTGTCTACCTTGGCAGATCCCTCTTTTTGTAATGTTGTTGTACTTCTTACACACAGCAGTGTGCCAGGCATTGCTGTGTTCAGTATAGAAGATGAGGTTGATTTTCATCTTGTTGTCTCCTGTCCCAGAGTAGTCTGTGTACAGACACTCCGGGTTCTCTCTCAGCACACTCAGTTTGTGCTGCTTCCTGACCTGTGCCCGTGTCAGTTCAGCAGGCTACTGGATCTCCCTGCTCTCTGCACTCTCACTGCTCTCCATGGCAACCGTGAGAATTTGCTACAATTTGTTGCAGTTTCTAACTGTCACTGCCAACTGCTGCTTTTCTTTTGAAAGTAAACTGAACTTTTTAAAAGCAAACTACTACTCTGTCTCTCTCTCTCTCTTTCTCTCTCTTTCTCCCCCTCCCCCTCCCCCTCTCCTCTCTGCAGCCCGGCAGCATGCAGTCCCGGTTCAGTGAAGTGTCTGTATTTCTGTTGGAGGAGATCCTGGTGCAAGTGCCAGCCACGGACCTTGTCCATCGCTGCCGGCTGGTGAGCTCGCTGTGGCGTGACGTGGTGGACAGCGCCTCCCTGTGGAAGAGGAAGTGCAAGAGGGAGGGGCTACGACCAAGAGACCCCACCTTCTCACCGGTGGACTGGAGACTCTTCTACTTCCTGAGCCAATGGAGGAGGAACCTGCTGAGCAACCCGCGAGCTGAGGGTGGGTACAGAGGGGTCAGAGAGGGGTCCCATTACAGGGGTCCCAGGAAGGTCACATCACAGTGAGGTCACTCTATATTGCACAGGAACTCTGAGCACTTTGACAGAAATGTGTAAGAGTACAGTCCAGTAGTATTGAGAGACTGGGTTATGTTTCAGAGTGAACAGAGATCAGTCCAAGACACTCTAGGAGTGCATTCTAAACTAGGAGAGGGATCCAGACTGACCCAGTGCTCCTCTGTCTGTCTCTCAGAGGGTTTTAACAACTGGACATTGTGCTCAAACGGAGGTGACAAGTGGAAAATCGAATCCATTGAACCGGAGCATGCCCTCCCTGATGACACCGTCCAGAAGTACTTTGTCACATCGTACTCGTGAGTACCTCCCCAGACCCGCTTTTACACAGGTTTCTACCCTCCACATGAAATAGAAATATATTCATTTGATGTCACTGACTCTGTCCTCTCAGTCCCTGCATGAAGTCCCAGTGTGTCTCTGACTCTCTCCTCTCTCCTCTCAGTCCCTGCATGAAGTCCCAGTGTGTCTCTGACTCTCTCCTCTCTCCCCTCAGTCCCTGCATGAAGTTCCAGTGTGTCACTGACTCTCTTCTCTCAGTCCCTGCATGAAGTCCCAGTGTGTCACTAACTCTCTGCTCTCAGTCTCTGCATGAAGTCCCACTGTGTCACTGACTCTCTCCTCTCTGCTCTCAGTTCCTGCATGAAGTCCCATGTGTATCTGACTCTCTGCTCTCAGTCCCTGCATGAAGTCCCAGTGTGTCACGGACTCTCTCCTCTCAGTCCCTACATGAAGTCCCAGTGTGTCACTGACTCTCTGCTCTCAGTCCCTGCATGAAGTCCCAGTGTGTCACTGACTCTCTCCTCTCAGTCCCTGCATGAAGTCCCAATGTGTCACTGACTCTCCTCTCTCCTCGCAGTCCCTGCATGAAGTCCCAGTGTGTCTGTTGACTCTCTCCTCTCTCCTCTCAGTCCCTGCATGAAGTCCCAGTGTGTCACTGACTCTCTCATCTCAGTCCCTGCATGAAGTCCCAGTGTGTCACTGACTCTCTGCTCTCCATCCCTGCATGAAGTCCCAGTGTGTCACTGACTCTCTGCTCTCAGTCTCTGCATGAAGTCCCAGTGTGTCACTGACTCTCTCCTCTCAGTCCCTGCATGAAGTCCCAATGTGTCTCTGACTCTCTGCTCTCAGTCCCTTTAGAAGTCCCAGTGTGTCACTGACTCTCTGCTCTCAGTCCCTACATGAAGTCCCAGTGTGTCTCTGACTCTCTCCTCTCTCCTCTCAGTCCCTGCATGAAGTCCCAGATCGTTGATCTGCGGAAGGAAGGCTACTCAGTCCGCATGCTTGATGAGATCCGGCCCGACATCGTCTGCAGCGACTGGTGAGAATTCCCCTGTCTTTCCCTGTCTGTCTTTCATTCAGTGATTCATTAGTGTGGAGTCGGGACAGTGCCCTGGTGGTGCAGGGGAGCTGCACCCAGCTAACCTCTCTCAGCATCTGTCTCTACCTGTTCCCAGCTAGCCAATTGTGTGCCGCCCCCTGGGAGCTCCTGTCCACCGTCGACAGTGGAATAGCAGTGGACAGTGGGGCGCCGTTTATTCTCAAACAACAAAATAAAAGGTTTGAACAAAAATAAACACAGAGTAAAAATAAATAGTCAAACAAAACAAAATCACGAACACTAAGCAATACAAGTCAGGCTGGGCAGTAGCCTTCATTGATCCTTGATTTTTAGTTTCTTTCGTTTCAGACGCCTTCTCTCGCTCTCGTTCCCTCCACTACTGTCCACACAGAGCACAGAAAACTGCAGGCTTTTTATACAGGTGACCATCTCCCAATTAACAACAATGAATCAATTAATTGACGGGAGATGGTCACCTTCTGCACAAGGTTTTTATGATGGGTCTTAACCCCATCCATGCGCCAAACAATAACAAAACACACACGGCTATTCGCCGTCATTTATAAACAATAAATCATAATACAATAAATAATAACAGCGCACATATACTATATACATAGGGGGCAGGCACTTTGCCACATACCCCCCCCCCCCCCCCCCCCTTGTGCGCAGCACACATGGCCTCAATGGCCACCTCCCCCCTTAGTCCCAAAGTCCCAGGGCAGCAATGGGGCAAGGCTGGCGGTCATGGTGTGAGGTCCTCCTCCCACATCAACAGCTGTAGCGGCCAAGCTGACCGCACACAGGCAGGCTCCTCTGGCCAAGGCAATCCCGGCAGCCGAACGGCTGCTTGGGGGGTGGTCTCCTGACCTCCCTTCTTTGTAGCTGGCAGCTCCCTCTTCTGGGGCTCTAGCCACAATATCTCCGACAGTGAAAGTCCTGCTAGGGAAGGTGGTCTCCTGACCTCCCCCCCTTCTTCATGGCTGACAACTCCCTCTTCCGGGGCTCCAGCCACATGCTCTCCAGCAGCGAAACTGCGACGGCGGCAACAGCCCCGAACCCTCGGGAGGTGAACTCGGGAGGGGAGCCCCTGGCCATGAAGGTGGCAGTGGGAGCTCCACTTCTCCTTCGTACTCTGTAACTGGTGGCTCCCCAGGCGATGCGGAGAAGCAGGCAACCCCAGGAGATGTGGAGCAGCAGGCAACCCCAGGCGATGCGGAGCAGCAGGCAACCCCAGGCAATGCGGAGCAGCAGGCAACCCCAGACGATGGCAAGGCAGGCATCCTTGGGCGGTGCAAGGCAGGCATCCCCGGGCGGTGATGCGAAGGCATCCCCGGGTGGTGACGCAAAGACATCCTCAGTGATGGCAAACCGGCATGGGTGGTGGAGGTAGCTCCAGCTCCTCTAGTGAAGGAGGTGGGAGTGGCAAGCAGTCCTCCCACGGCGGAGGAGGCGAAACCAGCAGGTATTCACCCTCTACTGGTGGAGGTGGGCAGATCTCCTTCTTAGGCTGTGGACACACAAATCATAATACAATAAATAATAACAGCGCACAGCTATATTTGTCCCTAAAGCCAGGAATATCTTCTGCCTGGGTGTTATTAGTATTGGATGTTACATCATTTTCTAATGTTGAATTCAGATAAAACAGAGGGTATGCTAGTGGGATCACAGAACCAACTAAAAGGAAATGTGGGATTACATGAGCTTGACCCTTGCAGTCTGTCATCAAAACTTAAACTAGAAATTAAGAGTTTGGGGGTCATCTTTGATCCTGATCTAGCATTTGAGACTCATATTAGGGAAGTTACTAAAGTTTTACCATTTGAGAAATATAACTTAGACCAATTATTTCTGTATCTGATGCCAAGAGACTAATGTTTCATCTAGAATTGATTATTGTAATGCACTTTTTTCTGGTGTCCCAAAATGTGTGGTATCCCGCTTGCAGCTTGTTCAGAATACCACTGCTAGAATTCTGACTAAAACCAGAAAAAGTGAACATATTACCCCTGTTTTGGCCCCTTTACATTGGCTCCCTGTGCAGTATAGAATTGATTTTAAGATGTTGCTGTTAACTTAGAAGGCCCTGAATTGATTAGCACCTAGTTATTTGCAGGAGTTACTGACCCCATATCTTCCAAACCGCACTCTGAGATCACAGGATGCGGGGCTGCTGGTTATTCCTAGGGTCAAAAAAAGCAACACGGGAGGTAGGGCTTTTTCTTATAGAGCTCCTAAGTTATGGAATGCTCTGCCTTCGTTTGTCAGGGAAGCTGGGACCGTTACAGTTTTCAAGTCAAGACTAAAAACGCACTTTTATAAAATGGCTTTCTTATCTTCGTGGGTTTTATTGTAACTTTAAAATTGCTGCTTTTGTATTATGTGTATACTGTTATTTAAATAGTCTGAGTGTTGTGGTTTGTATTTTTTTCTGCTATGCACTGTACAGTGCTTTGTGATACTTTTGTATAAAAAGCGCTATATAAATGCAATAAATAAATAAATAAATAAAATCTAATTCAAAAGAGTCTTAATTGGCATTAAATAATAAATTATGTTTTGCCAAAGCATTTAAACAACTGATCAATACAAACAGACAACCCCGTACCCCCCTCCCTCTATACACCCCTCCATCTCGTATACAGCCCCCCCCCATATTCACTGTTGTGACGGGTCCCAGTGCAGAGTGCCTCTTTGGCGTCTTTTAGGCAATGGCAGGCAGCTACATGCTGTGCAGCTAGTTCTGCTGCCTGCTGTCCCTCTCCTAACAGGACTGCCAGTTTCTCTGTGTCATAGTCCAGGGAATTCTGTCACCTGATGGGCACATTTGGGGAAGTACATGTCTCTGGTGTGTTTGTATTTGGGGCAGTGTAACAGGGAGTGCAGCTCTGTCTCGACATCTTCCATTTCACAGTGACAGCACAGCGGGTTTCTCTGGCGCGCCAGGATATTTTATGTCGGCCAGTTTCAATGGCCAGGCTGTGGTCACTGAGTCTGTACTTGGTCAGGATTTGCCTCAGTGTTGTGTCTTTGACCCTGACCAGGTATTCAGCCAGGGTAAAGTCTCTTTTTAGGGCCCGATAGAACTCTAGTTTGTTCTGTGTTTTTAACTTGTCTTTCAAATGTGAGAATTTTAAATTGATGTACATTTTTGTCATGATTTGAGTCTGAGTTGATTTTTCTTGTTGGTGTTGTGACACTCACAGCGGTTCATTGAGCTCAGTTGCGTGAGTTTCAGTACCAGTTGGCTGAGGGGATTCTGTTCTGGGTGCAGTGTGTCGCTCTGCAGTGCTGAGGGGATTCTGTTCTGGGTGCAGTGTGTTGCTCTGCAGTGCTGAGGGGATTCTGTTCTGGGCGGTGTGTCGCTCTGCAGTGCTGAGGGGATTCTGTTCTGGGCGGTGTGTCGCTCTGCAGTACTGAGGGGATTCTGTTCTGGGTGCAGTGTGTCGCTCTGCAGTGCTGAGGGGATTCAGTTCTGGGCGGTGTTTCGCTCTGCAGTGCTGAGGGGATTCTGTTCTGGGTGCAGTGTGTCGCTGTGTAGTGCTGAGGGGATTCTGTTCTGGGCGCAGTGTGTCTTTCTGGAGTGCTGAGGGGATTCTGTTCTGGGTGCAGTGTGTCGCTCTGCAGTGCTGAGGGGATTCTGTTCTGGGTGCAGTGTGTCGCTCTGCAGTGCTGAGGGGATTCTGTCCTGGGTGCAGTGTGTCGCTGTGCAGTGCTGAGGGGATTCTGTTCTGGGTGCAGTGCGTCGCTCTGCAGTGCTGAGGGGATTCTGTTCTGGGCGGTGTGTCGCTCTGCAGTGCTGAGGGGATTCTGTTCTGGGCGGTGTGTCGCTCTGCAGTGCTGAGGGGATTTTGTTCTGGGCGGTGTGTCGCTCTGCAGTGCTGAGGGGATTCTGTTCTGGGTGCAGTGTGTCGCTGTGCAGTGCTGAGGGGATTCTGTTCTGGGCGCAGTGTGTCTCTCTGGAGTGCTGAGGGGATTCTGTTCTGGGTGCAGTGTGTCGCTCTGCAGTGCTGAGGGGATTCTGTTCTGGGTGCAGTGTGTCACTCTGCAGTGCTGAGGGGATTCTGTTCTGGGCGCAGTGTGTCTCTCTGGAGTGCTGAGGGGATTCTGTTCTGGGTGCAGTGTGTCGCTCTGCAGTGCTGAGGGGATTCTGTTCTGGGTGCAGTGTGTCGCTCTGCAGTGCTGAGGGGATTTTGTTCTGGGTGCAGTGTGTCGCTGTGCAGTGCTGAGGGGATTCTGTTCTGGGTGCAGTGTGTCGCTGTGCAGTGCTGAGGGGATTCTGTTCTGGGCGCAGTGTGTCGCTGTGCAGTGCTGAGGGGATTCTGTTCTGGGCGGTGTGTCGCTGTGCAGTGCTGAGGGGATTCTGTTCTGGGCGGTGTGTCGCTCTGCAGTGCTGAGGGGATTCTGTTCTGGGCGGTGTGTCGCTCTGCAGTGCTGAGGGGATTCTGTTCTGGGCGGTGTGTCGCTCTGCAGTACTGAGGGGATTCTGTTCTTGGTGCAGTGTGTCGCTCTGCAGTGCTGAGGGGATTCTGTTCTGGGCGGTGTGTCGCTCTGCAGTGCTGAGGGGATTCTGTCCTGGGCGGTGTGTCGCTGTGCAGTGCTGAGGGGATTGTGTTCTGGGTGCAGTGTGTCGCTGTGCAGTGCTGAGGGGATTCTGTTCTGGGCGCAGTGTGTCTCTCTGCAGTGCTGAGGGGATTCTATTCTGGGTGCAGTGTGTCGCTCTGCAGTGCTGAGGGGATTCTGTTCTGGGTGCAGTGTGTCGCTCTGCAGTGCTGAGGGGATTCTGTTCTGGGCGGTGTGTCGCTCTGCAGTGCTGAGGGGATTCTGTTCTGGGCGGTGTGTCGCTCTGCAGTGCTGAGGGGATTCTGTTCTGGGCGGTGTGTCGCTGTGCAGTGCTGAGGGGATTCTGTTCTGGGCGCAGTGTGTCTCTCTGCAGTGCTGAGGGGATTCTGTTCTGGGTGCAGTGTGTCGCTGTGCAGTGCTGAGGGGATTCTGTTCTGGGTGCAGTGCGTCGCTCTGCAGTGCTGAGGGGATTCTGTTCTGGGCGGTGTGTCGCTCTGCAGTGCTGAGGGGATTCTGTTCTGGGCGGTGTGTCGCTCTGCAGTGCTGAGGGGATTCTGTTCTGGGCGGTGTGTCGCTGTGCAGTGCTGAGGGGATTCTGTTCTGGGCGCAGTGTGTCTCTCTGCAGTGCTGAGGGGATTCTGTTCTGGGTGCAGTGCGTCGCTCTGCAGTGCTGAGGGGATTCTGTTCTGGGTGCAGTGCTATGTGCTGGTAGGCGCGTGGGTGGGCCTGGTTTAGATGGACACTTTTATTGCTTCTTTTAAATTTTGAGGAGCAATGGGAACCGACCCAGTTCAGCCCTGCACACATTGTTAGGTACCAGCGTTCCCTCTAAGCTTTTTAGATACTGAGAAACTTGCCGTTTTGACTGAGAAAGTGTACATTACACCGTGTAACAATTTTTTTTTTTTTTTTTGGTTCCTGGGTAGTAAGTGTTATTTCCTAATTGCTTATGCCTCAAAAGTATAGAAAATGGCTATTATTCCCCACAAACTTTGCTATTTTCCAGAACATTCCAGATAGATTCAGTGCTGAGTAAACTTGGAGTAACTTCTAGAACTTTCTAGAACCTTCCAGTAATATAAATAGTAGTATAAATACAGGGGCTTTAAGCCCACCAGTTCAGTTTAGTTCCACTTGCCTAAGTGGATACATATCTGCATTTTTCTGAGATGGCAACAAGAGGCTGCAAGCTTCTGGTAGACGCATTTTGCTATGTCTGCGGCCAATTTATCAAGACAAGAGCGAAAAAGTACTCCGTGGAAGCATCTGCTAAGATGTGTGAGGCCTACAAGGCATATTTCGGCATGCCTGTCGGGGATCAAGACAAACCCTGGGCACCTCATTTCACCTGCGCGCACTGCAAAAAAACTCTGGAAGGTAAGATGGACAATTGTTGCTCGGAATTTTATGTTATAAAATTTGTTAAAATTTTTTAAATTGTAAAAGTTTTTAATTTTAAAATGTTTTACAATTTTCAATGTTATTGAAAAAATATATCATATATGAAAAATGTTGCGAGAATCTCTTACACATTAGTCATGGGTGAAATAAATGTATTTTTGTAGGATGGTACAGAGGGGAAAAGAGAGCCATGAAGTTCGCTATCCCAAGAATTTGACGGGAACCCACTGACCACTCAAGCAACTGCTACTTCTGCATGGTGGACCCTTCCAAACGTCGGACTGGCAAGAATGCACCTGCTATCACGTATCCGGACCTTCCTTCATCCATCGCCCCGGTGCCACACTGCCATGAGCTCCCCGTACCCACTCCTCCGGAGAGAGAGCAGCCGTCTTTAGAAGAGAGCAGCAAGTCAGAGAGCGAGGAAGACGTTGTAGATCCAGATGACAATTTCAGAGGTGGAGCTGAGGAGAGAAACCCATACTACCCCAACCAAAAAGACCTCAACGACTTGATTATCAAAAAGAAATCAATATTGCTAAGGGGGCTAAAACCAATTCCAAAATGTTTTTCCAATATTATAACAGCAAGAGAACATTCAAAGAGGAGGTTAAATGTCTAAGAGACGCAAATGGCAAAATCATAGATGAAGAAAAAAAAAAAGCAAATATATTAAATGATTACTTTTCACAGGTTTTTACAAAGGAGGACACGGACAACATGCCCCACATGTCGACCTGTTCCTATCCAGTTCTAAATAACTTTAGCATAACAGAGGCAGAAGTGTTAAAGGGACTAGGAGCTCTTAAAATAGACAAATCCCCTGGGCCGGATGAGATCCTCCCAATAGTACTCAAAGAAATGAAAGAAGTTATTTACAAACCGCTAACCAAGATCATGCAACAGTCTCTTGACACAGGGGTTGTACCAACAGACTGGAAAATAGCAAATGTAATACCAATCCACAAAAAGGGAGACAAAACCGAACCAGGTAACTACAGACCAATAAGCCTGACTTCTATTATATGTAAACTTATGGAAACTATAATAAGATCCAAAATGGAAAATTACCTATATGGTAACAATATCCTGGGAGACAGCCAGCATGGTTTTAGGAAAGGGAGATCATGTCTAACTAACCTACTTGACTTTTTTGAGGATGCAACATTGAAAATGGATAACTGCAAAGCATACGACATGGTTTCTTTAGATTTCCAGAAAGCTTTCCCACATAAAAGATTAATTCTCAAACTGAACGCAGTAGGGATTCAAGGAAATGCATGCACATGGATTAGGGAGTGGTTAACATGTAGAAAACAGAAAGTACTGATTAGAGGAGAAGCCTCGAAATGGAGTGAGGTAACCAGTGGTGTACCACAGGGATCAGTATTAGGTCCTCTGCTATTCCTAATCTACATTAATGATTTAGACTCTGATATAGTAAGCAAACTCGTTAAATTTGCAGACGACACAAAAATAGGAGTGGCAGACACTGTTGAAGCAGCAAAGGTCATTCAAAATGATCTAGACAGCATTCAAAATTGGGCAGACACATGGCAAATGAAATTTAATAGAGAAAAGTGTAAAGTATTGCATGCGGGCAATAAAAATGTGCATTATAAATATCATATGGGAGATAGTGAAATTGAAGAAGGGAACTATAAAAAAGACCTAGGAGTTTATGTTGACTCAGAAATGTCTTCATCTAGACCATGTGGGGAAGCTATAAAAAAGGCTAACAAGATGCTTGGATATATTGTGAGAAGTGTTGAATTTAAATCAAGGGAAGTAATGTTAAAACTCTACAATGCATTAGTAAGACCTCACCTAGAATATTGTGTTCAGTTCTGGTCACCTCGTTACAAAAAGGATATTGCTGCTCTAGAAAGAGTGCAAAGAAGAGCAACCAGAATTATCCCAGGTTTAAAAGGCATGTCGTATGCAGACAGGCTAAAAGAATTGAATCTATTCAGTCTTGAACAAAGAAGACTACGCGGCGATCTGATTCAAACATTCAAAATCCTAAAAGGTATAGACAATGTCAACCCGGGGGACTTCTTTGACTTGAAAAAAGAAAAAAGGACCAGGGGTCATAAATGGAGATTAGATAAAGGGGCATTCAGAACAGAAAATAGGAGGCATTTTTTTACACAGAGAATTGTGAGGGTCTGGAACCAACTCCCCAGTAATGTTGTTGAAGCTGACACCCTGGGATCCTTCAAGAAGCTGCTTGATGAGATTCTGGGATCAATAAGCTACTAACAACCAAACGAGCAAGATGGGCTGAATGGCCTCCTCTCGTTTGTAAACTTTCTTATGTTCTTATGTTCTTATGATTAGAGATCTTGGTCTCACCAAGTCCAATGCCGAGCTTTTGACGTCTAGGCTCAAGCAGTGGAACTTGTTGGATGAAAGTGTGCAAGTCGCAGATCAGAGGAAGCGTCACCAACCTTTTTCCAGCTTCTTCACCCATCAAGATGGGCTCTGCTTCTGCCACAATGTGACCAGTCTGTTCGAGGCAATCGGTATCGCCTGTAACCAAAATGAGTGGCGCCTCTTCATTGACAGCTCATCCAGGAGCCTCAAAGCTGTGCTGCTCCATAATGGTAACAAGTACCCGTCTCTTCCCCTGGCTCACTCGGTGCACCTCAAAGAGGATTACAACAGCATCAAGACCTTGCTGGACGCCTTGAAGTATGATGAGTACGGCTGGGAGGTCATAGGAGACTTCAAAATGGTGGCATTCCTGATGGGTCTCCAAGGCGGTTTTACCAAGTTTCCCTGCTATCTTTGCCTTTGGGACAGCAGGGACACCAAGGCGCACTACCACAGGCGGGACTGGCCACAGCGGACCGAGTTCTGTGTGGGGAGGAACAACATCAAGTGGGAGCCACTGGTGGACCCCCGGAAGGTGCTGATGCCACCACTGCACATCAAATTGGGCCTTATGAAACAATTTGTCAGAGCTCTAGATAAGGAGTCGGTAGCCTTCAAGTACCTTCAAGACTTCTTCCCTAAGCTGTCTGAGGCAAAGGTCAAAGCCGGTGTCTTTGTCGGACCACAGATAAAGAAGATCCTGGAGTGCAATGAATTCCCCAAGAAGCTCACTAGTAAAGAGAAAGCAGCTTGGAACAGCTTTGTCGCAGTGGTTCGGGGCATCCTGGGCAATCACAAGGCCGAAAACTATGTGGAGCTGTTTGAGACTGGTGAAGAACTACGGCACAATGGGCTGTAGGATGTCCCTCAAAGTCCATATCCTTGATGCTCATCTTGATAAATTCAAGGAGAACATGGGAGCGTACTCGGAGGAGCAAGGCGAGCGCTTCCACCAGGATATACTGGACTTTGAACGCCGCTACCAAGGACAGTATAACGAGAACATGATGGGAGACTACATTTGGGGGCTGATTCGTGAAAGTGATTTACAGTATAATCGTAAATCTCGAAAAACTACTCCCTTCTAAATCTTTTGTAGTCATTTTTGTATTACTTTAGTATAAATACATCTTAATTTGGATTCATATGTTGTTTTTTTCTGACTTTATGTGAACGAAAAGACACAAATTCGCCCGTTTTCTCATTGGAAATAGGTAAATTTCAAAATATCACTGTCCTGGTCACAAAAGCAAAGTTTGTGGGGAATAATAGCCATTTTCTATACTTTTGAAGCATAAGCAATTAGGAAATAACACTTACTACCCAGGAACAAAAATTGTGTTACATAGTGTTATCAGTGAGAAACCTTCGGCCACGCATAACCCTTTTAATATATTTTTTGTTGCATTATACAATTATGAAACAATATTCCAACACAAGTCTCTCAACAATTTTACAATTTAGTTTACATTTAAACAAGACATTTACTGTGGCTCTGCCTCTGATTTCGACTCATCCTCTGATCCTATGCAGCCCTGTCGGTTGTTCTCACAGATATAGACAGCATGCTTAACTGGTGGCCTGCATAAAATTGCTTTATACAACTGCATAAAACACTGGCGTCTGCACTGCCTTCAATTGGAACCATCTTCAGGGCTACTAATTGTACCATTCTTGGGAATACCAAATTCCGTTTTTCAAAAATGGCCAATTCCATTTGTTCCCACTTTTTATCAACATATTCATAATTAAATAAGGCATTTTAACATAAATATAATGTTGGTAGTTAAAATTAGTAAATTTAATAAATGTTACCACAATTATTATTTTTTCAATCAGACTCTTGTTGCTGTAATAGTAAGTGAAGCTCCTGAAGACACTTCAAACCTGTCATAATGTTTATAAACATCACTTGGCTCATTGCTGGCATTAAAATAAGCAGGAAAACCTAAGAATTATATTACAACAGTTCAGAAAACCAAATGTCCAGCACAGTTGTGAGAATCTTGTTTACAGTCTTCCACTAACACAGTAGTTCAGTCTACAAATAAAGGTGTTTTGAAAAGACCTGTTTAGCCTATTGCTGGCATTACAATAACAATAAAAATATGAAACAGTTTAGTAACAGAGTAATCCTTTCTGTACACTACTGCACAAATGAAGTGTAGCGTTTTACTGGCATTATAATAATGACCAGGATAAAATATGAAACACTGATAAAGGTGTGTTGACTGACTCGTTGCTCTAAAACAGGTTCACTGCTGTGTATTACCCAATTGTAATTTAAATAGCGCCCCTTTTAATGTAAACGCAGAATGAATCCTCTCAATTGTTTCTTTCCTAAATCTGCTGTATTGTTTGCAAGATTTAAAAAGAGGCGTGTCTCCAGACAGAATGTCTTTATGACACCAGCGGTGTGTAGTGTAGGGACTACATCCTTTACACAGTAAAGTGATCAATTTCCTGTACCGTGTGGTGACTGGGTGCATCAGAGAGGGACAGCTCCCTCCGAGCTGCCGCGGCATGCTGCCTAAAAAGGGGGACTTGTGCAACCTTAAGAACTGGCGTCCAGTGTCTGCTCTGTTGTGACTATAAGCTGTCCAGTGCCTGGCGTCGGTGGTGCACCGGCATCAGTCTTGCTGTGAGCCTGGACGCTGTGCCGACAGTCTCTTTTTTAATTAGGGACCTTTTAAATGTATCTAAACTTTTTAACCTCAACTATGGCTTAATTTCGCTTGACCGTGGATGGGAGTTCCCAGGGACCGGCGCACAATTGGCCGAGCGCCACCCGGAGGGCGGTGGCTTAGGTCGGCTAAGGTTTCCTCGGTTCACCGCGCACCAGCGACCCCTGTAGACTGGCCAGGCGCCTGTGGGCTTGCCTGTAAGCTGCCCAGAGCTGCGTTGTCCTCTGACACTGTAGCTCTGGGATGGCTGCATGGCGGGCCTGCAGAGTGAAAAGAAGCGGTCGGCTGATGGCACACACTTTGGAGGACAGCGTGTGTTCGTTTTCACAGCTCCCGAGTCAGCGCAGAGGTGGTATTGGTGAGCTGAGCCAAAAATTACAATTGGACATTTCAAACTGAGAAAAATGAAAATAAAAAAATGCGTGCTTGTTAATTTTATCCTTGGTCAAGTGAAGTTAGCCATTTTTAAATCCTGAAAAAACAAGATTTTAGCCACTGGTTTTACCAATGCCTGGAGTGTTTGCTTGGACAAGTTTACACAGAGATGTTGTGAGGGGATGAGCTGTGTGATGTCAGTGAGGAGGGAGAGCTCATTTTGTTATTTTAACCGTCACGCTAAAGAATATTTATATTTGTTGATTTTTGACAGTTTTTATTGCTGTCTGTGCTGTGATGGTTTTCATTTTGTAGCTGTCTTGTTTTATGTAATGTTGTTATTGGTTCAATAAAGGGATTTTAAACTCTGTCTCTCTGGACTCTGTTCTGTCTTTATTCTTTTCCTTTTGTTTCAGTACATTTGTACTTGTCTTCAGTTTGTTTGGTCTCTTTTTCTGTGATATTTTACACAGATTTGTTTAATTATTTCACAAATTATTACATTGTAAACATCATAAAACTATGTTATTTAAAGTGACATTGTGCTCTCTCTCTCTCTCTCTCTCTCTCTCTCTCTCTCTCTCTCTCTCTCTCTCTCTCTCTCTCTCTCTCTCTCTCTCTCTCTCTCTCTCTCTCTCTCTCTCTCTCTCTCTCTCTCTCTCTCTCTCTCTCTCTCTCTCTCTCTCTCTCTCTCTCTGCTCAGGTACGCTCCACGCTGGGACTGTGGCTCGAAGTACGAGGTCTGCATCCAGCTGCTCTCTGCAAAACACAAAGTGATCCAGCAATTCGAACCCGAGCCTGTCATCTTCCTGCAGTGGAACGACATGGAGTGGAAGGAGGTGAGGGAGGGGAGATGGGGCTGTGCTGTTGTTTCATGGAGTGGAAGCAGGTGAGAGAGCAGTGAGGGAGGGGAGAGGGGGCTGTGCTGTTGTTTCATGGAGTGGAAGGAGGTGAGAGAGCATTGAGGGAGGGGAGAGGGGGCTGTGCTGTTGTTTCATGGAGTGGAAGGAGGTGAGAGAGCAGTGAGGGAGGGGAGAGGGGGCTGTGCTGTTGTTTCATGGAGTGGAAGGAGGTGAGAGAGCAGTGAGGGAGGGGAGAGGGGGCTGTGCTGTTGTTTCATGGAGTGGAAGGAGGTGAGAGAGCAGTGAGGGAGGGGAGAGGGGGCTGTGCTGTTGTTTCATGGAGTGGAAGGAGGTGAGAGAGCAGTGAGGGAGGGGAGAGGGGGCTGTGCTGTTTCACAGACCCTTGTGTGTTCAGTCCCTGTTGATGTGTAGCTCAGTGTCTTGTCCCTTTTCAGATGACACACGTGTTCAGTGGCTATGGGCGTGGGGTACGGTTCGTGAAGTTCAGCCATGGAGGCAGCGACACGCAGTTCTGGGCGGGCTGGTACGGGATCCGAGTCACAAACAGCAGCGTGGTGGTGGAGGCTGAGCGCAGAGCGAGGCAGTGAGGCATGGGACAGCCTCCCTGCAGAGGCACCTAGCCTGACAAACACAGCTTCTAGGTCCCCTAATACAGGACCCCCCTTCCTTAAACTTGCCACAGCCATCATTCCAGCACAGTTTGATAGGAATGTTCCAGGATCACGGGAATCCTGAATGCACATAGACAGGGTATAAAGGGTTAGTCAGTCAGCTGTACCTGGTCATGAAGGGGTTACCAGCTTGCTGTCCAGTGAGAATCTCTCGCTTTAGATTTCGCTGACTCTCCATTGGGTTACACCATGAATATGATGTGAGCGTGGACAGTGAAAGCAAGGCAATGCACAGGCGGCAGCTCGCTGAAGCAGCGCTACAAACCCTGGTGAAGCACAGGGAGTGCCTGGAATGAGCACAGGAAACTGTGAACGCTCCACAAACTTTTACTCTGAATAAAGCAGCGACTATCCCAGCATTCCCTGGCTCATTAACCACACACCCAGTCAGGAGCCTTTGGGGGGTTTTGTTTTTCTCGCTATGGTCACCATCCCAGAGAAGCTATCTTTTTAAAGTAGTGTCAGGTACCAGGAAGTAACCTCACTCAGATCACATTGAAGACAGTAGAAATGCTTGTCATTGAATGTATTTTCTTGTAGTGTTTGTTTTATCCGTCTGTCATGAGTATGTGTTATGTATATACAAATTTAAATACATAATGCTGCAGTCCAGCCTGTTGATTTCATGTGTTTATTTCATTCTCACCTCTGCAGTTTAGGGGTGGTAGTAAAACAATGGAAGTGAACATCATCCAGCACCCCCAGAAACACTGGACTGTGTGCTCTGTAACCGCTGGAGTGACCAAATGAACACAATGCAATGGAACTGCTCCATTTCACCTGCGTTAAATATTAAATGATCAATCACAAACCTCAGACCTTGAACTTCTGATCAGTATTCCCCTCCCCCCAACACGGGTGTAATGAGATCCATTTCTCTTTGATCCAGTTTAAAAGGATTGTTAATGAGAGTCAGCCTAGTTTTACAGACATATTACAATGGTGTGTCAAAGACAATCTAGAACTAATCTGCAGCAAGAATTATACATTACATCCAATTTGTGTAAAGGCTGCTTGGAAGCAAACTCATATAGTCACCATGGGGCATTTCTGTGAAAAAATGTTTTTTTAAAGGATAGAACACTTTAAATAAATACATAAATGACAGCTAATTAGTCCAAGTTCTTACCTTTTTAAATAAGAACATTAGAACATAAGAAAGTTTACAAACGAGAGGAGGCCATTCAGCCGATCTTGCTCGTTTGGTTGTTAGTAGCTTATTGATCCCAGAATCTCATCAAGCAGCTTCTTGAAGGATCCCAGGGTGTCAACTTCAACAACATTACTGGGGAGTTGGTTCCAGACCCTCACAATTCTCTGTGTAAAAAAGTGCCTCCTATTTTCTGTTCTGAATGCCCCCTTATCTAATCTCCATTTGGTCAAAAAAGTCCCCTGGGTCGACACTGTCTATACCTTTTAGGATTTTGAATGTTTGAATCAGTTCACCGCATAGTCTTCTTTGTTCAAGACTGAATAGATTCAATTCTTTTAGCCTGTCTGCATACGACATGTCTTTTAAACCTGGGATAATTCTGGTTGCTCTTCTTTGCACTCTTTCTAGAGTAGCAATATCCTTTTTGTAACGAGGTGACCAGAACTGAACACAATATTCTAGGTGAGGTCTTACGAATGCATTGTAAAGTTTTAACATTACTTCCCCTTGATTTAAATTCAACACTTTTCACAATATAACCGAGCATCTTTTTGGCCCTTTTTATAGCTTCGCCACATTGTCTAGATGAAGACATTTCTGAGTCAACATAAACTCCTAGGTCTTTTTCATAGTTCCCTTCTTCAATTTCAGTATCTCCCATATGATATTTATAATGCACATTTTTATTGCCTGCATGCAATACTTTACACTTTTCTCTATTAAATGTAATTTGCCATGTGTCTGCCCAATTCTGAATGCTGTCTAGATCATTTTGAATGACCTTTGCTGCTGCAACATTGTTTGCCACTCCTCCTATTTTTGCTTACTATACCAGAATCTAAATCTTTAATGTAAATTAGGAATAGCAGAGGACCTAATACTGATCCCTGTGGTACACCACTGGTTACCTCGCTCCATTTTGAGGTTTCTCCTCTAATCAGTATTTTCTGTTTTCTACATGTTAACCACTCCCTAATCCATGTGCATGCATTTCCTTGAATCCCTACTGTGTTCAGTTTGAGAATTAATCTTTTATGCAGGACTTTGTCAAAAGCTTTCTGGAAATCTAAATAAACCATGTCGTATGCTTTGCAATTATTCATCATCAATGTTGCATCCTCAAAAAAGTTTACATAAAATAGAAGTCATGCTATTGGTCTGTAGTTACCTGGTTCGGTTTTGTCTCCCTTTTTGTGGATCGGTATTACGTTTGCTATTTTCCAGTCTGTCGGTACAACCCCTGTGTCAAGAGACTGTTGCATGATCTTGGTTAGCGGTTTGTAAATAACTTCTTTCATTTCTTTGAGTACTATTGGGACGATCTCATCCGGCCCAGGGGATTTGTTTATTTTAAGAGCTCCTAGTCCCTTTAACATTTCTGCCTCTGTTATGCTAAAGTTATTTAAAATTGGATAGGAACAGGTCGACATGTAGGGCATGTTGTCTGTGTCCTCCTTTGTAAAAACCTGTGAAAAGTAATCATTTAATATATTTGCTATTTTTTTTTCTTCATCTATGATTTTGCCATTTGTGTCTCTTAGACATTTAACCTCCTCTTTGA
This sequence comes from Acipenser ruthenus, assembly GCF_902713425.1. Classification (NCBI taxonomy): domain Eukaryota; kingdom Metazoa; phylum Chordata; class Actinopteri; order Acipenseriformes; family Acipenseridae; genus Acipenser; species Acipenser ruthenus. The sequence goes on along the minus strand of NC_081208.1, from coordinate 11,182,174 downwards.
ATGTTTTCTTGCTGTTATAATATTGGAAAAACATTTTGGAATTGGTTTTAGCCCCCTTAGCAATATTGATTTCTATCTCTCTCTTGGCCTTTCTAACTTCCTTTTTGACTTGTGTTTGCAGTTCCAAGTACTCTTTCTGTGTACTTTGTTTTTGGTCCCTTTTAAACGTTCTGTAAAGTGCCTTTTTTCGCTGATTTTTTTTTTTTAATTGATCTATTAAACCATTTTGACAATTTTGTTTTAGATTTAGATTTGTCTACTTTTGGGATGTAATCCTTTTTCTGTGGATGTTTTCTCTATTTTACTCCAATCTACTTCTGTTAGTCTCTGTTTCATACCTTCATAGTTTGCTTTTCTAAAATTGTAAACCTTAGCTTTAGTAATTACTTTTGGGGTTTTAAAAAATACTTCAAATGAGACAATGTTGTGGTCTGAGTTTGCCAATGGCTCTCTGACCTCTGTTTTATTTATTCTGTCTTCATTATTTGAAAAGACTAAATCAAGGCATGCCTCCCCTGTAGTCGGTGGCTTGACAAATTGTGTTAGGCAGCAGTCATTTGTCATTTCCACCATTTCAATTTCGTCCGTCGTGCTCCCCATCGGGTTTTCCCATTTTATATGGGGGAAGTTGAAATCCCCCATTAGTATGGCTTCTCCTTTTCTACACACATTTCGAATGTCATTGTATAACATTATTTTGCTCAGCGTCTGAATTTGGCGGTCTATAGCATGCTCCTATTATTATGCCCTTTGAATTTTTGTCCATTATTCTGACCCATATTGATTCTGCATTGTTTCTTATGTATAGCGCTACCCCTCCGCCTCTTCTGTCCTGCCTGTCTTTCCTATACACAGTGTGTACCCACTAATATTATATTCGTCTCCATCACTCTCAGACAACCAAGTTTCTGTAACACCTATCACATCGTAGTTACTTGTTAGTGCAGTAGCTTCAAGTTCTAACATTGTTTCTCAGACTTCTAGCATTAAGATAAATACATTTAATAGTTGTCTTACCTGAGTTGTTGCCCTTGTTTTGATGTGGTCTCCCTTCTGTTTTTTTGTTTTCTCCCCCCTTCCTTTCTAGTTTAAATGCTTCTGGAACTCCTCAAGGATCCTTTCTCGGAGTAGATTGGTTCCCTTTATGTTTAAGTGCAGTCCGTCCCACCTATATAGATAGAGCCATGGACGATCACTCTAGAATTTGTAGAATCAGAGAAATTATGTTTGAAGTGGCAACTGTGTCAGTGAAACTGCAGTGAACGGGGGCGACAAGTGCAAAAAAAAAAAGCACTAATGTTCAGGTATTTTTTTACAGATTTAATGTAAATCTCATATTTTTTCCTAGACTTCATCAGAACAGTCCAGATTTAGCAAAATACATAGATGTTAACAAACACATTGTTAAAAGTCGGAGTGTAGCACAGCTTTGCAGCATACAATGCCAAATCAAACGGGTCAATGAGCGTGAGCTTTCATGTTAAAAGGCTATGCACACTGGACACAAACGACTCGAGCAAGCAAATAAAAAAACTATTTAAACTATTGATTTAAATGGAGTAATGCACACCGCAAGCGAAGAGGACGGCGCGAATGAAGCGAGCAAATATAGAAATACATTTGTTTTATTTGTATTTGCGCTATGAGCTGCAGCGGAAAGGAATATCCACTATAAACTGTCCTCAGGGCATCAGATGATTCCAGGGCATTTGCCAAGCACGCCCACCTTTCACTTCCCAAGCTCTGCACCTCTCCGACATCAACCCACCCTGACCTTAAGCAACCCCAGCCCTAAAACCTAACCCTAACCATTAAGGATGATCTGATGCCCTGTGCTGCCTACGCACTGTTTGCGTCACAATGAGCCAATCAGAACCGTTTCGTTGTTTTAGTGTGTGGTGTACCCATACTCTAGTTCTTTGTGTTTTATTTATTTTATTTCGTCTCCACAACTTTCATGACTAGCTACAGTTCTGGTTTATTTTTTGTACTCTGTATTTGTGTTGTTTGCTTCGTTCCCGGTGTGCATACTTTATTTTGTGAAAACCCAGATTGATTTTTTCAGATTTAATTGTGAACTATAATGTTTTTCAGATTTATCTGTTAGGTAAAGGTTGAATCGCCAAGTTTAAAAAAAAAAAAGAAAGATTTAAGTTACATGTATTTTTTCACAGATTTATTTGTTAGCAATGTTAGCTAAATGTTGATTTGCCTTGCCGGCATTTAAAAAAAGGGGGGGGGGGGGCAGCATTTAAAAAGTTTGCGCACCAATGGTCTAGGATAGGAAGATTAGCAGCAGTCTGCTAGACTGAGAAAAAACCTTATTCTAATTGGGGCCTAATTATGAAGTCAATTTTAATATGATAGTTAAACTTAAGATGCTCATCAACTTTCTTAAATATTTCTCCATGCAATGTAACAATAACCCAGGACAGATTTCTAATCTTCTTCCCATTAGAACAGAACAACATTGTTTGCGTCTTTTAGTAAACATTTAGTAAAAATCTATGTTGAATTAGGTTTTGCTGTCCAATATCAAATGCAGTCTGCAGATCCTGCTATACTGCCTGCCGGGTACAAAATAGTGTCATAGGCATACAGTGCCGTGAAAAAGTATTTGCCCCGTCTGATTTTCTGCATTTTTGCACATTTTCCACATTGTATTTGGTCAGATTTTCTTGTGGGTTGTAGTAGTATATAGAGGGAGTCTGAGAGAAAAATGACACCAAAGTTTGGTGCTTCTTTCATTTGTTTGGTGTGCAAGGTAATCAAACATGCAATTTTCAGGTGTGAAAAAGTTATTGCCCAATTAAAGGGATAATTAGGGTCAGCTGTTTGAGTACTTTGGTTAACAACCAGGCCTGATTTGGGCCAGCCCTGCCCAATATAAATCTGACTAACTTTGGCCCTTACCATCAGAGTGAAGTTGTCAGCACACAGGTTCTAGAGGCACATCATGCCACGAACAAAATAAATTCCTAAAGATCTCCGGAAAAAAGTTGTTGATGCCTATCAGTCTGGAAAGGGTTACAAAGCCATTTCTAAGGCTCTGGGGCTCCAACGAACCACAATCAGAGCCATATTGTCCAAATGGAGAAAGTTTGGGACAGTAGTGAATCTTCCCAGGAGTGGCCGTCCTGTCAAAATCTCTCCAAGAGCAAGGCATAAAATCATCCAGGAAGTCACAAAGAATCGTAGAACAACATCCAGGGATCTGCAGGCCTCTCTCGCCTTGGCTAAGGTCAGTGTACATGACATCACCATCAGAAAGACACTGGGCAAAAATGGGATTCATGGCAGAGTAGCAAGGCGGAAACCATTGCTCACTAAGAAGAACATGAATGCTCGTCTCAAGTTTGCCAAAAAGCACCTGGATGATCCTCAAGAGTTCTCGAACAATGTTCTATGGACAGATGAGTCAAAAGTGGAACTTTTTGGCCGACATGGGCCCCGTTATGTCTGGCGAAAACCAAACACTGGATTCCACAGTAAGAACCTCATACCAACGGTCAAGCATGGTGGTGGTAGTGTCATGGTTTGGGGATGCCTTGCCATCATTTAAGGAACCATGAATTCTGCTCTGTATCAGAGAATTCTACAGGAGAATGTCAGGCCATCCGTCCGTGAGCTGAAGCTGAAGCGCAGCTGGGTCACGCAGCAAGACAATGATCCGAAACACACAAGCAAGTCTACATCAGAATGGTTGAAGAACAAGAAATTTAAAGTTTTGGAATGGCCTAGTCAAAGTCCAGACCTAAACCCCACTGTGATATTGTGGCAGGACCTGAAACGAGCAGTTCATGCTTGAAAACCCACAAATGTCACTGAAGCAGTTTTGCATGGGCCAAAATTCCTCCACGGTGCTGTGAGAGACTAATCAATAACTACAGGAAGCGTTTGGTTGTAGTTATTGCTGCTAAAGGTGGCGTAACCAGTTATTGAGTCTAAGGGGGTGATTACTTTTTCACACGGGGGCATTGGGTGTTGCATAGCTTTCTTTAATAAATAAATGAAACATGTATCAAATTTTTGTGTTATTTGTTCACTCCGGGTCCCTTTTATCTAATATTAGGTTTTGGTTGAAGATCTGATAACAGATGTGTCAAAAATCAGACAAGGGGCAAATACTTTTTCATGGCACTGTGTATGTGTAATGTTGTGTTTGTGCTACCCAAATCAGATCCTAGGACCTAGGGAAGAGTTTCAATATCAGGAGTGTGTGTATTACAAAATAGCAAAGACCCATAAAAATACATGTGTTGACATCAGGCCAGGAAATGAATGCAAGACACACAGCAAGGGTGCTGTGGCCTGCCATGCGCAGGTGCAGAGGTGATGCGATTATGAAACAGAAGACAGACAACAAAGTTTATGATCCAAACAGGTTTTATTTTTATAATCCTGGTCTGGCGACCACAAAGAATAATCCTAGGCAATACACAGCAATGTGTATTGCACTGTTCCAAAACAACAGGTTGCAGTCCCAAAATAATACAAGTATTAACACACACAAATACACACACGACCACAAGTCCAGAGTGAGTGGTTTACGTGCAAGTTGTGAAATACAATTTATCGGTGTACAATGGTGAAGTGTTGTCTGGGTTGGTGCTGGCTTTACAAGTGACAGCTCCCGGTATGTGTTAGCCATCTAATAATAACAAACAAGAACAATTAGTATTCGACAAAACAAAACAAACACTGATCACTCACGGTTATTTTACTCTTGGTCCTTTTAGGTTCATCTCAACCATAAACAACGCACAGATCGCTTAGCCATGTCCCCTTGGTTAGTGAGTGCAATCGTTTTTCCTCCAATCTGTGGTTGTCACATCGCTTCCCTTCTAGGGCGATGACTTTGTGTACCGTGGCACCACCCCCTTTCTAGATGGCCGACTTCCACCTTTCCCTGGAATGAATTGTCAGACCACGTGGCACACTGTTCCCTTTTCACAGCGCCCTCACAGGTCGGGAGGGAGATTTATAACCAAGATTCATTTGTTCACTGTCACAGTTACCAAGTTACGTTATTGAAGGAGACACTTCTTCACACAGAGAGCAGTGAGGGGATGGAATGGGTTACCTAGTCATGTGATTGAGGCAGAAGCATTTGGCTCCTTTAGAACCCAACTTGACAAAGTTCTGAGCTCAATCAACTACTCGGAACCAGACAAGCTTAAATGGGCCAAATGGCTTCCTCTCATTCATAAATGTTCTTATGTTCTTAAAGTAGTCTACCTCTCATTTAGTACGTCCATCAAATGTAGGCATTATAAGAAGAGAATTTACAATTATTCATTATTATATTGATTTCCCTGACATCAAAGAGCAAAATAACTAAATACCTAGTACACCGAAGAATGAGGTGAACCAAATGACATCCTCAGACAAGTGGGGGAAATGACAAAAATAGCAGTTATATCCACTTGACATTTGTTTTGTCTGTGTTAAAACTTGGCTGTAATTCCATCACTAGGTTTACATGGATATTGTTATTCTCTTGTGTTAACTTGTCATCATAAGCTGGTCCATTAAAAAGATATCAAAAACAAACCCTTGAAGAAATACTAATACAATCAACAGAAAAACAAAACTGTGTGATATACAGTTGGAACTTCATTAAAGCAGTACAAGATTAGGTCTAACAATTACATATGAAAATAAATCTATATATAAAAATCTATGTATTCCAATGGAATCTCAAGATCAATGTTTCCCCTGTCAGATTGTCACTGCGTGCGGTATGTCACACTACTTCCTGTGACTAGTAAACATGTTCATTAGGAACAGACACAGTATTCACACATGAAGACAATTTCTTTCAATTAAAAAAATCTATTCTGTACAAAATGTAATGCTGACAATATTGAAATGCACTTATGTGATTGGTCCCTTCCATGCTAAGAGCGTAAAACTGCAAATATGCAAGTTTCAGTGGTGCAGCAGGCAAATGGAGGCCTGGGTTTGGTGATCTCAGCTCAGCATTCAAAACCACCATGCCACCTGGCCCAATCCTGCACCGCTATGAACTGTGAAGGTATCAGGGAATTTGGGATTGAGGTGTGCTTTTCTACTTGCACAACTTTGTAGGGAAGCTCTTGTGCCAAATTAAAGTTATTCCATGAAATACACCACCAATACAAACAACTTGGAATGTTTAGTGTGACACTGAAAACAACTGAAGTTTTTCCTCTTGAGACACACACATCTGTCAAACACAAGGTGAAGTGTTCATTTCACCTGTTCAGCACAGTGCATTAAATACCTTGCCCTTCCAGGCACTCAATACTTCACTGTTACTGGGAGACGTTGCCTTTTGCAGTTTGACTCATTTAGCACAAAGGGGACAAGCTAATTGCATCAAGATGTAAATTGAATAGTGTAGGCAAATTATGACAGAGTATTCGATTGGTCATTCAATAGTTCACTTGGAAGAAGAGGCGTTTCCGCAGGAAATTGAAGGATCCAGGCATCTGTTTGAAGATTCCTTTAGCTGAAATCTGTGACACCTTGTCTGTTACCTGCAGAATAGATGAAAACATTAAAACAATGTTTGCCATTGTAACAGTTGTGGATGATAGGCCTTGGCCCTGGACAGAATGAAGTATGTGTGTCTGTGTTCAGGGTTGAAACGATATCAAAAGGGCAGTTTGAGATTATTGAGAGCTGTTTTTATTCTACGATTACTGAAATTTCAATATCTACGATACCATATTTAAATGCGTTTACATCATTTTAGCATTACAAATGGCAGTAATTGTTTTCTATTTTTTGTAAGTGGTTTGAAATAATGTACTACAAATTCAAGTTAACAGGTACAACTCACTTATTTTTAAAGTGTTTTAAATGATGTTATGTATTTAGATAGAAACGTTCTGATGTGAATGACTAACAATCCTGATTGAAACACTTTATTGTATACGTGACGTTTAACAGTACCAATCACATTTCTACAGCCAAGCTAACAACTTCCCATCCTATTGAATTTTGTTCACTCAGAATTGGATTACACACTGCAACACCAAACCAGTAAACAGTTAGTGATATAGGCTACAGCAAGGGGTTTCAACCTTGTTTTGACTGCAAATTTCAACCTGAGGCGCGAGCAGCCAGTTTCATCAAAAACGGTCCGCCAAGAACTCCACAGAGCGAGATACTGTAGTGGCCCAACGCCCTATTAAGTGACTTTACATTGGTGTTTCCATTTTTTTGTCCACTACCTGTAATTGTTTATAAGGCTATCCTAGGCAAAATTCAAAATGATCTGAATAAACTGCTAATTCCCTCTAGTAGTACAGTGCTTACAATCTTACATCTCAAACTATTAAACGTTTCTCAGTTTCTAAAGTTTGACAAGAAAATGGTTTCTTGTAATTTGATGAACTTGTTCATTTCAATGTGTGGGTTTGTTTTGTATTTCATGCCACCTCCTTGACCAGGTCTCCCTTAAAGAAATTTTAATCTCAATGGGATTTTCCTGGTTAAATAAAATGATAGAATAAAATCTCTAGAAGCTTGATGCATTGGCTCACATTTCAGTACCAATCACTGCTGGGCTATACGGATATATCTGTCAGGAGCTTTCAATACATATTCTATGCGTTTATCATATATGATATATGACAATAGGAAAGATGCACTGGAATTATTTTGTTCGCACCATGTACTTTAAATTATTATTATTATTATTTATTTCTTAGCAGACGCCGTTATCCAGGGCGACTTACAATCGTAAGCAAATACATTTCAAATATACAACTATAAGAAACTAAATGAAGCAGATAAAGACCAGTACACACAATGCAGGCACAAGCCAACATGCTTGTATACTTGACCTTCTGATAGTTCAGAAGTCAAGGACAGAACTATAAGACACTAAATCAAGTAGACGTTCACCTGAAGCATTTATCAGAGCTGTGTTTCTTACATTGAGTTGCTCTACAGCAGAATTCATCCATAAATTCTGAGGTAAGTTAGACAAACGTTTTAGACAATACCTTCAACAGTTCCCCATGGGTTTTTAAAAGGTTCAATGTTTTTTTTTTATTATTATTATTATTTTTATTTGGAATGGCCAATTGTTTTTTTTTTTTTTTACCTCATTTTCTCCCCAATTTAAAGTGCCCAATTTTATGCCTGGCTCACACTGTAACTCCCACACTGACTCGACTGTCTGCTTCTTTTCACTCTGCAGGCACGCCATGCAGCTACAGCATCGGAATACCACACAGCTCTGGGCCGCTTGCAGGCAGACCCGCAGGTGCCTGGCCAGTCTACAGGGGTCGCTGGTGTGCGGTGAGCTGAGGACACCCTGGTCGACCTAAGCCCTCCCCACCCTGGGCAGCGCTCGGCCAATTGTGCGCCGCCCCCTGGGAACTCCTGTCCACGGCCGGCAGTGGAATAGCCTGGACCAGAACTGGCGATCTCCAGGCTATAGGGCGCATCCTGCACTTCACGTGGAGCGCCTTTACCGGCGATCTCCAGGCTATAGGGCGCATCCTGCACTCCACGTGGAGCACCTTTACCCGGCGATCTCCAGGCTATAGGGCGCATCCTGCACTCCACGTGGAGCACCTTTACCGGCGATCTCCAGGCTATAGGGCGCATCCTGCACTTCACGTGGAGCACCTTTACCGGCGATCTCCAGGCTATAGGGCCAATCCTGCACTCCACGTGGAGCGCCTTTACCCGGCGATCTCCAGGCTATAGGGCGCATCCTGCACTTCACATGAAGCACCTTTACCGGCGATCTCCAGGCTATAGGGCGCATCCTGCACTCCACGTGGAGCACCTTTACCCGGCGATCTCCAGGCTATAGGGCGCATCCTGCACTCCACGTGGAGCGCCTTTACCCGGCGATCTCCAGGCTATAGGGCCCATCCTGCACTACACATGGAGCGCCTTTACCGGCGATCTCCAGGCTATAGGGCGCATCCTGCACTTCACGTGGAGCACCTTTACCGGCGATCTCCAAGCTATAGGGCGCATCCTGCACTCCACGTGGAGCACCTTTACCGGCGATCTCCAAGCTATAGGGCGCATCCTGCACTTCACGTGGAGCACCTTTACCGGCGATCTCCAAGCTATAGGGCGCATCCTGCACTCCACGTGGAGCGCCTTTACCCGGCGATCTCCAGGCTATAGGGCCCATCCTGCACTCCACGTGGAGTGCCTTTACCTGGCGATCTCCAGGCTATAGGGCGCATCCTGCACTCCACGTGGAGCGCCTTTACCCGGCAATCTCCAGGCTATAGGGCGCATCCTGCACTCCACGTGGAGCGCCTTTACCCGGCAATCTCCAGGCTATAGGGCGCATCCTGCACTCCACGTGGAGCGCCTTTACTGGATGCGCCACTCGGGAGCCCAAGGTTCAATGCTTTTATGGCTGTTTGCTTAAATGTTAATCATTTTCGTACATATGCATGTCAAATTTAACCGTATCTTGTCACTGTGGAAATACAAATAAAAAGGAAAACAGAAAGTTTGATTTCATTGAGTAGAATACGAATGTAGGAAAGCTTTGCCAAGACTGCGCAGCACTCTTCATAGACCCCCTAGAACGCTGTGTCCAGTTCCGGTCACCTCGCTAGCAAGACAATGAGGCACTCGAGATCATACAGAGCAGGACACTAGGCATGAGATATGAGGACAGGGTTAGGGTTAGGGTTAGGCATGAGATATGAGGTCAGGGTTAGGGTTAGGCATGAGACATGAGGACAGGGTTAGGGTTAGGCATGAGACATGAGGACAGGGTTAGGGTTAGGCATGAGACATGAGGACAGGGTTAGGGTTAGGCATGAGACATGAGGACAGGGTTAGGCATGAGATATGTGGACAGGTGTGACAGGAATGGACGAGTGGTGACGTCACGGCAGAAGAAGGGACAACAAAAACAAAAGGTACGGTGCAGTGGCGCGGGCGCCGTTTTATTTAAAGAAAACCAAAAATAAATAAAATATTCAAACAGAAAACACTTTGCTCAAAGAGCGAAAATAAAAGGTTAAACAAAAACAAATCACGAACACAAAATAAACAATAAATAATACGATCCCAGGTCAGGCTGGGCAGTTGCTGTCACTGTTCCTGGAATCTTTATGTTTTGTTTCATTTCGTTTCGTTTCTCTCCTCTCCTCTTGTTCTCGCTCTCTCTCTCTCCTTCCAACACCCCACCCTGAACTAGAGAGCTGCAGGCTTTTTATAACAGGTGACCATCTCCCGATTAGCAACAAATTAAATCACTTAATTCGGGAGATGGCCACCTTCTGCACGAGTTTTTAAATACGTTGTGGATGGGGCTACCCATCCACGCTAAACAAAACAAATCGGCTACGCCATCAAAATAAAACAATAAAACATACGGCGCTCGCCGACATAAATACAATAAATCATAATAAACAAAAACAATAATCTGCACAGGGGCGGAGGATGAACCCTCGTTCTAAAAATAAACAAACAAACAATATACAGGGCTGCTCGCCCTGTTACATATCCCCCCCCTTGTGCGAAGCACACATGGCCCCAACGGCCACCTCCCCCCTCAGTCTCAATGTCCTGGAAGAGGGGGAAGCAAGTTGCTTCTGGGGGGTGGCCATGGTGGAATTTCTGGCACCCCCCAATTCTTCGTGGCCGGCAGCTCCCTCTTCCGGGGCTCCCTCCACACTCTATCCTGCCGCGAAAGTGCGGCTGGGGGAGCTGGTCTCCTGACCTTCCCCCTCCTCTTCACGGCCAGCAGTTCCCCTCCGTGGGGCTCTGACCACATGATCTCCGGCCGCGAAAGTGCGGCTGGGGGAGCTGGTCTCCGGACCTCTCCCCCTTTCTTCATGGCCGTCCGTTCCCCTCCGTGGGGCTCCGGCCATAGCGTAGTGATCCCAGGCGAAGCCGGATCTCTGGCGACCCCAGGCGAAGCCGGATCCCTGGCGACCCCAGGCGAAGCCGGATCCCTGGCGACCCCAGGCGAAGCCGGATCCCTGGCGACCCCAGCCGAAGCAGGATCCCTGGCGACCCCAGGCGACGGCAGCGGACCCTTGGGAGGCGACGGCAGCGGACCCTCGGGAGGCGACGGCAGCGGACCCTCGGGAGGCGACGGCAGCGGCGATGGACCCTCGGGAGGCGACGCAGGACCGGCAGCAACCCTAGGAGATGCAAGGGAGACACAGGCGACCCAAGGCGATGCTGACGGCGGGAGGGGAGCCCCTGGCCATGAAGGCGGCAGCAGGAGCTCCACTTCTCCCAATGGTGGTGGTGGTGGAGGTAGAGGTAGCTCCTGCTCCTCTCCTCTTGACGGCCAAGGCGGCAGGGGCTCCTCCCCTTAAGGCGGCCAAGGCGGCAGGGGCTCCTCCCCTTCAGGCGGCCAAGGCGGCAGGGGCTCCTCCCCTTCAGGCTGCGAAGGCGGCAGGGGCTCCTCCCCTTCAGGCAGCGAAGGCGGCTCCTCCCCTTCTGGCAGCGAAGGCGGCTCCTCCCCTTCTGGCAGCGAAGGCGGCTCCTCCCCTTCTGGCAGCGAAGGCGGCTCCTCCCCTTCTGGCAACGAAGGCGGCAGGGGCGCCTCCCCTTCTGGCTGCAACAGGGAAACCAGCAGGCATGTTCCCTCTGCTGGCGGTGGTGGAAGCGGAACCAGCAGGCATGCTCCCTCTGCTGGTGGTGGTGGGAGCGACAAATCGTCCTCCCATGGAGGTGGAGGTGGCACCAGCAGGAACTCTCCCTCTGCTGGCGGAGGCGGGAGCTACACACAGTCCTCCCAGGGCGGTGGAGGTGGAACCAGCAGGTATGCTCCCTCTGCTGGCGGAGGTGGGAGCGACTCACAGTCCTCCCAGGGCGGTGGAGGTGGAACCAGCAGGAACTCTCCCTCTGCTGGCGGAGGTGGGAGCGACTCACAGTCCTCCCAGGGCGGTGGAGGTGGAACCAGCAGGTATACTCCCTCTGCTGGCGGAGGTGGGAGCGACTCACAGTCCTCCCACGGAGGTGGAGGTGTAACCAGCAGGAACTCTCCCTCTGCTGGCAGGTACCTGGGCTGTGGACGCACTGGCTCCTCCCTCTTGGGCTGTGGACGCACTGGCTCCTCCCTCTTGGGCTGTGGACGCACTGGCTCCTCCCTCTTGGGCTGTGGACGCACTGGCTCCTCCCTCTTGGGCTGTGGACGTTCGGCCTCCCCCCTCTTGGGCTGTGGACGCACCGGCTCCTCCCTCTTGGGCTGTGGACGCTCGGCCTCCTCCCTCTTGGGCTGTGGACGCTCAGTCTCCTCCCTCTTGGGCTGTGGACGCTCAGTCTCCCTCTCCAGGTCTCCTCTCTCAGGTGGTGATGGGACCAGCAGGCACTCTCCCTCTGCTGGTGGGAATGGGCATAGCAGGCACCCCTCTGACAGGAGAGGGCAGTTGAGTGGAGAATGCCCTCGCTCACCGCAGATGGGGCACCAGCAGTCATGCATGACCGCCCGGAGGATGGCATCCCAGCTGCTCTCCCGCTTGGTGGCCGCGGCTGGTAGCTCCCGCTTCTGGGGTCTCCCCCGGGGTATCTGGTCCTGGCTCGCTTGGGCAGCCCACTCCTCTCCCTGGTATTGGGTGGGGCAGATGGCCACGGTGTGCCCAAACTCCCCACAACCAGGGCACCACTCCTCCACCACAACAACCCCTGGTGGCCGCTGTTGCAGCTCCTTTTTCTGCCTTCTGCAGCTCTTCCTCTCCACACACAATTAGAAACGGAAAACAAAAAAACGAGAAAAAAAACTGAAAAAGCTGCAGTACCCTCTTCTGCCTGCGTCAAGGAGGCACTGCGATCCCACGCAGGACACCACGTGTGACAGGAATGGACGAGTGGTGACGTCACGGCAGAAGAAGGGACAACAAAAACAAAAGGTACGGTGCAGTGGCGCGGGCGCCGTTTTATTTAAAGAAAACCAAAAATAAATAAAATATTCAAACAGAAAACACTTTGCTCAAAGAGCGAAAATAAAAGGTTAAACAAAAACAAATCACGAACACAAAATAAACAATAAATAATACGATCCCAGGTCAGGCTGGGCAGTTGCTGTCACTGTTCCTGGAATCTTTATGTTTCGTTTCGTTTCTCTTCTCTTCTCTTCTCTTCTCTTCTCTTCTCTTCTCTTCTCTTCTCTCCTCTCCCTGAACTAGAGAGCTGCAGGCTTTTTATAACAGGTGACCATCTCCCGATTAGCAACAAATTAAATCACTTAATTCGGGAGATGGCCACCTTCTGCACGAGTTTTTAAATACGTTGTGGATGGGGCTACCCATCCACGCTAAACAAAACAAATCGGCTACGCCATCAAAATACAAACAATAAAACATACGGCGCTCGCCGACATAAATACAATAAATCATAATAAACAAAAACAATAATCTGCACAGGGGCGGAGGATGAACCCTCGTTCTAAAAATAAACAAACAAACAATATACAGGGCTGCTCGCCCTGTTACAACAGGTTCAAAGAATTCATCTCTTCAGCCTACAAAAAGACGAGTAAGAGTTTATAAAATCCTAAATGGGATAGGAAACATTAACAAGACACTGCGAGTAGGACGAGACACACACGAAAGACACTGCGAGTAGGACGAGACACACACGAAAGACACTGCGAGTAGGACGAGACACACACGAAAGACACTGCGAGTAGGACGAGACACACACGGAAGACACTGCGAGTAGGATGAGATGCACACATGGAAGACACTGCGAGTAGGACGAGAGGCACACATGGAAGATACTGCGAATAGGACGAGAGGCACACGAAAGACACTGCGAGTAGGACGAGAGGCACACATGGAAGACACTGCGAGTAGGACGAGACACACATGAAAGACACTGCGAGTAGGACGAGATGCACACACGGAAGACACTGCGAATAGGACGAGAGGCACACACGGAAGACACTGCGAGTAGGACGAGAGGCACACACGGGAGACACTGCGAGTAGGACGAGACACACACGGGAGACACTGCGAGTAGGACGAGACACACATGAAAGACACTGCGAGTAGGACGAGAGGCACACATGGAAGACACTGCGAGTAGGACGAGAGGCACACATGGAAGACACTGCGAATAGGACGAGAGGCACACATGGAAGACACTGCGAGTAGGACGAGAGGCACACATGGAAGATACTGCGAATAGGACGAGAGGCACACGAAAGACACTGCGAGTAGGACGAGAGGCACACATGGAAGACACTGCGAGTAGGACGAGACACACATGGAAGACACTGCGAGTAGGACGAGACACACACGGAAGACACTGCGAGTAGGACGAGACACACACGGAAGACACTGCGAGTAGGACGAGATGCACACATGGAAGACACTGCGAATAGGACGAGAGGCACACACGGAAGACACTGCGAGTAGGACGAGACACACATGAAAGACACTGCGAGTAGGACGAGACACACACGAAAGACACTGCGAGTAGGACGAGACACACATGAAAGACACTGCGAGTAGGACGAGAGGCACACATGGAAGACACTGCGAGTAGGATGAGAGGCACACACGGGAGCTGAGTAAAAGTATGTTTAAACAGAAGTTAGGAAGCCCTAACAGGTCAGGTAGTAACTTGTTAAACACTAGAAACAATTCCACTCTGTCTTATTTAATAAGATCCCTTAGTAGGAGCAAATGGTGTGCTAAGAAAGGCCATGCCTTGATGAAGCTGAGTGGCCTCTTCTCCCCCAAACATTTCTAACCCTAACCTCTTCTCCCCCAAACATTTCTAACCCTAACCTCTTCTCCACCAAACATTTCTAACCCTAACCTCTTCTCCTCTAAACATTTCTAACCCTAACCTCTTCTCCTCCAAACATTTCTAACCCTAACCTCTTCTCCTCCAAACATTTCTAACCCTAACCTCTTCTCCTCCAAACATCTCTAACCCTAACCTCTTCTCCTCCAAACATCTCTAACCCTAACCTCTTCTCCTCCAAACATTTATTTTGTTCTTAAATATAGATGTTCCTTAATGATATTATTCAGTTGTAAGTTTTCCATGTAACAGAATCTAACACCATTAGTACTTCCTCTTGCTTTAAGAAGATCTTGATGATTTAGTGTTTGAAGTTATGGATGACGAATAAAGCTTGTAAAACATACAGGTCAACAAACCTAATTGAAAAAGAAACACTTTCTAGAACTGTAAATGTTTTCAAATAACTGGAAAAAAAATGTGTTTGTTTGTTACAGTGGGATATAACAAAAACAAGAAACAAACAAACAAATATATGTATATTTACCATTGTCAGCAAAGTAAGCAGGTCTTCATATCCAGCAAATTCTTCCAAAACATTGTTTAGAGTTTCCACATACCAAGAACCTGCTTGTGTGTCTCGCCAAGACACATACCCTTAAAAATACAAATGATATGAGAGGGAAAGAATAAGGAAATGTTCAACTGTGCCACTTTTATAAGGGGCCTGTAGCCAATATCATTCCACACATCTTACCTGCTGTGCACTTCCATTCACTACATAGCTCTATGTGCAGTTTTGAAAGAACCACATGTTATAAAAACATGTATTTTCATTTTAAAACAGATCTGGCACTACACAAAATTACACAAATCTGTGTACACCATATTATCAGTTAGTATTGCACTTCCTTGGTCATTTCACCTGGAGAATGAAATTGTCCTTCAACGCCTGCTTCCCTTTGACTGACATGTTTTGCAGTCAGTAAAACACTGAGGTGAAATGACCAAGGCAGTGAAACAGTCACACAGGACTTAGGGCATAGGGCAGTCACTTTAAGGCAAAGTTTCTAAAGTCCTGCTAATATGGGGTTTGTATCTCGATTTTTATTTTTTTATGTAGTGGTGACAGGTTTATTTTAGTTTTTATGTTCTATCTGAGATGAACTCTGTTTTTGTACCTGGAAAAGTGGAGTATGACACTAAGATATCACTGGGAGTAGGCAGGCTTGCTCTGGCATCGGGCTCATCAGAGTCTTTCCCAAGCTCCTCCCTGGGTGACATCGGCGTGGCGTCTGTGTGATCGTCAATGCCACCGGCCGCTGGCTCAAACTCATCTGGAGAGACCTCAAACCCAATGTCTTTCTGATCTGAGACACCAAGAACAAACAGCTGTAGATACATCCCTAACCCTAACCCTGTGTCTGTCTGATCTGAGACACCAAGAAAAAACAGCTGTAGATACATCCCTAACCCTAACCCTCCCAAACCCTAACCCTGTGTCTGTCTGATCTGAGACACCAAGAACAAACAGCTTTAGATACATCCCTAACCCTGTGTCTGTCTGATCTGAGACACCAAGAATAAACAGCTGTAAATACATCCCTAACCCTCCCAAACCCTAACCCTGTGTCTGTCTGATCTGAGACACCAAGAACAAACAGCTGTAGATACATCCCTAACCCTAACCCTCCCAAACCCTAACCCTGTGTCTGTCTGATCTGAGACACCAAGAACAAACAGCTGTAGATACATCCCTAACCCTAACCCTCCCAAACCCTAACCCTGTGTCTGTCTGATCTGAGACACCAAGAAGCAGCAGCTGCAGATACATCCCTAACCCTAACCCTGTGTCTTTCTGATCTGAGACACCAAGAACAAACAGCTGTAGATACATCCCTAACCCTATGGGCAGCAGTGTGGAGTAGTGGTTAGGGCTCTGGACTCTTGACCGGAGGGTTGTAGGTTCAATCCCCAGTGGGGGACACTGCTGTTGTACCCTTGAGCAAGGTACTTTACCTAGATTGCTCCAGTAAAAACCCAACTGAATAAATGGGTAATTGTATGTAAAAATAATGTGATATCTGTATAACGTGAAATAATGTATAATGTGATATCTTGTAACAATTGTAAGTCGCCCTGGAAAAGGGCGTCTGCTAAGAAATAAATAAATAAATAAATAAAATAACCCTCCCAAACCCTAACCCTGTGTCTGTCTGATCTGAGACACCAAGAACAAACAGCTGTAGATACATCCCTAACCATCCCAAACCCTAACCCTGTGTCTGTCTGATCTGAGACACCAAGAAGCAGCAGCTGCAGATACATCCCTAACCCTAATCCTGTATCTGAGACACCAAGAAGCAGCAACCATTAGAAAATGTTGCTTTTTAATCATGCTAGTAACATGCATCCCCTGGCACAGCAGTTCAATCTAAATGACAGCTATCAGTATGGCCATGACTTATACCAACAGTTTGTACAGAATAGTCTACAGCAGTTTAGAATTAGAAATTAGCAATGAAATGTTTTATGACAATTTGAAAAGCAATTCTCGCAAACATGCAAGTGGTGCAGTTTACTGTATTTCTGCAGAGGTGCAGTTTACTGTATTTCTGCAGAGGTGCAGTTTACTGTATTTTTGTAGAGGTACAGTTTACTGTATTTTTGTAGAGGTACAGTTTACTGTATTTCTGCAGAGGTGCAGTTTACTGTATTTTTGTAGAGGTGCAATTTACTGTATTTCTGCAGAGGTGCAGTTTACTGTATTTTTGTAGAACAAATGTAGTATGTATCCACTGGTGCAGGTTATTGCTTCCACTGTCGTGAGCCAACTTAGACAGAAAGATATTTGTGAGAGTTCAATAGAGCTCATAGTTTTATACAGTCACAAAGACATACACAGTGGTTCTAAACAAGAACAATACATAAATGTAATAGTTAAATGTAACTTCTCAGACCCTACCAAGTTTCTCTCTCAATTATTTTTCTCTATGATTTTTTGCAGACAGTACTTGCCTCCACCACACGCTTGGATGAAAAAGATCTTGGGTTTCCCTTGTAGTGTTGGGCAGTTTTGTCCATTAAAATAATTGGTAATATTCTGAACTGGAACTATTGGGCCATCAACACCATGGATAGCACCAGGAAACCTGTTGTGGTTCACCTATGGAACATAATTGAGAGTAATCATTTGAATCCGGGTCACTAAATTCAATACAATGAGAAGACACAACCTTTAAGTCAGGTGATTGTAGCTAACACAATAATCCCTTCAATGTGACCCATTCCACTTCCATTGGCTACACAGCTCTGAAATGGGCACTTCTCAAAGAGACGCATGTTAAGAAAGCATGGATTTAATTTTACACAGACCTCTGTATCACACTAGGTTAAAGAATGTGCTTGCCTTGACTTCCAGCAGGTCTGTTACTGCTTTACTTCCTAGGTCGTTTCACCCCAGCAGTGTCTTCTGGTAACGTTACTGACTGAAAGGATATCAGTCAACAGGGGAAGCAGCTGATTAGTTATTAACAGGAACAGATGAAATGACCCAGGAAGCGTACCACAGTCTTAAAGCATGGCTTGCAAACAGAGATTTCTTTAACCTAGTGTACTAAACTAATGTTTACTAAAACATGTTTATTTGCTTTTTTATTTTAAAAAATGTAATAACTGAACTGCACATTTGAGACCTACATATTGAACAGTGTTGGGGAGGTTAGTTTGAAAAAGTAATCCATTACAGTTACAAGTTACCTGAACAACATTTTAACTAGTTACAGTTACAAATAGTTACTTCTCAGGTACAGTTTACATTTTATAGCAACATATTTTTATATTTTTCAGTTTGGTCAGGCTGCAACTGGAAATATTCTTATGAGATCCAGTTATGGAACCCACTGGTGCCCTTTTCCAGCTGTGAAAAGCATGTTCCTGTGACATGCAAGGTTTGTCTTGCACTGTGGAAGCACTTTCTGATTCCCACGTCATGTCTTAGCCTTTTTTAAATGTAATAAACAGTAACTGTGTAATTGTTTACATAAAGTGTAATTCATTGCCTACCTGAAAAAGGAGCCATTACAGTTACTAAAAAATCTAATCAGATTAGATTAGAGTGTCACGGCCCAATACTGATCATGAATGGATGTGCATGGTGGAAAAATGTATGAAACTTACATGTATGTATGTATGTCAGCAACAAATAAGAGAAAAGCAACATTCTGTCAGTTTATCTCAGTGCCATGTGACAGGATTATTACAACACAGCAGTGAAAGGCGGTGTGGTCTTTCTGTGACAAGGTATTCTAACCCCAACCCCAACCCTAACCCTAACCCTAACCCCAATGCCAACCCCAACCCCCACCCCAACCCCCTAACCCCCTAACCCCAACCCCCACCCCCAACCCCCATAACCCCAACCCCCTAACCCAACCCCCCTAACCCAACCCCAACCCCAACCCGCTAACCGCAGGATTATTATAACACAGCAGTCGAAGGCGGTGTGGTCTTTCTGTGACAAGGTATTCTAACCCAAACCCCCTAACTCCAACCCCATAACCCCAATGCCAACGCCAACCTCAATCCCAACCCGCTAACCTCTGTGCCATGGGACAGGATTATTACAACACAGCAGTCGAAGGCGGTGTGGTCTTTCTGTGACAAGGCATACAGCTCTTGTCTTATTGCCTATATTGGGAGAAAGGTTAATAGTATTTACAGGATGACACCAAAGCAACATTATAGACAGGGTTCCTAAAAACTAGAGATGTGCAAAGTTCTTTCTTAAGATAATGTCAAGGTGGATTTCTTATTACATTTGTATGTGACCATATAAAAAAAAAAGTTATCTTAGTTTTTGTTCTATTTCAATGGTAAAGTTTACAGATATACTTTGCTTATGTTAACCATATTTTCAAAAAATATTTGAGTGAAATTTCATAAAGTGACCAGTTATTTTGTATATATTAGCTCCCTTCTGTGGTTTCTCTGTTTCTTTTCCAAAGTCAAGGCAAGCTGAATTCCCTGTTTGGCCATCACTGGGCTTGTAAACACACTTAAGAACATAAGAACATAAGAAAGTTTACAAACGAGAGGAGGCCATCGGCCAATCTTGCTCGTTTGGTTGTTAGTAGCTTATTGATCCCAGAATCTCATCAAGCAGCTTCTTGAAGGATCCCAGGGTGTCAGCTTCAACAACATTACTGGGGAGTTGGTTCCAGACCCTCACAATTCTCTGTGTAAAAAAGTGCCTCCTATTTTCTGTTCTGAATGCCCCTTTATCTAATCTCCATTTGTGACCCCTAGTCTTCGTTTCTTTTTTCAGGTCAAAAAAGTCCTCTGGGTCGACATTGCAAATTAGAAGTCAGGTTTATGCAGGGAAGGCCACTGGGATGAAGAACAAGCAAGTCAAATTATCACTGGCCGTCCCTTTTAAAATGTGCAAGCCAAATTATCACTGGCCGCCCCTTTAAAAATGTGCAAGCCAAATTATCACTGGCAGCCCCTTTAAAAATATGCAAGCCAAATGATCACTGGCAGTCCCTTTAAAAAGCGTTTGCTACAGACTTAATTAAGTCCTATTCTTTGGATGGAGAGAAACACCTGCCAATGACAAAGCCAGAACCAAACAACTAAGTAATATGTCCCTTTTTATTTTAAATAGCAGAGTGTATACTGTTGGGAGCATAAGTGCGGGATGCAAAATCAATCCAGGTGAATTCCTCTTTACCTGCGATGTGAGGTTTCTCTTCACCTCAACAATGAAGTGAAATGACTTGAACCGTTTCTCAAGTCTGGCACAATCAATGTCAGATCCTGTGCGGTTCTTCAGGTTACTGTTTGGATGAAATTCCACGTTATTAATAATCAGGCATTGACCGCAAGGCCTTGCATCCATTCTGTACATCTGCAAAAAAATAAAGAAATAAATAGAGAGAGGGAGAGAGACAAAGAGGAAGAGCAAGAGAGAGATGTGAGAGGGAGAGAGATACTTTGCTCTGGCATGACCCCCTACTGAAAAGAGTAATTTACAATGAAATGAAAAATATATCAATTCAGATTTTATTGCATCTACATGAATAACACATCAAAGAGTTATACTGTAGTATTCTTAGTCTGATAATGTTTACATGCAATGTGTACTTCATTTTAAAAATCTGCTGCATTGCTCTGCTGTCATATAGTAAAGTGGGGCTGCTTGTCATGTTGTTTTAGAACATAAGAACATAAGAAAGGTAACAAATGAAAGAAGACCATTCGGCCCATCTTGCTTGTTTGGTTTGGTTATTAGTAGCTTATTGATCCCAATAAGGGATTTTGAGACCCCCAGGGAGACCCGACCCTTAGTGTGAGAACATTCATAGTCCTGTAGTCATGCATAGAGTCCTGTAATCATTCACAGAGTCATGTAGACTTTCATAGTCCTGTAGTCATTCATAGTCCTGTAGTCATTCATAGAGTCCTGTAGTCATTCATAGAGTCCTGTAGACTTTCATAGAGTCCTGTAGTCATTCATAGAGTCCTGTAGTCTTTCAGAGTTCTGTAGACTTTCATAGAGTCCTGTAGACTTTCATAGTCCTGTAGTTATTCCACAAAGGATGATAGCTGAATATTACGACTGTCCTCGTGTGGAAAATAACCACAGCACTATGACCGTTCCTAGAGTGTTGAGTTTAGATAACAAGTACAATGTTTAGACAATAAAGTAAGTTTGAACCTATATTTAACAGCTGGTATCAGCAAATGTTTCCTTAGATCAAGCTCTGCATCTGCTTAGCAGTGTGGTGGGTTTTGTAACAGAGCAATTCACCTGCTCACTCTGTCATCGGATTTGAATGAATGCAAGAAAGATTCCAGAATGAGATCCGATAAGAAAGATAATTCACTCAGGAACCCCGAATGTGAGAAAGTTATTGGATGTTCAAATGATGGTGTCCCCAGCCTTGAAAGAGAATGACTGGGAATGAGCCTGTTATCCCACTCAGACCCTTTACTTATTAAATACCTTCATATCCTGAAGAGGTAATCGTTTCCTCTCGAAACACATGCAAACAACTGGAATGATCTCACAAGTGCACTGTGCCTCTAAATGTTTCACATCATGGGTGGGGCTTTTGTTGCACACTAAATATATTGGTATCCCTGATGAGATAATTGTCTTCTCTTTGAATATTAATTAGAAATCTGTCCCACAAGTGCAATGGTAGCCCAAATACTATCAATTGACTAACAATGCAGAATGACTGTGTAAGACAGCTGAAACCAAAAAAAGGAAGTTTGTTATTTTTGAACATGTCGAGGGTAAGGAATAGAACCAAACAAACTCAACGTAGTCGGATCTGAAGCTTCCTCTCGTGGTCACATACTGTATATACTGGCAGCTCTCTGATCTAACTAACCTGCTATCGAGATCAGTAATAGGAGTTCTATTTGGACTGGCTTGGCTTGCATACTCAAAAACAACATTCAGGAAAAAGGCAAACCACCTTTTATACTGCTTTTTGCTGTTGGGGTTTTACTAGAGCTTGAAGATGCAATGTAACCTTCAGCTGCTGCAGGTAGTGTCTATTTGGCTCATTGTGTTTTCACAAGTAGGTTTTAAGGGGAGGAGCTTATCACTGCTTGTGGGGAATGGAAATTAAGTGGGCTGTCAACCAGTTTACTTTATGATACAAGTTCACAGAAGACTAAACTATGGAAGAATTTGGTCAATTAGGGATTAGCATTGTAAAGTTTTTTTTAGTTTAAATCTATTTTCAAATCAAGCTATGCTTATTTAACAGAACAATGAAAGTTTTCCCCATTTGACATCCAAGATTAAAGGTCTGTACCTGAAGACTGTCTCTCCTTATTCTGGGTATAGAAGGCAGCTCATCTCCTTCAGAACCTAAAACAAACAGAGCCCTGTCACTTCTTGCATAGATTTTCTTGATCAGAAATGGTCTGTATTTTTAAGAGGAAGTAGCAAGGTTTCTTAAAATATAGCGTTATACGTCCCCATGTGTTGCTACAACTGTTTGAATGATGTACTTGTCATTTTTCTTTTCGTTGTTAACATCCTGACAACTTTTTTACATGTAATAGTTTGAAGTCTGTTTCAAAGCTATTTTCAAGATGTCAGCTCTAATGGACTCATGTTTGGGATCGGACCTGATGATTAGAAAATAAAAACTAGGCTGTGTTTTCCGCATGACATCATGGGTCCTTACTGCTGTGTTATCTGTTTGGCAATGTGGGCAATAATCCTGACACTGAAATTCTAATAATAATGATACAAGCACAGCAAGAGATTTTGTTTTTGATAAGCATGCAGTGTAAAAGGCATGTGGTGTGTAATGGACTCACATGGAATGGGGTAATCATGCCTGTCCTTTCTAGATATGTGTCCTCTGTCTGGTTTGTCCATTTTCTTTTCTGCAAAATAAAACCACACCATTTAACTACAGGTATAGGGATTTGGTATTGGGATGCATATTGGGATGGGTATTGGGATGGGTATTGGGATGGGTATTGGGTTGGGTATTGGGTTGGGTATTGGGAAGGGAACGAGGGCATCATACCCACGCTGTGTTCCATCATTGTGAGGGATGGGTATTGGGATGGGTATTGGGATGGGATTGGATTGGGATTGGGTATTTGATTGGGTATTGGGATGGAAAGGGAACAAGGGCATCATACTCACGCTGTGTTCCATCATTGTGAGAGATGGGTATTGGGATGGGACTGGATTGGGATTGGGTATTGGATTGGGTATTGGGATGGGATGGGAAGGGAACGAAGGGCATCATACTCACGCTGTGTTCCATCATTGTGAGGGATGCGTATTGGGATGGGCATTGGGATGGGTTGAATGGGAAGGGAATGAGGTGGCTGAATCCCAAGGCCAGCGCTCAGGAGGTCTGCCACACGGCTCTGGTCTGTTTCCACAAGGCACTCCAGAAAGGCAGGGAAAGCCCGGCTTCCACGAGTCTCCAGGTCTATCACAAGCTGCCTGGCCTGATCTCTGCGAGGTCCTGCACCCTGAACACAGAAAAACAACAACAGCAACACCCCCCCCCCTTTAAAAACACAGCACCCTCACTTACTTACTTGCTTAGTTGCAAATGCAGTTGCACTTGGCAGTCTCTATTGCAGAAAGTAACTAGAGGTTTTAACGTATTCATTGAACAAATATCCCACAAAGTTGTACTGAAAAAAGAAGCTGAACAACCAAGGTGTTACCATTCCTATAATGCTGGGGTAATTCTGCATGTATTAGAAGTTACTATGTTGTTTGTAGGGTGTCTTATTGGATATTCTGTGAGCAAAGGTATTGATTGGGCAGGTCATAGTAAATAATCCTGCTCCAATCACAACCAGGTAGAATGGTAGCTGCTCTTTTTTTTAAAAATGTAACATTTTTCAATTTTTGGAAAACTAAAAAGCGATATGGAATTCAATATGGTAACGTAACATTCTGAATTCTATAGGGTGTGATGCAAAACTTTTGGCCATAGCTGTAATGCCCCACATATAATCTACTGTTTATCAAACTTGTTTTTCTGTCATCTAGGCAGAAAGTGATAACAGTATCAAATTGGCTACAGGGACAGACAGGCACGGCTCGGCACATGAGGCACTTTGCTGCCTGTATCGCTGCCATTGCTGATCTGCCTGTCCTTGTATGAAATATTCTCAGGCAACCAAACCAATATGTTGTTTCAGGTCTGCCGATAGTACTGACTAATTTCAATCACGGAAACAAAGCAAATACATTGTGTCAAGTTTACACAGCAGTTAACTCATTTACAGTTGCACATGATACACGCACACACACACACACAGAGCACAAGCAACAACCAGGGAAAGGAAGGACGGACATACACATTCAGATAAGAAGAGGCACTAATTGCCATGAAAATAAACTACTAATAATGATGTTATGTTCATAATTATTTGTAGTAAAGTGGTATTTTGTATTGTTTTCACAGGCTGAAGTGAAGGTGTGGAAATCTTTACCGGAGCGCAGCTCCATAGCTCCGGCTGAATTGAAGCTTTGATTGAATAAAACCTTACAACAGGATTGTATAGCTGGCCATGAAGCCACAATGTAAGATTGAATCAGGCCCATAGACAGATCAAATGTGAGAGTCTACCTTTATTTCATCAATCATGTCTTGACTGAAAATTCCTCTGGAAATCAGTCCGTCGTACAGCTGAGATGGATTCAATTCACGCACCAGCATGGAGCGGCTGCTTTGCAGAATTTTCTTGTGTCTGGAATCCATTATGACCCTGGAAAAAATTTCTATTGTAGAATAAAGAAAGAAAAAAGTCCACTGTGAAAATAGGTTTATTTGTTTTCCTATATAAATCTACATGCTAATGCATCAGTATATGTGTTGATCAGAAATGTGAAGGGTTGTTCCATGCCAGCTCAGAACATCCAGACAAATGACTCTGGGTCAACATCTCAGAATGTGACAACATTATCAGTGCTGGCCAAACAGTCCCTCGTAGTATTATCCCACAATCAGTCTCCTGGAGTTTTAACTGAACCCATGCAAGTGCATATAGGCTTAAAAAGGCAGGTTTACCTGGTGACTTGTGAATGGGACTATAGTTTACAACTGGATAATGACATGGGATAGCGTGATTGTTTATAAAATAACGTGAAGAGATTGTTTTTGCCATTTTAATCAATGTAATTCTAATATTAGATTTGTTAAGGGTTGACACTGTGCATTAGATGAACTGTGATATACAAACACGGTCTAAGGGCATTCTCCTGCAGACATATGGACACTATGTGCCTGAATTATGACATGTGTGGAACCTGTATTAACAATCTCCAAACACTATAGGATTTGATTTACTTTCTTTCATAACCTTTCGTATGATCACAATGGGGCCCCTGCCCATGTTGTTTGTACAACATTGTATAAAAGACAGAAGTCATTAAGCTTAAAGAGGAAGCAGCAGGGTTCCAAAAATACAGCATTACCCGTCCCCACACGCTGCTACACTGTTTCAATAACTACCTGTCATTTCTCTTTTCACTGTTAACATCCTGATACACTTAGAACTTTAAAGTCTGTTTCAAAGCTCTTCTCAGAATGGCCGCTGTAGTGCACTGACAGTGTCAGGATTATTGTCCACATTGTGAGGCAGGTAACACAACAACAACGATCCATGATGCTGTATGGAACAGAAAAGCCAGAGCACTTGTTATGTTTTTTGTTTCGCTCTTCCTGCAGTGATTTTGAGGACAGATCTCAAACCCCAGTGCACTTTAAAAGTATGTGTAAAAAGTTGTCAGGATGTTAACAATGAAAAGAAAAATGATAGGTATGTTATTTTAACAGTTGTCGCGACACGTGGGGACGGGGAACGCTGTATTTTTAGGAATCCTGCTACTTCCTCTTTAATGAAGGCATGAGCCTAAACGCCTGTCTATTACAAGTGAACACTTCAGAAAGCTGCAGCTTCAACAGGGGACTTTTGAAAACAATGTTTCCATGAATATATGCTGTGTGTTCAGTATGGTTCTCTATTGCTGTTTCCTTTTACATCATTATTATGCTAACTATTCCATCAAAAGTTTCTTCTAAAAAGATCTCTCCAAGCTGACTGTGAGGAAGTGGGGAAGCAGATTATTACTGCTCTGTACACTGAAGCCAATGTGCAGCATGGTTCACTGAAGTCTGTGAGATGCTAATATGCTTCCCCACAGTCACATCCTCACAATCAGTCTTAAGAACTCTTCAGAAGCATTTTTGCTGGATTTGTTATTATACTTAGAGAATAATACAGAACACAAAGATTAGTACGATATATTAAACAACAAAAAAAAAAAATACTGTATTCGTAAAATGTTGATTGTATAAAGTACATCTTTAAGTCAGCACCCTGTATCAGAGATGTGTCTACACACCGCACCTTACAGCCAGGTATTTATAGTGTGTTGCAGTTTCAGAGTAGCTATTGCAACACATTAAAATGAAGTGAAACTGACTAGACTAATGCTGCTGGTGAGGTAGTGAGATTCACACCAAACCTATGGAGAAGTGAAATTTATACAATTGGATTTTCATAATGAACGCTCCTCCCGTCAGGACTGTCTAAAAGGGTTTTCATATTTCAGACAGTTGTTACCTGTACAATGATATTGGTCATGGATGGAAATAAGACTCTTATTGCATAACAGTTTCACCAATTCTGGATTTTAACACTAGCTTGATTAGCTCCAGTGTATAGGTAAGAAGCCCAGATGTGTCTCACAGTAATAAAGCCAGGAATGGACCTAACTACTATGCAATGGGAGTCTTATTTCCATCCCTGCTGGTTAAAAAAATATGCCCATTTTTAAATTCATGTTTTGCTTCTGTATTGGTGGCCTATACAACACTAAGCACAAAAGTGGTTTCGGCTAACAATATGCTTTGCTTGAGATACAGTATTACACTATGCTTTGAGATACAGTATTACACTATGCTTTGAGATACAGTATTACACTATGCTTTGAGATACAGTATTACACTATGCTTTGAGATACAGTATTACACTATGCTTTGATTGAGATACAGTATTAACACAACCATGTCTTCCTTTCGCTCTACCTGGATTTCTTAAAGCTAAAAACATAAATCAGTCCTGCCTAACAAAGGAAGGTGCACAAAGGTGTACAGTTGTGTCAAATGTGTTTGCCTGCCTCTGACAAGCCTGCCTCTTTGACAAGGTTTACAATTTTAGAAAAGCAAACTATGAAGGTATGAAACAGAGACTAACAGAAGTAGATTGGAGTAAAATAGAGAAAACATCCACAGAAAAAGGATGGCTGTTTTTTAAAAATATAGTACTAGAGGCGCAAAACAATTACATCCCAAAAGTAGACAAATCTAAATCTAAAACAAAATGGCCAAAATGGTTTAATAGATCAATTAAAAAAAATATTCAGCGAAAAAAGGCACTTTATAGAACGTTTAAAAGGGACCAAAAACGAAGTACACAGAAAGAGTACTTGGAACTGCAAACACAAGTCAAAAAGGAAGTTAGAAAGGCCAAGAGAGAGATAGAAATCAATATTGCTAAAACCAATTCCAAAATATTTTTCCAATATTATAACAGCAAGAGAACATTCAAAGAGGAGGTTAAATGTCTAAGAGACACAAATGGCAAAATCATAGATGAAGAAAAAAAAAATAGGAAATATATTAAATGATTACTTTTCACAGGTTTTTACAAAGGAGGACACGGACAACATGCCCGACATGGCGACCTGTTCCTATCCAATTTTAAATAACTTTAGCATAACAGAGGCAGAAGTGTTAAAGGGACTAGGAGCTCTTAAAATAAACAAATCCCCTGGGCCGGATGAGATCCTCCCAATAGTACTCAAAGAAATGAAAAAAGTTATTTACAAACCACTAACCAAGATCATGCAACAGTCTCGACAGGGGTTGTACCGACAGACTGGAAAATAGCAAACGTAATACCGATCCACAAAAAGGGAGACAAAACCGAACCAGGTAACTACAGACCAATAAGCCTGACTTCCATTATATGTAAACTTATGGAAACTATAATAAGATCCAAAATGGAAAATTACCTATATGGTAACAATATCCTGGGAGACAGTCAGCATGGTTTTAGGAAAGGGAGATTGTGTCTAACTAACTGTGGCGGAGTGTCCCGCCCCTATTTATTATTATTATTTGTATTTTTGTTTGCGGCGTGGATAAAAGCACTGCGTCTTTTGTTATTGTTTTATATTTATAATTTAAAACCCTGTGAGGATGCGTGGCTGATCAGCTACTGATTATTTAACTAGCTGACAGTCACGCATCCTTACCAAACGCGTGCAGACTGTGGCCGAGGGGTAATAAGATAATTAACAGCTAGTTAACCCCTCGGCCAGAGTATAAGAACCTGCAGCTGTCCGTGCTGCGGGGTGGAGTGTACAGAGGAGAGTACGTGAGAGCGGAGAGAGAGCGAGGAGAATATAAAAAAAAACAATTGCTATATTTAAAAATATACTTGTTTCTGTTTGTTTGGCCATCGCGCCTTTTTGCTTTATGTTTTGTTATTGTTTAAATCTTTTGTTTTTGGTTTGTTTATTTAATAAATCCAGCTGAGTGCCGTAGCATTCAGCTTCACCCGCCCATACATTGTTTTGATTTCTGTACTTCCTGGTCCGTGACGTCACCACACCTCACCACTGCAAGCCATCCTGCCACACTAACCTACTTGACTTTTTGAAAATGGATAACTGCAAAGCATACAACATGGTTTATTTAGATTTCCAGAAAGCTTTTGACAAAGTCCCACATAAAAGATTAATTCTCAAACTGAACGCAGTAGGAAGGAAATCAAGGAAATGCATACACATGGATTAGGGAGTGGTTAACAGGTAGAAAACAGAAAGTACTGATTAGAGGAGAAACCTCAAAATGGAGCGAGGTAACCAGTGGTGTACCACAGGGATCAGTATTAGGTCCTCTGCTATTCCTAATCTACATTAATGATTTAGATTCTGGTATAGTAAGCAAACTCGTTAAATTTGCAGACGACACAAAAATAGGAGGAGTGGCAAACACTGTTGAAGCAGCAAAGGTCATTCAAAATGATCTAGACAGCATTCAGAATTGGGCAGACACATGGCAAATGACATTTAATAGAGAAAAGTGTAAAGTATTGCATGCAGGCAATAAAAATGTGCATTATAAATATCATATGGGAGATACTGAAATTGAAGAAGGGAACTATGAAAAAGACCTAGGAGTTTATGTTGACTCAGAAATGTCTTCATCTAGACAATGTGGGGAAGCTATAAAAAAAAGGCCAACAAGATGCTCGGATATATTGTGAGAAGTGTTGAATTTAAATCAAGGGAAGTAATGTTAAAACTCTACAATGCATTAGTAAGACCTCATCTAGAATATTGTGTACAGTTCTGGTCACCTCTCTACAAAAAGGATATTGCACTCTAGAAAGACTGCAAAGAAGGACCAGAACTATTCCTAGTTTATGTCGTATGCAGACAGGCTGAAATAATTGAATCTATTCAGTCTTGAACAAAGAAGACTATGCAGTGATCTGATTCAAGCATTCAAAATTCTAAAAGGTACACACAATGTCAACCCAGGGGACTTCTTTGACCTGAAAAAAAGAAACAAGGACCAGGGGTCACAAATGGAGATTAGATAAAGGGGCATTCAGAAGAGAAAATAGGAGGCACTTTTTTACACAGAGAATTGTGAGGGTCTGGAACCAACTCCCCAGTAATGTTGTTGAAACTGACACCCTGGGATCCTTCAAGAAGCTGCTTGATGAGATTCTGGGATCAATAAGCTACTAACAACCAAACGCGCAAGATGGGTTGAATTGCCTCCTCTCGTTTGTAAACTTTCTTATGTTCTTCTTATGTTCTTATGTAAGCCTAATACCTATTTTGGAAGCAGAAGACTTTTGTGTGAAGCACAAAGTAATTAGTGATATAAAATGTACTTTGAATTGTATTGAAATTCAAATGCAAATGTAAACAAGAACCCCCATTACCTTACATTTCCACTTACAGTGCCTTGCGAAAGTATTCGGCCCCCTTGAACTTTGCGACCTTTTGCCACATTTCAGGCTTCAAACATAAAGATATGAAACTGTAATTTTTTGTGAAGAATCAACAACAAGTGGGACACAATCATGAAGTGGAACGAAATTTATTGGATATTTCAAACTTTTTTAACAAATAAAAAACTGAAAAATTGGGCGTGCAAAATTATTCAGCCCCCTTAAGTTAATACTTTGTAGCGCCACCTTTTGCTGCGATTACAGCTGTAAGTCGCTTGGGGTATGTCTCTATCAGTTTTGCACATCGAGAGACTGAAATTTTTGCCCATTCCTCCTTGCAAAACAGCTCGAGCTCAGTGAGGTTGGATGGAGAGCATTTGTGAACAGCAGTTTTCAGTTCTTTCCACAGATTCTCGATTGGATTCAGGTCTGGACTTTGACTTGGCCATTCTAACACCTGGATATGTTTATTTGTGAACCATTCCATTGTAGATTTTGCTTTATGTTTTGGATCATTGTCTTGTTGGAAGACAAATCTCCGTCCCAGTCTCAGGTCTTTTGCAGACTCCATCAGGTTTTCTTCCAGAATGGTCCTGTATTTGGCTCCATCCATCTTCCCATCAATTTTAACCATCTTCCCTGTCCCTGCTGAAGAAAAGCAGGCCCAAACCATGATGCTGCCACCACCATGTTTGACAGTGGGGATGGTGTGTTCAGGGTGATGAGCTGTGTTGCTTTTACGCCAAACATAACGTTTTGCATTGTTGCCAAAAAGTTCGATTTTGGTTTCATCTGACCAGAGCACCTTCTTCCACATGTTTGGTGTGTCTCCCAGGTGGCTTGTGGCAAACTGTAAACGACACTTTTTATGGATATCTTTAAGAAATGGCTTTCTTCTTGCCACTCTTCCATAAAGGCCAGATTTGTGCAGTATACGACTGATTGTTGTCCTATGGACAGAGTCTCCCACCTCAGCTGTAGATCTCTGCAGTTCATCCAGAGTGATCATGGGCCTCTTGGCTGCATCTCTGATCAGTCTTCTCCTTGTATGAGCTGAAAGTTTAGAGGGACGGCCAGGTCTTGGTAGATTTGCAGTGGTCTGATACTCCTTCCATTTCAATATTATCGCTTGCACAGTGCTCCTTGGGATGTTTAAAGCTTGGGAAATCTTTTTGTATCCAAATCCGGCTTTAAACTTCTCCACAACAGTATCTCGGACCTGCCTGGTGTGTTCCTTGTTCTTCATGATGCTCTCTGCGCTTTAAACGGACCTCTGAGACTATCACAGTGCAGGTGCATTTATACGGAGACTTGATTACACACAGGTGGATTCTATTTATCATCATTAGTCATTTAGGTCAACATTGGATCATTCAGAGATCCTCACTGAACTTCTGGAGAGAGTTTGCTGCACTGAAAGTAAAGGGGCTGAATAATTTTGCACGCCCAATTTTTCAGTTTTTTATTTGTTAAAAAAGTTTGAAATATCCAATAAATTTCGTTCCACTTCATGATTGTGTCCCACTTGTTGTTGATTCTTCACAAAAAATTACAGTTTCATATCTTTATGTTTGAAGCCTGAAATGTGGCAAAAGGTCGCAAAGTTCAAGGGGGCCGAATACTTTCGCAAGGCACTGTACTCCTGAAGAGCCCTCTGAAGTGTTCACAACGAGTGTTTGAATATCACAGGTAACAAACACTACAAACTACGAGTTATTTCAATTACCAATCACAATAGAAGACAAGCAGTACTTTACCAAAGTGCTAAACTGCACGCTTACTGGGTAAAAACACAGATTCGTTTGTTAACTGAATAACTGGGTAAGACACTCCTAACAACAACCGATATACATTATCCGCCTGAGCTGATAATCGATACAGTTATACTACACAAACGCCATACCTGTGTGAACCAGCGACGATTCAACACAGGTTCTAACTGTGTTGACGATTCACTGTTCTAACACTAAACACATGATACACATAATCAATTTTAGGACCCTGAACGCACATGTATGTAATGTGTAGTAAAATACCCGTAGAATGTAAAGTTACCGGTGTTCTAAGTTTAGAACTAGTGTATTAATTTACTGTGCATTGAAAGTGAATGTAACGTAACAGTGTACGAGCAGTACTTACCAAACCAGTTCCGTATGTGATCTCCCTTGCTTACTTGTCATTTGTTAGAACCTGCTTTTGTGGTTGGCCGAGCACTGACACATACTTAGTTTCGTTTGAAATGCCTTTAATCAGTTCTAACTCACGATGCGTCCCTGAAAACGATTCAGCGCAGGTTACATTTTGTGAGTTCCTTCCTTGTTTTCATTGAAGCCACGCCTCTCGTAAATGATGCTATTACGTTGGGTGACCGGAAGCGCTTACTCAAAATTTGCAGTGCAATCTGGATGGAGAGTTAAACTGTGGTTTATTAGGTGTGAGAGAGCGAGTCGTTTTACAAAAAAATACACCTAAAGGACTGCGACTGAAAAGGCGTGTTATGTGAACTTGGAAGCGGTGCAGTCGTCTATTGATTTGGAGCTGTGGAGTATATAATCGGATTGCTGATAGGAAATTGTATGTATTTCTATTTCTGGAATGCTACAAAATGTATTTTTATTTGTCTCTATCGTTATCAAAGCCTACAATATCAGGGTGACAGTCAAATTTATTAATAGGATGTGCTCTCTTAAATACTCTGCTAAAAAAAAATCCAGTGTTTTTGTTGCTATTAATAATTAAATTACTGTTAGCCAAACCAATGGCTTTAAACCCTTTCAATAGTCCATTAGAGCTTAGTAAATGCATGTTGGTCTTTTTCAGTTAAAAACACTGTTTTTTTTCAGGTGCAGAAAAAGTCTCCATTGTTGGAGGAGACAGCAAAACCCGTAAGCTTGCAAAGCTTCATTCTCACGTATTAATACTATAGGGACCCCAGCAGAACCCTATAGCCCTAGTTTATATAGGAACACGACGGCAGACGAAGGGACATCATAGGTAGCGTATTCCAATACTGAACATGTGAATTGTTCTGTGTGTTGAGTCTACTGCGTTATTAAACAGTTACACAGTCTTGCCTTTCAAATTATGTTTTATGAATAAATTAAACGCAGAATTTATTATGAAAGCGGAAACAGCTGCGCTTATTAAGAAATGTTTGACATTGATTAAATAACATATTTTTTAGGCGAATGAAAATGACAAGACTTGTGTTTTCAACATTGCAAGTTGTTGTGTCGATTTTCCTGCTGGTGTCCTGCTGCCCTGCCTCGCTTGCTGCTGGCGAGTTTGACCCGTATACAGTGTTAGGAGTCAGAAAGAGTGCCACTCAAGCTGAAGTTAAGAAGGTTTACAAGAAACTCGCTCGAGAATGGTAAGAACTTTGCTCTTTTCTGTTAACTTGTTGCGCTGCTAATTTGTAAACTGTTTGGGGGGGGGGCTAAATATGTTTTGACTGCGCTGCACACCAGTGTGCTCTTGTGCTGTTGCATTCATGATTACAGCCAGTCTGGGAATGCTAAAGCCTCTCACACTGGCACTCCTACCCAGGTCGCAATCCCGGGTCATGTGAAACCACGTACCTGGGTCGTACCCGAGTCCCAGCAACCCACCTCGGGATGTGGGTCAATACGCTTTGACCCGGGTTGAGCGAGACAAAATGCATGACGGCCGTTCGTGAGCCGACGAAATAACAAACCGCCACGCCTGGGTGAAGGTTTCACTTCTGCAAGGAACAGTTCTGTTTATTCGGTTTAGCCATATTTTTGTTGATTTGAGACGCACCATGAGTCAGATTGCAGCAGGGGTGAAGAAACATTCGGTCTAAGCAACATTTGGGCCGACGGTTCAGTCCAGAGAAGCCTGGATGGAAGCGTCCGTAACAAGCTGCTCCCGGGTCATTGATACCCGCATTGTGTACTTGCGTCTGTCAACCAGGTCAACCCTGCTTTATCAAAAGCAGTGTGAAATCACATAGCCGACCCGCATGACACCGGGTCCTGACCTGGGTACAGCATGCCAGTGTGACAGGGGCTTAAGATACATGCTTTTAGTAGACTTACCTGCACGGTCTACACTTTTCAGTGTGGATATGGTTTTGCTGGAGAACAATATCCAGTTGATTATTTGTTGACCAGATGGCCAAATAAGGTAATTGATCAAAAGCCTTGTGTACTTTGTCGTTTGGTTCTCTGAGCCTATGGGACCCACCAACATTGGTTTCATGATGCATTTGCCACCACTACTAAAAGCAGTTTTAGCCAGTTAAGCAGGTTAGGAGATGCTTTTCTGAAGGAGAAATAGCTTTTATTTTTAGTTTTAATATTTGCAATCATTCTGAGTTTGTATTGCAATTACTAAAATACTGTGTGTTTAATTTAGTCTGTGTGTTTAATTTAGTCTGTGTGTTTAATTTAGTCTGTGTGTTTAATTTAGTCTGTGTGTTTAATTTAGAGTCTGTGTTTTAAGTGGAGTCTGTGTTTAAGGTGCTTTGGTCTGAGTTCAGAAGCTGCTTTTGTTCTGCTTGCCAGTCATAGACATGCAGTACCAGTTAGATCAGCCCAGGTATCTTTGTTAGGAAGCTCCAGCACCATCTAGTGTACAGCAACTGTAAACTGAGCTTCCATTTGTGTTTGTCAGTACACAGTAGGTGTTCAGTAGATGGCGCTGGTGCTCACGAGCATAAAGTCATGGCTGATCTAGCCAAGGCTAGGGCTGGCAACTGGTACTTTCTTTGGGAATAGCTGGTACTTTACTCTTATTTCACTGGCCAATGCACAGTTCTTCTCTTGTTTTAGTGGTTACTGATAGGAATCAAATGTCTGCAATTCCAGATTTCTAATACATACTTGAAACAAAAAAAATACATATGATGTAGGGATTCCTAAATTATGAACAATAGATCACTCAGTAACTCTCAAATAGTTTGCAAGTACACCACTTGGTTTGGAATTTCTTGCCAACATCTTAACTACTTAATCCTTTAACCATTTTGCCACGATAAAAAGTAAAATAGATTTTAGATTAATATATATCTGATGAACTTGTCTATTTGATTTTTATAGTTGTTTAAATTTTAGATTCATATCTGATGGATTTGTCTTTTATATTTATAGTTGTTTATAATAGATTGTAGATTCCTATATATCTGATGAACTTGTCTGTTTTATATTTATAGTTGTTTTTTTCCCCCCCCTCAGGCATCCAGATAAGAACAAAAGCCCTGGAGCAGAGGATATGTTTATTAAAATTACTAAATCTTATGAGGTATACTATGAATGTTGTACAGAACCTGTTGCCATCTGTCCCAGTGCTTTACTCACATACAAATATTAATATCATCTACAGGTTTCTAATATTTTTTTACTTGTTCAGTATAATTTTCAGTGTGTTCTATATGATTATCTATGGTTTCTGTTTAGGTCATTGCCTTGCTTAATAACTATTCCAGCAAAATAAACAAACGCTTCTGAAAAGACTCCTTGGAGCTGCTGTTTCTGAAACGAGGTGTTCCCAGGCTTCAGTGCCCACTGCAGCGCTACTATGCTTCTCCCCCCCTTCATTGCAACACTGCTGTGCTTCTCCTTCATTGCAGCACTGCTGTGCTTCCCCCCTTCATTGCAGCACTGCTGTGCTTCCCCTCCTTCATTGCAACACTGCTGTGCTTCCCCACTTCATTGCAACCCTGCTGTGCTTCTCTCCTTCATTGCAACACTGCTGTGCTTCCCCCCTTCATTGCAACACTGCTGTGCTTCTCCTTCATTGCAACACTGCTGTGCTTCTCTCCTTCATTGCAACACTGCTGTGTTTCTCTCCTTCATTGCAACACTGCTGTGCTTCCCTCCTTCATTGCAACACTGCTGTGCTTCCCTCCTTCATTGCAACACTGCTGTGCTTCCCTCCTTCATTGCAACACTGCTGTGCTTCCCTCCTTCACTGCAACACTGCTGTGCTTCTCCTTCATTGCAACACTGCTGTGCTTCCCTCCTTCATTGCAACACTGCTGTGCTTCCCTCCTTCATTGCAACACTGCTGTGCTTCCCCCCTTCATTGCAACCCTGCTGTGCTTCCCCACGTCCCTTTAGAAAATCAGCCTTGAGGTCTGTTCAGAGCATGTTTTGCTACAATAGATAGTAAGCATGGCAAATAATGATCTAAGCAGAATATAAAACAAACAATAGGATTTAAAACGCAGACAACCTGAAATACTAGGAAGTTGATAGTATCCATTACATTTTACAGTACACATTTTGTTTTAATGTACAGTACTAGAAATGCATTAATGTCACATACAAAGTATTATTTAAAATAACTCATTGAATTGCAGATATTTATTCTGATGCAACATCAACATTTATGTATTTATTTTTTTTTTTTACATTTTGAAACAGCTTCTGTCTAATGAAGAGAAGAGAGCTAACTATGACCGGTACGGAGAAACGGCTGGAAACCAAGGCTATGCACAGCAGCGGCAGCAGTTTCAGCACTTCCACGACAGCTTCTACTTCGATGAATCTTTCTTTCCTTACCAGTTCAACAAAGGGAGCAGAGACTTTGCAGACACTAAGTACATGTTGCATTTCTCTCAGTACATGAACGACATTGTCCCCGACAGCTTTAAAAAACCGTACCTTATTAAGATTACCTCGGACTGGTGTTTCAGCTGCATTCACATTGAGCCTGTGTGGAAAGAGGTTGTGCAGGAGCTGGAAGCCCTGGGTAAGTGCTGCTTCTTACACTGAATGACATTTACAATAAGAACTGTGGCTGGAGGAGCAAGAGCTGCTCCTTTTTCATGTATTGTGTAGAGTTTCATGACCCCTGCTAGGATCCCGTCAATGGGGTAGAGAGAGCTGACTGTACATGTCTAACACTAGAGTTTCCCATGTATCTGGAGCTGTGGTGCGACTGGGTGAGAACGTTCTTCAGTACACATTATTGAGAGTAGCATTATCTAGGGTTAGGGTTATAGTCATAATAAATTAAGCTTCCCTTTATGTTGTGGGCGATACACAGCAGCTTTCTAGTAGATGATGCTGGTTCTTAATACACTTTGACACTTGTGTTACACATTTAGCAACAATAATTAACAAAACACCAAGTCTAGAGAATAAACAAATAACACAGTAATAATAATAGACTTCTCTGAATGATTACAAAGGTAAGGAGTAGAACTATAGACGTGTAAGCTACTTGCTGTGCTCATGATTTTAGATTCTGGTATAGAAGGCAAACTCGTTAAATTTGCAGACGACACAAAAATAGGAGGAGTGGCAAACACTGTTGCAGCAGCAAAGGTCATTCAAAATTATCTAGACAGCATTCAGAACTGGGCAGACACATGGTAAATGACATTTAATAGAGAAAAGTGTAAAGTATTGCACGCAGGCAATAAAAATGTGCATTATAAATGTCATATGGGAGATAGTGAAATTGAAGAAGGGAACTATAAAAAAGACCTAGGAGTTTATGTTGACTCAGAAATATCTTCATCTAGACAATGTGGGGAAGCTATAAAAAAGGCCAACAAGATGCTTGGATATATTGTGAGAAGTGTTGAATTTAAATCAAGGGAAGTAATGTTAAAACTTTACAATGCATTAGTAAGACCTCACCTTGAATGTTGTGTTCAGTTCTGGTCACCTCGTTACAAAAAGGATATTGCTGCTCTAGAAAGAGTGCAAAGAAGAGCAACCCAAAGAATTATCCCGGGTTTAAAAGGCATGTCGTATGCAGACAGGCTAAAAGAATTGAATCTATTCAGTCTTGGTGATCTGATTCAAGCATTCAGAATCCTGTAAGGTATAGACAATGTCGACCCAGGGGACTTTTTTGACCTGAAAAAAGAAACAAGGACCAGGGGTCACAAATGGAGATTAGATAAAGGGACATTCAGAACAGAAAATAGGAGGCACTTTTTTACACAGAGAATTGTGAGGGTATGGAACCAACTCCCCAGTAATGTTGTTGAAACTGACACCCTGGGATCCTTCAAGAAGCTGCTTGATGAGATTCTGGGATCAATAAACTACTAACAACTAAACGAGCAAGATCGGCTGAATGGCCTCCTCTCGTTTGTAAACTTTCTTATGTTCTTATGTGCTGTGCTTCCCTCTTGTAGGTGTGGGGATTGGTGTAGTGGATGTGGGATATGAACGTCGCCTGGCGAACCACCTCGGAGCACACCGCACACCCTCTATACTTGGACTCATTAATGGGAAAGTTACGTTCTTTCATTATGCTGTGGTGAGGGAACATCTGCGGCAGTTTGTGGAGAACCTGCTTCCAGCAAGACTTGTGGAGAAGGTATGTAGATTATACCATGCTAGAAATACACATCCAGTATTGGACATGGTCAGTTGGATATTGGGCCAGGACGGCTCGGTGATTTGACACAAGTATGCAAGGTGATCAAAATAATGAGAGATTCACTTGGAAAGAAATGCCTTCAGAGAAGCTAATGAAATGCATTTCCATCAGACCCTCTTTGACAGTCAGTTTTACAAAAGCACATGTTACTGTAATGGAATTGGCTTTTATCTACAGCTGTGCTGGGACTCGGTTGCTAATTAATCATTCACTTGAATCCCGGCACAGTCTGCATGTGAACTAGATGGGAGATGTTTGTGGTGTTAAATCTGGGTGGGAGATGTATGTGGTGTTAAATCTGAAACAAAAACACATTGGAAGTGTGAAAAAATGGCAAATTATCAAAAGTGCCCAGCCA
Organism: Acipenser ruthenus; assembly: GCF_902713425.1. Classification (NCBI taxonomy): domain Eukaryota; kingdom Metazoa; phylum Chordata; class Actinopteri; order Acipenseriformes; family Acipenseridae; genus Acipenser; species Acipenser ruthenus. The sequence continues at coordinate 11,143,215 of NC_081208.1, read as the reverse complement.
TTTAAAGTGGAGATATCAAAAACACAAACCAAGTTTCAAGAAACTATAACTGGCAGCGGACGATCTAATCGGCCCAGGTGTTTGCTTTTAGGATGTGCAGTCTGATTGAATCGGCCCAGCTGCGCACACGGTCTTTACCGCTGTTATTCTCGTATTAAAAGTAATGGACTGCTTTCAAAACTACACTACCCAGAAGCCCAGCTATAACGTGTGTGTTATGCTTTTGTATCTATTTGGCTATTGGATAACGTGAAATCAGGTGGTTTTGTGGGTGTTTCAGTTGGCGTTGCACTGTCGGTCTGTCTCTTGTGCAGTGCTGCCTGCTTGTGTGCTGTGTGAGAGGAGTGATTTGAAAAAAACAACTAGCTGTTTTATGAGAGTTTATTGTGTGGAAAAATTTTGGAGTTGTATATACAAAAAAATCAAAAGTACCTGAAAAAAAACTATAGTCAAAGTAGGTTAAGGTAGGTTAATTTAAGGTATGTATTTATTTAGTTATTATCGCAAATCCGTTGCCTCTTCACCCCTCAACACAAGGAAACGATACAGTGGTACTTTAGTTTTATAATTTATTATTCCTAATGTATCATTAACTCCTTAATAATACTATTAGCCCCTTCAACATGTTTTTTTTAATTTGTCAAAAAAAGCAACAACAAAAAAAGAATATTCTTATTATTATTTCATAACAGCAACAGTATTTTGATAGTTTTAAAATCACTCATTTCTCTTTGGCTAGCTTTTTCTTTCTTTCTTTATATTATATTACAGTGAAAATACAAATTGTTACACTTTCAAATTCTAGCAAGTTACAAGCTTACCATTGCCATTAATCAATAAAACTTTTTTTTATTTTTTTTACTTCAAATAGTTCATGTTAGTTCAGCTCTGAGTTAGTCTTCATCATCCGGGTGGCTGTTGTAAAATTGAGCTGCAGCGTTCTCCAGCCAGGTCGTCGTGAGACGCTGGCGTTGAGCACAGAAAAGAATCCCAAGTCTGGTGTTTACGTTTCCTTTCATTCAATTTATGTTTAGCACTTCCCATGTATTCTGCAATGGTGTGCCTGCGGGTGTAATCTACAGCCGTACTGCATGAAGTACAAAACAGCACATTGCCGTCACCGTGAAATCTGTCCTTGACAAACTCCTTGACCCGATCTTCAGGTTTGATTGTTGTTGTTTTCGGCATCTTTGAACAGCTCTGAATACTGACTGAAGTAAACTGAAGCCTCATTCAACACTGAGCTTGAATACCGGAAGAAGTTTTATTAGACAGGCATGTTTATGTAAATTTAAAGCAAAGTTGTCTGTGTTAATGTTTATATATGGTTGTCACAAAGACGGCCGGAGTGGGTGGTGTCAGACCAGAGCCAGGAAATAAACAACGGAGATTTGGGGTTTTGGTTAAGCTGAGCGCGTGATCGCGCTCAGCATTTAATAATTAACAGAACAGAAAATAAAAGGTTTGAACAGACAAAAACACTGGACACGGCACTTGCGCCAAAATAAATAGACAAACAAAACGTACTAAACACTTAACAAACAGTGCACGGAGAGACAAACAAACACGGTGAGTACAAACACTTATAGATTATTATTTTCCTTTACTTTACGTTCTCCTTCTCTCTCACCCGTTCTCCACTCTCGAACACCCAACCCCGACTGAATGAAACGTGCATCTATTTATGCAGTTGTACCGAGACTCGACTGCTAATCAATCATTCAATTGGAGTCGCGGTACAACTGCACGTGAATAAATAAAGTGCAATTCCCCGTGCTCACATATTACATTTTACTTGCACGTGAAGTGCTGTGCCATCCTCGTGCCTAAATACAAATATACATTTTAAACACTCGTGTTACACAGACCCGTTTATATCCCGTGTACCAATGACTATACACCAACATTTAACACACCCAACATACAACATATAACACAGAAAATACACACAGGGGCGGGCACTTCATCACAATGGTACTTATGTTGATTTGTTTATTATCAAACCTTGCGTGTTTTTTTTTTCCCCTCCCCAAATGTAAAACAAAAAAATCTCCGGCATCATAGAAAATGCACGTTTTTATTCCACAGCAAATGGACTCCTTGGATCGCTGCTACTGAGCTACATAATCAAATTGGTCATGTGATATGAAAAGACGGCCCTCGGTCTGCTTTGCTTCATATAGATGTAGGGCCAGCTCTGGTCCCGGATTGCAGGCCCTGGGCCACATCGAAACAGGGCCTACATCTAGAGCAGCCCTGGTCCCGGATTGCAGCCCCTGGGTCACATCCAAACAGGGCCTACATCTAGAGCGGCCCTGGGCTGACGTTTCTTTTTTGGAGTGTTCACATGTGAGGAAAGGCGGCCCTGGGACGCTTAAATTGCAAGTGTGAGGGGTCTTGGTTGCCCATTTAGTGATACATGGAGACTGGCAGAAAGGCTGCCAGTCATTCTGCTCCTCAGATCCTGAATGTTTGATGATGAGTCTCGGAGACTCGGCGCTGCATATTTTCTAAGAAGGAAACGATTTTAAATTGCATTTGATATTTTTGGCCTAACACTCTTTTGCTTCTTGCTCTCAGGTCACGGATCAGAACTACATGCAGTTCTTGAATAGCTGGCATGAAGAAAACAAACCACATGTGCTGCTGTTTGATCAAGTGCCTGTTGTACCTCTTTTATATAAGGTGAGCGGCCCTTCCTTTGAAATGAAACATGTCTAATGCAAGCTGCTTTACCATTCTAGAACTTTGACGTTGTAAAGAAGATTCTTTAACTATGTACTGTGTGCTTGTTTTACGTGCAGATTTAAGCATCGCATATTGAGGAACAATTCAAACTCCATGTCCCCTCCAATAATAATTCTCTCCCTCACACAGCTGACGGCTTTTGCCTATAAAGATTATGTCCGATTTGGATACGTCGACCAGGGTCTGGTTGAGACCGAGGCTTTGCTCCAGCAGTACAAGATCAACACATACGCTCCCACCATGTTACTCTTCAAGGAGAGCACAGACAAGCCTGCTGACATCATTCAGGTATTTAATATCTCTCTGAACTCAATTGTGAGATTCTGTACAATGCAAATGGCATGATTAGAGAGTTGCAGTTGGGAGGTTTGCATCCTTCTACAGTATAATATTTGATATTTCAGATTGGTCAAATTCTATAACAAAACAATAAGTATTCAGAAAAGATGTTGGTTCTAAATGACAGTAAACGCCTTGTGTTTTAATCCAGAGTATAACAGTAGACTGTTTAACAAAAATGCACTTGTCCCTTATTTATCAGCCACGATTGCTTTATTATTACACAGGTGACACAGGCGTTATTAGGATAGAGTCAATGTTTGCGTTTTTAATGGTAGGCAATTTTTATGCCACTCTGCTTGCATTGTGAATATCTTAAATATCTCACAACTCAGACTAACTCAACTGATGCAGGTGTGTTTGCGTCCGAGGTGAGACGATGGCTCAAAAGCACAGAAAGGGCAGCTCTACTGAAGAGGAGACTAGAATAATAGCTGACTAAAAGAAAAAGAATAGAAGTGAGATTTGACACTAAACGATGTGAAACGTATTACAAACGATACCACGCGATTACTGCGTCACTATAGTCTACATATTAAAAATAATTATCAGTTCATATTTAATACATTCAAATGTTTCCAAACCAAGGTAAACCTGTCCATAGGGACGATAAACCAATGAGAAACGTCTAATTTATACCACACGATTAAAGAAGTATGATAGACAGTGATAGACATATGACGGTGCTTTTTAATATATAGAGGCTGTGATACAGTTTTCAAGATGTTTTGCCCTGTTGTGTCCCTTCTGGGCAGTTTTGTCTTCACCTGGCTTTCAAATTAGTTGGGTGAAGTCAAACACATGCAGAAAATGTTTCCCAACATTGTGATTTGTGGAAAACATATTTTTGGAATTTCACAGTTGTCAGTGAACTTGCTTCTTCACCACTCCTTGAAGTTAAAAAAAAAAAAAATGTGGAAGGTTTGTTTCTCCCACAGCACCCGTTTTAGATTTCACTCGCAGCACAACTTTTCCTCAAGGCAGAACTTAGGGATCCATCCCTTCAGCTGCCCTTGCGAAACGCACATCCCTTTTGATATTTGGCCCTCATTTCTTTGTTTACAGTTCAATATATTTGAATGTAAACCTGCTTTTATATTGTGCATTTGCAAAGTAATTTACATGTTAAGTTACGGAATTTGTAGGAAAAGAGGAAATTACATCTGTCACATTTTTTTTGTAAAATACATAATTATACATTGTTAGTTTAACACTTTTTAATATAACAATGTACAAAATTGACTCTTTAAATTTCTATACAATAGGCATTATAAAGTTTATAATTATGCCCAGATGACATGTCCCAGTGTGACCAAGCCCAAATAAAATGATTCAGCAGCTCCAGTTCTGTAGGAAACAAGCCCAGCTCAAGTTGTATCCATGACACACACACTAACCCACCCATCTCCTGATCAGCAGCTCCAGTTCAATAGGAAACAAGCCCAGATCAAGATGTACAGTGCCTTGCGAAAGTATTCGGCCCCCTTGAACTTTGCGACCTTTTGCCACATTTCAGGCTTCAAACATAAAGATATGAAACTGTAATTTTTTGTGAAGAATCAACAAGAAGTGGGACACAATCATGAAGTGGAACGAAATTTATTGGATATTTCAAACTTTTTTAACAAATAAAAAACTGAAAAATTGGGCGTGCAAAATTATTCAGCCCCCTTAAGTTAATACTTTGTAGCGCCACCTTTTGCTGCGATTACAGCTGTAAGTCGCTTGGGGTATGTCTCTATCAGTTTTGCACATCGAGAGACTGAAATTTTTGCCCATTCCTCCTTGCAAAACAGCTCGAGCTCAGTGAGGTTGGATGGAGAGCATTTGTGAACAGCAGTTTTCAGTTCTTTCCACAGATTCTCGATTGGATTCAGGTCTGGACTTTGACTTGGCCATTCTAACACCTGGATATGTTTATTTGTGAACCATTCCATTGTAGATTTTGCTTTATGTTTTGGATCATTGTCTTGTTGGAAGACAAATCTCCGTCCCAGTCTCAGGTCTTTTGCAGACTCCATCAGGTTTTCTTCCAGAATGGTCCTGTATTTGGCTCCATCCATCTTCCCATCAATTTTAACCATCTTCCCTGTCCCTGCTGAAGAAAAGCAGGCCCAAACCATGATGCTGCCACCACCATGTTTGACAGTGGGGATGGTGTGTTCAGGGTGATGAGCTGTGTTGCTTTTACGCCAAACATAACGTTTTGCATTGTTGCCAAAAAGTTCGATTTTGGTTTCATCTGACCAGAGCACCTTCTTCCACATGTTTGGTGTGTCTCCCAGGTGGCTTGTGGCAAACTGTAAACGACACTTTTTATGGATATCTTTAAGAAATGGCTTTCTTCTTGCCACTCTTCCATAAAGGCCAGATTTGTGCAGTATACGACTGATTGTTGTCCTATGGACAGAGTCTCCCACCTCAGCTGTAGATCTCTGCAGTTCATCCAGAGTGATCATGGGCCTCTTGGCTGCATCTCTGATCAGTCTTCTCCTTGTATGAGCTGAAAGTTTAGAGGGACGGCCAGGTCTTGGTAGATTTGCAGTGGTCTGATACTCCTTCCATTTCAATATTATCGCTTGCACAGTGCTCCTTGGGATGTTTAAAGCTTGGGAAATCTTTTTGTATCCAAATCCGGCTTTAAACTTCTCCACAACAGTATCTCGGACCTGCCTGGTGTGTTCCTTGTTCTTCATGATGCTCTCTGCGCTTTAAACGGACCTCTGAGACTATCACAGTGCAGGTGCATTTATACGGAGACTTGATTACACACAGGTGAATTCTATTTATCATCATTAGTCATTTAGGTCAACATTGGATCATTCAGAGATCCTCACTGAACTTCTGGAGAGAGTTTGCTGCACTGAAAGTAAAGGGGCTGAATAATTTTGCACGCCCAATTTTTCAGTTTTTTATTTGTTAAAAAAGTTTGAAATATCCAATAAATTTCGTTCCACTTCATGATTGTGTCCCACTTGTTGTTGATTCTTCACAAAAAATTACAGTTTCATATCTTTATGTTTGAAGCCTGAAATGTGGCAAAAGGTCGCAAAGTTCAAGGGGGCCGAATACTTTCGCAAGGCACTGTATCTATGATACACACACACACACACTAACCCACCCATCTCCTCTGAAGGAGTACGTTTCCATGCCAATAAGCCTGGATCACGTCTGGAGATGTTCTGAAGATTCATCAGGCTCTTTTCCTGTCTTTCAGGCTAGAGGAATGAAGAAGCAAATCATTGATGAGTTTGTTTCCAACAATAAGTTCCTCTTGGTTCCCCGACTCGTAAACCAGAAGCTCTTCGAGGAGCTGTGCCCAGTGAAACAGTTCCATCGGCGGAAAAAGTAAGAGAGCTGTTACCGGGTTCTTGTTTCTGTGTCCTACCTGACAACACTGTGTCAGTATTTATGATATCCTTTTATATAGAATCAGTGATTCATCGCTTAGTTGTTGTTCCCACTTAAAACATGGAATTCAACTGAAAGTCGTTCATTTGAAAATATGAATAGATCTCAAGAATGACTAAGTTTCAACTCCAGCACTTTCTTGGTTTGTAGCATATGGTATAAAGACGTGTGAATACTGTGGTGTTTTCAATGCAAGCAACATAGATTCACTGATGAATTCACAATTTTCAAACTAACCCACAGTTTTGTGACAAATCCACAGTTCAGTTGAACTAGAAAATGAGTCCATTAAAAGATCAAAGGTGTGACAATATAAAAATATTTTAAGATGGAAATCTCAATATTCTTTGCTTAAATACGTGGGTTTGAACTACAATTTTTAGTATTTTTTATAATAAACGGTTCCCTTATCATTTTATAATGTTTGCAGTAGTGTTCGACCTGAAGAGAGGACTATTTAAGAGCCCTGTTTGTTTATCTCTAGAGTTCCAAAGCAACATGTTGTCAATGGTGTCAAATGGAGCTGAAATACCCCAAAGTACATTAGCAGAATGAGCTCCATTCTCAACATTGATATGAGCATCCCAGCAAGCACGGCCTCTCTGCTATGATGAAGTCTAAAGCCAGATTGAAAACATTCAAATAGGTCACTGTCTGTAGAGGATGCAGGAGCTGCTTGGCAACAACACGCTCAAAAATCTTTGAATTTGAGAACTAGAAATGGGAGTTGAGAACAAAAACAAAGAATCCCCTGTAGCATATTCTCAAGGTTATGTCATAGCAGGTTGACTATTGTAAAGTGAGACCAATCAAAGAATACAGCTGTGTAGCAAGCACCAAGACGATAACTCGGTGTACTGTCTCTATAGAGCTGAAACTTCACAGAAGAGGCTCTGTGGCAGCCCCGTTGGGTCAGTCAGTCACACATTCACATGTGGGGGGGGTGGGGTTTGCTGGATGCTGAGTTAACTTGAGCTGCAGCATGGAGATTGGAGCAGCACCGGCACATTGAAGAGATGGATGGACACTGCCAATGCTGAAGGACAGATTAATAGTATGAGCCAAGAATGGAGCCAGCTTATTCCCATACTGGCAAACTAAACTACAGAGCAGGTAGCAGATTCGACCGTACAAATCAGGTCCAAGATGTCGCTGGATGAAGCTGCTGTGATAGTTAGGACAGGGACTGTCAAGTCCTGCTCATCAAAGAGAGAAGTTGTTCAGATCTCATGACGAGCTTCTATGTGTACCCTGTTTTTTAGGTATTGTGTCCTGTTGGTAACCAGTGGAGAGGACTCCTTTACCAATGGAAATGAGGAATTCCTCTCGTTTGCTGCTTCTAACACCAAAGAGATTTTTAGGTTTGCCTACGTCTATCAGAAACAGCAACAAGCCTTGTGTGATGTGTTGCTGAAGGACATGGAGAGCGTCCCATCTCAGGTACTGTATACCTGGCTGCATTGTTCAGGGCATTGCAGAATAATAATAATAATAGCTTATATGAATGATCCCATGGCACTTAACCATTAAAATGTATAAAACAATGGAATTATGGAACCCATCAAAACGCTTTACATATAATAAAACAAAATATAGAAACAAGGCATCAAGGCCATCTAACGAAGCGTTGCATTGGCTCTGCTGCTCCCTGTTACTGGTTCACCTCCTCATGCTGCAGCGCACCCTACTGGCCAGGCTCCAGTGAGCTTGAGCATATGTATTGATGTATTTCTTTCTTATTTGTAGGTTTTAATTCTGGAGAGGCGCAACACAGCAGGAAAGGTGAGCTATAAAGCAGTGCCAGGCGGGTGGAATGGAAGTGAAGAGGAGAAGTTTCAACTTCAGGAACAGCTGGAGCTGCTGCAGAAGGACCCTGCTTTCCTCACCAGCGTTGCTGTACTTCCAGAGCTCAACAACGAGTTTGCTTCTGTAAGTTTCATGACTTCAAAGTATTTCACCTGTATTACAAGAGAGTAAAACATCCCGTTTACAACAAACCAATGACTTTACCTTTGTATGTTGTGTTATATGTGTCACATATTTAATCAACTGTTCTGATATTTGTATTCATTCATCCTGGGTCATAAATGAGCTAGCTATTCCCAGTGTATTCCTGGCAACATTCATTAAAAGAAGTAGAAATGTCTTGCGTCTGTATCGCAATAATACCTCCCCCTACAACAACACTGATGCTGTTTTTCTGTTTCCACAATTCATTCAATCAGATTATTAGCCTAGTTGAGGGAGTTGAGTGTTGATGTGGATGAGACTGCAGCAACACACAGAAGGAAGTTCCTGCAAATGCTACCCAAATTCATTCGCAAAATGTGTTCAATTTCATTCCCCATCTGAATTTTAAAAGGAGTCATATAGTTAACCTGATCTAATACTTTAAGTGCATCACAAAAACCAGAGCCAGAGGTCACAGTTGGAAATTACAGAGAGAGATCAATGAGCCACAAGGAACCCCTTATATGGGTAGATTGGCCTCCTCACATTCGTACATTTTCTTATCTCTTAATAGAAATATCAGAGTAATTGTGATGACCTCTATGTTGAAATGTACATCTGTCTCTCTGATACATACCACACGGGCTGCAGCACAGGTAAAGTCATGCATTTGTTGTAAACCCTACAGGGTGTTCTCTGGCCTTGTAGAACTGGTGCTAATGATCTTTCAAACAAGGCAATGGTGTGAATCCTCTTCATGCACAGATGGATGAAATGGGGCAGCATGTTCTCATATTAGAAGGGGCCGCGCCACTACAGCCAAAGTTGCTCTAGTGAAAATCTTTCAAGATCTGAAAGTATGTAATATTCCATTTCATTTGTGACTAATGTTTTAGCTGAGGGTATTAGAACTGCTCAATGGTAGTACTAGTCACAATAATGCTACCATTTTATAAGCATTGTGTCCGATGAATGTTCAAGGCATCTTTTAGATATCACAGGTTTGCAAAGCATTCATTGTTGGAGGTTATTTGAAATTGCATTAACCCTTTACTACCTGGTGCCTAGTGACAGCATATCAAAAGCTCAATGCTAACTACAAAAAGAGTTTAGTTTGGGGTCCTAACCTGTATTATGTTTGGGGATTTTAGTTTAGCTTTGCAGTATTTTTCACTCTTTGGGATTTTAGTTTAGCTTTGCAGTATTTTTCACTCTTTGTGATTTTTTTTTTTTTCTATTTTAGATGTTTCTTCTGCAGTGGATCTATGCTGCGTATGACTATGTCTCCCAGATTGGTGATGATTTACTTCACAACAACTGGTATGGACGTCTACAGTATCAAACACCTTGGTCCTTCACTTCACATCCTTTTGGAACATTGCTACATTGCAACATTGCAAACTTGCGTAATCTAGTTTTTCTGCCCTGAAACTCTTCCCATTTTTACCCTACCTTTCTCTGTTTAAACACCATGGCCTATATTCTCACCTACTGACAAACCACATGCACATAGTAAAGTATTACATGGAAAACCAGGCCATAAAGCTCATGAACAGAGTTAGACACTGACACTAATCCTGGTTGAACAGAGTTAGACACTGACACTAATCCTGGTTTTCTTAACTCACCTTCTTTGGTATAATTCTGAAATCGTACTCCTCACAGCATGAGAAAGTCTTCACTCCATAGGGTTTCTTTGACAAGCTGTTCCTGCAGCTGTATTGAACAGGGTCTGATTCAGTCGTTTAAATACATATTTCATCCAGGGTAGTTCTGGAACCCAGGAGTTCATTAAACCCAGAATGGCTCAAACTGCAGTACAGTGGTTAAAGAAAAGGGCTTGTATCCAGGAGGTACACGGTTCAAATCCCACCTCAGCCACTGATTCATTGTGTGACCCTGAGCAAGTCACTTAACCTCCTTGTGCTCTGTCTTTCGGGTGAGACGTAATTGTAAGTGACTCTGCAGCTGATGCATAGTTCACACACCCTAGTCTCTGTAAGTCGCCTTGGATAAAGGTGTCTGCTAAATAAACAAATAATAATAATTTGTTTTGTAGGCGTGAAATGATGCCTCTCCTGTCCTTGATCTTCTCTGCACTCTTCATCTTGTTTGGAACAGTTGTTATTCAGGCTTTCAGGTAAGTTAGGATTTGCATTTTATTGTCTTCAGGAGCATTTAAAATATACAGTGGTTTGCAGAAGTATTCCCCCCCTGCAAAGTTTTCACATTTTGTTGGCAGCTGAGCGTAGTCGACGCTTTCAAATTAGACTTTACATGTAGAATCTACACAAACTACTCCACATTGATAAAGCTAAAAAATGCATATAGAATATAAATAAGTAAGACGTACAGAGAAAAGCAGATTAATCTCGGTTGCATAAGTATTCAAACCCTTTGCTACTGCAGCCCTAGTCATCTCATCAGCTCAGGTATAAATGATTTGTTTGAAAGGTCACAAAATTAGTGAAATGGTTTCAGCCTGTGTGTACTCAAAGTGGTTTAACTTGTAGATAATTTCCCTGAAGACTGAGCAAAAATTTCACCATCTTACTATGCAAAGCTAGTAGAGACCTATCCAAAAAGACTCTTCTACCAAGTACTGACTTAAGGGGCTGAATCTTATGCAACCAGTAAATTTCATTGTGTACATTTTCTTTGAAAGTTTTGCTGACATTTAACCCCCTCCTCATATAACAATGTTCAGTTTAGCTTTGGATAAAATAACTGAAAAACTGTGCATACTTTATTTGTAATTCAACAAAATGTGACATTATTGGTAGGAGGTGAATACTTCTGTATGTATAATATATATAAATAACTAGGAACTGGGGAGGGGAGGAAGTCTGAAGAGGGCTGCCATGAAATTGAAGTCAGATATCTAACCAGTTCCACTACTCTCTGCCATTGCCTTTGAGCAGACCCAGGGGGGTGTTCCAGTAATCTGCATATCCCTATTACCTCTGCTCAATCACACGCTGTTAATGGAACCCATTCTACACTTGGCTTTATTTAATGTTAGGTCTCATAAAGCTCCCTAATCAGTGATTTTATTGTGGACTATAACCTTGATATTGTATCTTTAACTGAAACTGAGGGTCGTAATCGGCGCACAGATCTGCATCTTCATTACTTTGCATGGAAAAGCCATCAAGCTAAATATAGGAAGGCTCTGTCCCAGGCTAGATCTTCATACTATTCTAACCTGAGTGAAACAAATACAAATAACCCTAGGTTTCTTTTCAGTTCCATAGATAAATTAGTAAATCCACCTTCTAATGCTTCTACCCTCACAACTGGCTCCTCTTTTAGCTGCAATGACTTCTTAAAGTTTCTCCAAAATAAATGACTTGACATTAGAGATCAGATTTTACAGACGCCTTCTATTATAGACCATTCTTTCTTGCCTGAACCTGTTAGACTGATAGAGTGACGTTGGAGGCTTTTTCTCTGATTACCTTACAAGACCTGACAGCATTAGTTCTGCATATGAGACCTACTACTTGTGCCCTCGATCCAATCCCTGCCAAATAATTAAAAGATGTTTTCTGTGTTATTAATACACACATTTTAACAATTCTGAATGAGTCACTTTCCTCTGGTATAGCTTCTGAATGAGTCACTTTCCTCTGGCATAGCTTCTGAATGAGTCACTTTCCTCTGGTATAGCTCCCTCTGCATTTAAGGTTGCGGTGGTAAAGCCTCCACCCTAAAGTCCTCAGCAACTATAGGCCAATATCCAGTCTGCCATTTTCATCAAAGGTTCTGGAGAGAGTTGTTACTAATCAATTACACAAGTTTCTAACTTGCAATACTGTATTTGAGAAATTCCAGTCTGGATTTCATTGCACCGAGACGGCCCTTGTTAAGGTAGTAAATTATCTTTTGATAAGCTCTGACTCTGGCTTTCCTTCAGTTTGAATTATCTTTTGATAAGCTCTGACTCTGGCTTTCCTTCAGTTTGAATTCTCCCAGATCTAGGTGCTGCTTCTGATACTGTGGACCATTCCATTATATGGAATCGTCTTGAAAGTTCAGTGGTTTGCCAGGAGGTGTCCTGTCTTGGTTTCGGTCTTATCTTTCCGATAGGTTCCAGTTTGTCTCTATTGGGGAGATGAAGTCTGATTTGTCAGAAGTTGCCTGTCGTGTTCCGCAGGGCTCTATCTTTGGTCCTTTGTTGTATTCATTATATATGCTGCCATTAGGTGACATTATCCGCAGGCATGGAGTGAATTTCCATTGCGTGCAGATGACACGCAGTTATACTTGTCTTTTAAATCCAGGCAATCCTTCTACTGGGGTGCTATTAGCTGCTTGCAAGTGTTTGATGTCACTGAACTTCTTAATGTTGAATTCTGATAAAACAGAGGTCATGCTGGCGGGATCACAGCACCAACTAAAGTTAGACCTTAGCAGTCAGTCTTTCATCAGAACAAAAAACTGGAAATGACAAATTTGGAGGTCATTTTTTGTCCTGATCGATCATTTGAGACTTGTATTAGGAAAATATATTTGAGAAAGCTTAAATTTAGACCTATTATTTCTGTACCTGATGCTGAGAGGCTAATGCATGGTTTTGTTTCATTAAGAATTGACTATTACAATGCACTTTCTCTGCTATTCCAGAACATTTGCCGCTGCAAGAATACTATCCAAAACCAGAACAAGTGAACAAATTACCCCTTGGCCTCTTTGCACTGGCTCCCTGTGCAGTTTAGAATACATTTTAAGACTTTGCTTTTAACAGATAAAGCCCTCAGTGGATTAGCACCCAGTTATTTGCAGGAGTTGCTGACCTCGTGCACTCCTAGCGCACTCTCAGATCACAGGATACGGGGCTGCTGGTTACTCAACCTGTATACTCCTAACCGCACTCTCAGATCACAGGATGCAGAGCTGCTGGTTACTCACCCTGTATACTTCTAACTGCACTCTTAGATCACAGGATGCGGGGCTGCTGGTTAGTCACCCTGTATACTCCTAACCGCACTCTCAGATCACAGGATGCGGGGCTGCTGGTTACTCACCCTGTATACTCCTAACCGCACTCTCAGATCACAGGATGCGGGGCTGCTGGTTAGTCACCCTGTATACTCCTAACCGCACTCTCAGATCACAGGATGCGGGGCTGCTGGTTACTCACCCTGTATACTCCTAACCGCACTCTCAGATCACAGGATACGGGGCTGCTGGTTACTCACCCTGTATACTCCTAACCGCACTCTCAGATCACAGGATGCGGGGCTGCTGGTTACTCACCCTGTATACTCCTAACCGCACTCTCAGATCACAGGATGCGGGGCTGCTGGTTACTCAGGGTGAATAGAAGCAGTATGGGAGGAAGAGCCTTTTCTTGTAAGGCTACAGAACGCTCTGCCTTATTCTGTCAGAGAAGCCAGGACTCATACTGCCTTTGAATCAGGTCTGAAAACACATTTTTACAAACTAGCCTTCTTATCATAGTTTTTTATTATACAATGTAACTGCTTTGTTGTCCTTTTCTAATTTCAAATTGTATTCATGTTCCTATTATGTTGTTTATATTCTTTTTATATGAACTGGCTTTCTTTCTGTTACCAAATTTTGTATTTAACTGTTTTATTACAATGGATTAGTTTAACTTTCTGTTAAGCACCTTGGGGTGCTATATAAATGTGACTAAGTGAAATAAATAAATACATTTTAGTGCTGTATACACTTGCATTAGTGTCAGTTCATTTACACATTAGCCACATGCACAGGTTTAAGAGAAAAGATTTAGCATTAGCGCTGTACACGTGGGTGACGTTGCTGAAGAGCTTGATCGTCGTGGATAAACGGTCAGGGTGGATATGGATGGATTACTGTATATTCAGTTGTGATCTTTCTTTGATTTCAGTGACTCGAGTGATGAAAAACAAACCAAGCCAAAGACAAAAGAAGGACCTCAAAATAATTCTGAGAACGGCTCCCCCAACGCAAATACATCCAGGTATGGGACACTGCAGCTGTGAATACTACAGTGTAATAGAAAAACAATCTGAGGACACAGATTGCATTTCTTTTTATTAAACTGCATTTAGACCAGCCAAGCTTCCTGCGATGCAATGCAAATGATGTTTTTACATTTTGCAATAGGTTTGAACCAAAATTGTGTAAGTGGTTGTCACAGCAGCAGAGATGTGTTACTAGCAAGCTGGTAGAGTTAAATACATTAGCACTGGGCTGTGCTTATTGAATACTATTTGCCATCGTTAAATATTAAAAAGGTCTGGTACTTGAATGGATTTGCATGCGATTGAAAAGGAAATGGAACAGCATAGACCAAACCTCTGTTTACAAATGCTAGGAAATCACATGCACACACATGGCCTTGGTGGCAAAATACTCGTTAGCTTCACTAACTAGATTGCATTGCACAAAAGCTGGTACAACAGTGTGTTACCATTAACACCCCCTCCCCCCCCCCCCAACACTGTACCCTCAGTGTGGTAGAAATACTGCACAGAATGGCATTTCTTCCATCCACTTGTAACGTAGTGTTGCGGGGGACAGGTTACTGGTGTCCCAGCTGTGCTTAGAGATGAGCCGTGTTTGAGAGTCTATTGGGGTTACAGGGATGCCTTTATAGTTCAGAGTTTTAAACAGTCACCAGCATATGATGATAATACAGCATATTAAGAGAACAGTCATTTTTATATGCATATTAATGTAGAATTAGTTATATAAAATGCTTATAGCAAACAAAAGCATTTCCCTTTGTCCCCTGCTGTATTTCCGTCTGATTTGTCTGTCTTTCAGGTTTGCACTTTAACATGCTGTTTAATATTCCCCTTTCCAGCAGAGCTCCAAAGAAAAGCTTTGTGGAGGTCACTGAGCTGACGGATATCACCTACACCAGTAACCTGGTTCGTCTGAGGCCTGGCCACATGAACGTCGTGCTCGTTCTCACAGACGCTGCCAAGAATGCTCTGCTCAGCAAGTTTGCAAAGGAAGTCTACTCCTTTACTGGGTTTGTAGGGCTATACTGACAGTACGGGTTCACAAACACTGACACGCAACACATTTCAAGTAAATTACACCAACAGTGTTCGACAGTTTCAAATATCAATCCATACTTTATTCATAAAAACAACTCGGTAGAACGTCTGCAACCTTGTAATATTAATAACTAGACCCCGTTCATTGTACCAAACACACTGGATTGTAAATACAATATTACTATATGGCAAAGTAGTGAACGGGGATTCAAAACGGAACCAGAAACGGAACGATAAAAAAAAGAAACAAAATTAATTTATTACGTTACGGAACGAAAACGATATTCACGATTTTGTTTATCGGTTAATAACGTTTATTTTTCGTACCCTTTCAGCCTGGTCTCTGTCTCTCTTCATTGTTTTCAAACATACAATAATTTGAAAAAGTGTTCTTCTCATGGTCTTCCACTTCAGTGGTCAGCGACAAAGCATTACATCACAGCCAGCTAATGAAGTTCAACATTACATTTAGCTTGCTTTTTCAGAGCAGCCAGCGAATCAAATCGCACTGTATTTGCCTTCAGTTCAGGCTTCCACCTTGCAGTCAGCTACGTGCTGGATCCACGTTACCTGATCAGTCTTGTATTCGCTCAAAATAAACAGGTGCTGTTTATTTTAAGTTATGTTCACAGAAAACAAGCTACAGAAGTATGTGTGGCAAGTGAAGCACTTTGTCAGTAATCAGAGTTTTGCTAGTTATATTCCTGGATATTAAGAGTTAAGACATTTTACAATAAGCAGTGCTTATTGTATAACACATTTATTTCATTGTATTCTCAATCATTTAATGATTCATGATTTAATTGTTCTGTAGAAGTTGAAACATGCATACCGATGATGACAATGTTCCCCTTAGTGCTTAATAATGGAGTGCCCATACATAATTGATTAATTGGAGAGGATTTTTTTCTGCATATCTTCTGTTTTAAACAGGAGTAGCTGTGCAAATAAGAAATATATAGGTTATGGTAAATATATCATGCTTTGAAGAGATGTTTGAAAGGTAACACCAAAAAAACATTTCTGTGACAAATATATGGCAGATGTGTAGAGCCCTGGGGGGAAAAATGTTTTTATTCAAAACACCACAAAGTTTAAAGGTTGAACAGAACAGAGAAAAAAAAGCAAGTAGCATATTTGATGGAGCCATGATCTCGATTAGCTGCAGAGTTTATTTCAGACAAACATTGCATTAAGTTATTACGTTGAATGTAAGGATGCTGACTCTAACTCACCGAGATTGTTGGGAAATGTCGCTGTTTTGAATTGTTTAAAAAAAAAAAAAAAAATGGGAAATTTGAACCGAGACAAAAGAAAGTTGCAATGGTGAAAAGGACTGCTGTCATTTTCTTTTAAGGCTGCAACGTAGGCATTGTTGTTTCTATAGACAGGAAGTAAGTGCATTTATTGATACAGACGAAAATGTTGTAACACCATTTTCCCTTTGCATCCGAGTTATCTAGAGTTTACTGTATTTCATGCTTGTTTGTTTAATTTGAGAAAATTTGTTCAAACCGGAACGGAACGAAATCAGCCGTTTTGGAGCTGTCTGAACCTGAGCAGAAAATTCCAGGTTCGGTTTGGAGCCGAACTGAATCTTATTTGATATGATACACAGGCTAAGTTAGCTCTGTGAAGTTTACAATAAAGGGGAACTGTTTTAATTATAGCAGAAACATAACTTAAGCATTGATAACAGCAAATTAACAAGACCAGCTCTTTAAAAAAATTGGTGGAAATAGCTTCAAATTTCAGTGACCTTTTTGTGATAATTGGTTCTTACTACAGTTACTCAGATTTCTTTATTTTATTATTTATTTTTAATACGTCTTTTATAGCAGTAAAAACCAGCACTGTCCAGTAATCTGTCACTTAGATCTTGTCACTTTCTGGCTAATGCACTCTAGGTGGTGCTGGTGTGATCTGTATTGAATCACGACCTGATGACCTGACGTGATCCATATCGTGTCATGACATTAGTGTATAATTACACCCTAATTGCAAACATCATTAATGTAAGAAAACAGTACAAATTAAATTTCATCTAGTTGCTTGTGTTTCATGATTCCCCTCCTGTGTTCCCAGGAGCCTCACCTTGCACTTCTCCTTTCTGAACCTGGACAAACACAAGGAGTGGATGGAGTCCCTTCTGGAGTTCGCTCAGGACGCTGTGCAAATTGACAGCGACGAGGGCGACAGCCAGCACAAAGCGGACTACACGGGATACGTGTTGGCCTTGAATGGACACAAGAAGTACCTGTGCTTATTCAAACCCGTGTACACTGGGGAGGACCTCCACGTGGACAGCAGCAGAGCCTCTTCATCCTCCAGAGACGAAGCAGCGACTCGCAAGAAAACAGCTTCATCCAGTCTGCAGATCCACCACAAACTAGACAGGCTGGGCTTGTGGATGGAGAGGCTACTGGAGGGAACATTACCTAGATACTATATCCCATCCTGGCCGGGACTGGACAAAATCACTACATCCAAATAACACTGGACTGTTAAGCAATGATTTCCATTAGCTCAATAATACCTATTCTGCTTACCTGACTAGGAGAAAGCACTGCATTTCTGATTCCACCCCATTTTAATGTTTAGCTAAAAAGTGTAAATAGATGGAATTGTATACACTGTTTGTGTGTGTTTGGGAGCTGCACCAGGGGCATTGTGTTCTTATGGTTTCTGTAGCAGGCTCACTGTTACAAACCCTTCTTGAGTAGGGTGAAGATATTTAACAAAGGTTATCCAAGTCAGTCATATTGTAAATGTTGAATATAGTGAATAAGCAGCAAGGTTTTAAATGAATTTCTCACCTCTACAGTGGTAGAACAGTAGTCTCCATTATGGATTTGTAGTTTGTTTTCCTGACTCTTTCACTTGAACTCAGCTGAAGCCTGTGTGAGCATGTGGCTTCTAGTCTTCATTTGTGTCCTGTGTTGCAAGTAATAGGGACCCACGGCTTCCTGTGTGCAGTTTAGGGGGATCCCTTGTAACACAAAGAAGTGCAGGAAAAGTGGCTTCACTGAGCCGAAGTGAAAAACATCAGGGAGCGAGCGTGGTGTTCCAGTCGTACTCCATTGATATTTCTGAATGAAGGGAATGGGCTAAGACTCCATTCAGACATCATGTTTTAATTTACCAACCTTGTGGGGAAAACTAAATAAAATGGTTCACAGCCATAGGAAATTGAGTTTGTTTTAACCAGAAATGTACAATTATTTCCAGATTATACTTTAAAGAATGTTTGAACTTTTGCTTCAAGCTGGTTTAAAATACAAATCTCCATCAGGACCTGGAGGATTGTAAAGCTTATAAGAATCCTCTTAGGCGTGAAGGTTAATGAAAAGCTGCAACAAAGGTGTTTTTTTCATTTCAATAATTCAATTGAATCCCACCAATGGTACCCACTGTATAACCCTATATTGACAAATTCCTTTTTAATGCAACGCACTATTTAGTTGTTGTTTATTTTTTTAAATGCCTTAAGTAGTGTTTCTTGACTCTACAGCTTCTTTTTTTGCAGCGGTCTGGAATCAGGTTCCATGGTATGTTGTGCGAATGTGTTAGAAAGAGTTAAGAGCTCAGAGTGCCTTCGTATTTGAAGGACAGAGCAAGTGATTTCAAGTGCAAAACACTCAAACATTGTGGTACATGTGTGTTTTGATTTTTAAATGTTTTTCTTGTCAAATTTACTGATCAAAAAAATACACACTGCTCTTGTAAAAATGTCAATCTTGCACTCGCATGGTGAACACAGACATCTTAAACACATGAGTCAGAGAAAAAGCAGTTACTGAAGGAAAGCAGGTTTTACAAAAGCACTGAATATAGCAACTGCTGTGAAACAATATCAAAAATCAAATACATGTTTAATCAAACAGTCATTTTTATGAGCTAAGATTTACAGGAATCATTTCGCCAGTGCTAATTCTTTTGCATGTTTCCTTGATAAACTGCTTTGCATCATGATTTGGCATGCATTGGATTCCTAATTCACCATCGCTTCAGACTCTTAAATGCTCAGTTACTGCATGTTAGCTGTTTGGTCACCTTTTAGATGCCTAATTATTGTGCTGTAATCAGAAACAGAACAGCAGCTTCATAGACAATGCACCACTGTGAGGTTCCCTAGTGTATGAAAAGTATACAACTAATTCTACTATAGATTGTACACCAGGAGTCTGGGGATGTGATGCTGGTTAAAATAAAAAGGGAAAGTTTAGTACATGGGCAGAGGTG
Source organism: Acipenser ruthenus (assembly GCF_902713425.1). Lineage (NCBI taxonomy): Eukaryota > Metazoa > Chordata > Actinopteri > Acipenseriformes > Acipenseridae > Acipenser > Acipenser ruthenus. Next base: position 11,123,506 of record NC_081208.1, on the reverse strand, counting down.
TAAAAGTTTATATACAGATCTAATATTCATATTTAGAACAGTTATGCTTGTTTTATATGTAAAGGCCTCTTGCTGGGATAATATAAATGGGTTTTGGAAGAGATTTTTATGTTTTGCACTGTTGGAATGTGTGATAACTAATTAAAATAATTTGTTTAGTTTTTTTTCTGTTTTATCTCATGCAATACATAGGTCGTGATGTGGTTTATATATGTTGCATCAATGTTCCAGAACTAAAATAAAGTAGATTTTTAAAAGTAAACTTTTCTCTGAGATATGTTCTAGAGCCGGTGACTATAGTACTGGCACTGGAGCTCTGACTAGGAGTTCAGGAGCTCCTCTTCAGTTCAAATTGCCTGTCAGACGTATGTAATGAATGGAACTAGAACTGAAGAGCAGTTTCCGGACACAGTCAAATACTGACTGGTCTATGTTAACCTAAGGGCAATAAGAACCACTCAGAATTATTGGATTGGTGAAGATGGGAGGCAGGGTTAGAAGAGGAGCTACTCTGGGGAGCTCAGACCTCTCTCAGAGGTCGGAGTGAGGAGGGATTGGTGATGGGAGGCAGGGTTAGAAGAGGAGCTACTCCGGGGAGCTCAGGCACTCAACAAACTAGGAGGCTTTATCAGTCATGCCACATCCCGTATACCTTTCAACATAGTAACAAGGTTTTGCATGGTATTTATTCATTAAGAAGATAGCAGGTGTAATGTAATCTGGAACTTTAAATTCATTTTTTGAGTATTTAACTCTAAAATATTTAACTATAAAATATGTTTTATACTTTTGTTTCTTAAATTACAGTAAAAGTTTCTTACTATAAAGTCACCTCATTATTTTTCAGTAGCTAAAACAGTAGATATGCAGAAATGTGATAAAGTACCGGTTTTATATATTTAAGGTTTGCTTATAACATGTTATAATTCTGAAGAGAAGTTTGTACAACTGAAATCTGAAGATGGCTTGAAAGATCAGAAGTATTTTATCTTTGGAAGAACGCACATCATTTCAAATAGCAGGTTGGCAGCAGTCAAGGCTGTGTTACCTAAACAAAACCAAAAAAAGAAGAAATACATATTAATACTCTTTTAAAAAACAAAAACACCAAGAAGAAATACATATCAATCATCTTAAAAAAAAACAAAACAGAAAAAATAAATACATATCAATCATCTTTAAAAAAAACTAAGAAAAAATAAATACGTGTCAATACATATCAATCATCTTAAAAAACAAAACAAAAAAAACGCTGTTTGTCTAAACCAGAGTGTTGCAGAACATCTCCTTCTCCGGGCAACTTCTTTCACAGACAGGCAGCCTTCAATCATGCCAATAGCAACCAGGCGATCTTCATTACTCAAGCGGGGTGTGGTCGTATCTTTCGCTGTGCTTGTATTAATTAAAATCATGTCTTTTCGAATGGCTATTTATACAGATTCTTAATCAATTCATTTTGGCAATTGGAACTCAATTCAAATACCAAACACTGAACACCTGGTGTTTTTATGAAATCACAGGACTTGAGCTCAGTATTTTGTTATCCCAAAGGAACAATACTACTCAAACAGTCAACAAACCTATCTGATCACTATTTCAAATGTAAATAACATTGTGTATGTGTCCAATGAGCTAGTGATGTAGAACTGAGGGAAGATGTGAGGGAAGCTAGACAGGAATTCATATGGGAGATACTGAAATTGAAGAAGGAATCTATGAAAAAGACCTAGGAGTTTATGTTGAATCAGAAATGTCTTCATCTAGACAATGTGGGGAAGCTATAAAAAGGTCAATATATTGTGAAAAGTGTTGAATTTAAATCAAGAGAAGTAATGATATAAAACTTTACAATGCATTAGTAGGACCTCATCTAGAATATTGTGTACAGTTCTGGTCACCTCTCTACAAAAAGGATATTGCACTCTAGAAAGACTGCAAAGAAGGACCAGAACTATTCCTAGTTTATGTCGTATGCAGACAGGCTGAAATAATTGAATCTATTCAGTCTTGAACAAAGAAGACTATGCAGTGATCTGATTCAAGCATTCAAAATTCTAAAAGGTATTGACAATGTCGACCCAGGGGACTTTTTCGACCTGAAAAATGAAACAAGGACCAGGGGTCACAAATGGAGATTAGATAAAGGGGCATTCAGAACTGTGCTGTTCCAGAACTCAGAACTCTCTGGCTGCTATCTGCTGCAGCCATGCTCTTTTGGTATGCTATGGAATCCATTTTACCATGTAATGAAACTAAATTTCCTGTGCCATTAGAGTAAAAACCACCCCACAGAAGGATACTACCACCTCCATGCTTTGTATGCCTCACCAGACTTTCTCCAAACGTAACGACTAACAGCGTGACCAAATAGCTTGATTTTTGTTTCATCACTACACAAAACCTTTGACCAGAACTCATATTCATCATTCAAATGCTGTTTTGCAAACTTTAAGCGATTTTCCTTGTGAAATTTTCCTAAGAGTGGCTTTTTCCTTGGCCTGCGACCATTGAGACCTTCTCCATGCAATACTTGACTTATGGTTGAAATAGAAACCCCAGTCCCACTTGCAGCCAATTCACTTTGAATATCTTTGGCAGTGAATCTCGGATTGTTATTAACCTTCCTCACAATTCTTTTACTTGTTCTTGGTGAAAGAACCTTCTTTCTTCCAGACCGAGGGAGCGTTGTGAATGTACCATGAGTCTTGTACTTGTTACTAGATAATAGAAACAATAGTTGAAATTGGGATACTCAAATGATTGGAAATGTTCTTGTATCCTTCTCCAGCTTTATGACAATATATCATTTTCTGCCTAAGGTCTTCATATAGCTCTTTACTTTTTCCCATATTGACATTGGTAATAACAGCAATCATCCTATGTCTAACCCTTTTATACTCTCTAAGAATGTTCACCTACAATCCAGCATTTTCTAGAATTAGGTTCTACATTATCATATTGAAATTTCTAGCACCTTGTATATAATATTATCATAGCATCAACAGGTATGAATACTTTTGAGTTAACATTTTTGGAGTTTTGCAAAAAAGTAAATAAATAATCTATTTCTTGTAACTTTTTTTGCTACAAAAGATTTTCTCTATAATTCTTTGTTCTTGAGAAATTCCTAGAAGTTTTAAATTTCCATTGGGGTATGTAAACTTCTGACTACAACTGTATATATGCAATAAGGCCCAACAGGGTGTCCGTATACGTCGAATATACGGACACCTCAGGGTGTTGTGCGGCACAAGACGAAGTCGAGTCCCTCCAACCCCCGAGAAGTCTGTATATTCAATGTATACGGAAACCCTGAAGGGCCTTATTGCATTTATAATTCAGGTAAAACAGGATTTCAAGAAAATAAATCAAGTTTTGAGAATTTTTTTTTTTTTTTTTTTTTTAATTAAATATCCTTACACCAATGCAGTCCCATTTTTTATTTGGAACTACACATTAAGTTAAGCTGAGTAAATTAATTAAATTGAAACATGCAAAAGAAAGTGCATCTGTATTTTTGATATTGTGTACATTGCCATTGAAAAGACAAACCAGGGGGCAGAGTTGAGACAACACTGAGTTATTTTTTCCCTTGTCAGTGCAGACACTGTTTGAGCAGAACAGATGGGAGAAATAAAAATAAATTTCTCGGATTTCAGTAATTTTTCAAGGTCTGTATCAGAGAGGGATGGATAATGTGTAGAAGTGTCTTTTTTGTGTTTTTCTGTAGTGTTTACAAACCATTAAAAATACATTATTTGAGTGACAAAGTCAGGGTGAGTGAGTATAAAGACAGCAATTTTTATTTTTTATTTTTTTTATTTTGTAAAAAAAATCGGCATGTCTACACTTACTACTTTTGAGGGGTTTTATTTTTTGCAGATAATAGGTCACTCAGTTTTATAGTTACAGCTGTACATCTGTAACTGTAAACAAGATGGCTACCGGTACTTTAAATTGTGTGAGACAGCGCAGTGATTTCGAATATATGACAAGGTTCCAACTGTCAGTATCCATCCAATATACGGACAGCTGGAATCTTGCTCAACCAATCACATTGCTTGTTTCACGTTCCATTGCCAGCCCTGGATTTTATTTATATATATATATATATATATATATATATATATATATATATATATATATATATATATATATATATATATATATATATATATATATATATATATATATATATATACACAGTGCTCACTCGCTATAACGCGGGTCTCGGGGGACACACAATATGAGCGTTATAACCGAAGACCATTATAAACCTCAAAATGGAGCGAGATAACCAGTGGAGTACCACAGGGATCAGTATTTGTCATCTGCTATTCCTAATCTACATTAATGACTTAGATTCTAGTATAGTAAGCAAACCTGTTAAATTTGCAGATGACACAAAAATAGGAGGAGTGGCAAACACCGCTGCAGCAGCGAAGGTCATTCAAAATGATCTAGACAGCATTCAGAACTGGGCAGACACATGGCAAATGACATTTGATAGAGAAAAGTGTAAGGTACTGCATGCAGACAATAACAATGTGCTTTATAAATATCATATGGGAGATACTGAAATTGAAGAAGGAATCTATGAAAAAGACCTAGGAGTTTATGTTGAATCAGAAATGTCTTCATCTAGACAATGTGGGGAAGCTATAAAAAGGTCAATATATTGTGAAAAGTGTTGAATTTAAATCAAGAGAAGTAATGATATAAAACTTTACAATGCATTAGTAGGACCTCATCTAGAATATTGTGTACAGTTCTGGTCACCTCTCTACAAAAAGGATATTGCACTCTAGAAAGACTGCAAAGAAGGACCAGAACTATTCCTAGTTTATGTTGTATGCAGACAGGCTGAAATAATTGAATCTATTCAGTCTTGAACAAAGAAGACTATGCAGTGATCTGATTCAAGCATTCAAAATTCTAAAAGGTATTGACAATGTCGACCCAGGGGACTTTTTCGACCTGAAAAATGAAACAAGGACCAGGGGTCACAAATGGAGATTAGATAAAGGGGCATTCAGAACAGAGAATTGTGGGAGTCTGGAACAACTCCCCAGTAATGTTATTGGGGCAGCAGTGTGGTGTAGTGGTTAGGGCTCTGGACTCTTGACCAGAGGGTCGTGGGTTCAATCCCCAATGGGGGACACTGCTGCTGTACCCTTGAGCAAGGTACTTTACCTAGATTGCTCCAGTAAAAACCTAACTGTATAAATGGGTAATTGTATGTAAAAATAATGTGATATCTTGTAATAATTGTAAGTCGCCCTGGATAAGGGCGTCGGCTAAGAAATAAATAATAATAATAATAATAATAATAATAATAATAATAATAATAATAATAATTGAAACCGACACCCTGGGATACTTCAAGAAGCTGCTTGATGAGATTCTGGGATCAATAAGCTACTAACAGCCAAGCGATCAAGATGGGCCGAATGGCCTCCTCTCATTTGTAAACTTTCTTATGTTCTTATGTGATTGGTTCTCATCACTGTCAGTCTTGCCCCTTTTCAAAGGAATGCCTTTCATCTCCACTCCTCACAAGAGAAAATGGCTAAATGTAAAAAAAAAAAACACTTCTGAATCAGGTTATTACTGGATGTAATATACACTGTTTAAACGTGTTTGAGAGTTTCAAGTTAATATTTTTTCTCTTTCCCTCCATCTCTTGCTCAAAGTAGATTAGATTAGAGTTGTAGAAATTCCTTTGCGTTATCACAAACTGAAATCTCTGCACAGGCCATTCTGGAAGACTTTGACGAATCACCTTTTGACAAGACAACGGATATTTGAGTGAACTGCCAATCATGAGCTGTGGGCAAGACCAAGGAATGGCTCAGAGACGAGCTAACCAGTGTTTAGGCACATTGTGTCACGTCAAACCCCGCCCATGAATTCAACGATCCAATCACGATGGGTCGGCGTTTAATTCAAAAAGACTGGGACAGGCAAAGAAAGTAGTGATGGGGAATGTAAGGGAAGCTGAACCGCTCTGAAGAAAGTAGTGATGGGGAATGTAAGGGAAGCTGAACCGCTCTGAAGAAAGTAGTGATGGGGAATGTAAGGGAAGCTGAACCGCTCTGAAGAAAGTAGTGATGGGGAATGTAAGGGAAGCTGAACTGCTCTGAAGAAAGTAGTGATGGGGAATGTAAGGGAAGCTGAACTGCTCTGAAGAAAGTAGTGATGGGGAATGTAAGGGAAGCTGAACCGCTCTGAAGAAAGTAGTGATGGGGAATGTAAGGGAAGCTGAACCGCTCTGAAGAAAGTAGTGATGGGGAATGTAAGGGAAGCTGAACCGCTCTGAAGAAAGTAGTGATGGGGAATGTAAGGGAAGCTGAACCGCTCTGAAGAAAGTAGTGATGGGGAATGTAAGGGAAGCTGAACCGCTCTGAAGAAAGTAGTGATGGGGAATGTAAGGGAAGCTGAACCGCTCTGAAGAAAGTAGTGATGGGGAATGTAAGGGAAGCTGAACCGCTCTGAAGAAAGTAGTGATGGGGAATGTAAGGGAAGCTGAACCGCTCTGAAGAAAGTAGTGATGGGGAATGTAAGGGAAGCTGAACCGCTCTGAAGAAAGTAGTGATGGGGAATGTAAGGGAAGCTGAACTGCTCTGAAGAAAGTAGTGATGGGGAATGTAAGGGAAGCTGAACTGCTCTGAAGAAAGTAGTGATGGGGAATGTAAGGGAAGCTGAACTGCTCTGAAGAAAGTAGTGATGGGGAATGTAAGGGAAGCTGAACTGCTCTGAAGAAAGTAGTGATGGGGAATGTAAGGGAAGCTGAACTGCTCTGAAGAAAGTAGTGATGGGGAATGTAAGGGAAGCTGAACTGCTCTGAAGAAAGTAGTGATGGGGAATGTAAGGGAAGCTGAACTGCTCTGAAGAAAGTAGTGATGGGGAATGTAAGGGAAGCTGAACTGCTCTGAAGAAAGTAGTGATGGGGAATGTAAGGGAAGCTGAACTGCTCTGAAGAAAGTAGTGATGGGGAATGTAAGGGAAGCTGAACTGCTCTGAAGAAAGTAGTGATGGGGAATGTAAGGGAAGCTGAACTGCTCTGAAGAAAGTAGTGATGGGGAATGTAAGGGAAGCTGAACTGCTCTGAAGAAAGTAGTGATGGGGAATGTAAGGGAAGCTGAACTGCTCTGAAGAAAGTAGTGATGGGGAATGTAAGGGAAGCTGAACTGCTCTGAAGAAAGTAGTGATGGGGAATGTAAGGGAAGCTGAACTGCTCTGAAGAAAGTAGTGATGGGGAATGTAAGGGAAGCTGAACTGCTCTGAAGAAAGTAGTGATGGGGAATGTAAGGGAAGCTGAACTGCTCTGAAGAAAGTAGTGATGGGGAATGTAAGGGAAGCTGAACTGCTCTGAAGAAAGTAGTGATGGGGAATGTAAGGGAAGCTGAACTGCTCTGAAGAAAGTAGTGATGGGGAATGTAAGGGAAGCTGAACTGCTCTGAAGAAAGTAGTGATGGGGAATGTAAGGGAAGCTGAACTGCTCTGAAGAAAGTAGTGATGGGGAATGTAAGGGAAGCTGAACTGCTCTGAAGAAAGTAGTGATGGGGAATGTAAGGGAAGCTGAACTGCTCTGAAGAAAGTAGTGATGGGGAATGTAAGGGAAGCTGAACTGCTCTGAAGAAAGTAGTGATGGGGAATGTAAGGGAAGCTGAACTGCTCTGAAGAAAGTAGTGATGGGGAATGTAAGGGAAGCTGAACTGCTCTGAAGAAAGTAGTGATGGGGAATGTAAGGGAAGCTGAACTGCTCTGAAGAAAGTAGTGATGGGGAATGTAAGGGAAGCTGAACTGCTCTGAAGAAAGTAGTGATGGGGAATGTAAGGGAAGCTGAACTGCTCTGAAGAAAGTAGTGATGGGGAATGTAAGGGAAGCTGAACTGCTCTGAAGAAAGTAGTGATGGGGAATGTAAGGGAAGCTGAACTGCTCTGAAGAAAGTAGTGATGGGGAATGTAAGGGAAGCTGAACTGCTCTGAAGAAAGTAGTGATGGGGAATGTAAGGGAAGCTGAACTGCTCTGAAGAAAGTAGTGATGGGGAATGTAAGGGAAGCTGAACTGCTCTGAAGAAAGTAGTGATGGGGAATGTAAGGGAAGCTGAACTGCTCTGAAGAAAGTAGTGATGGGGAATGTAAGGGAAGCTGAACTGCTCTGAAGAAAGTAGTGATGGGGAATGTAAGGGAAGCTGAACTGCTCTGAAGAAAGTAGTGATGGGGAATGTAAGGGAAGCTGAACTGCTCTGAAGAAAGTAGTGATGGGGAATGTAAGGGAAGCTGAACTGCTCTGAAGAAAGTAGTGATGGGGAATGTAAGGGAAGCTGAACTGCTCTGAAGAAAGTAGTGATGGGGAATGTAAGGGAAGCTGAACTGCTCTGAAGAAAGTAGTGATGGGGAATGTAAGGGAAGCTGAACTGCTCTGAAGAAAGTAGTGATGGGGAATGTAAGGGAAGCTGAACTGCTCTGAAGAAAGTAGTGATGGGGAATGTAAGGGAAGCTGAACTGCTCTGAAGAAAGTAGTGATGGGGAATGTAAGGGAAGCTGAACTGCTCTGAAGAAAGTAGTGATGGGGAATGTAAGGGAAGCTGAACTGCTCTGAAGAAAGTAGTGATGGGGAATGTAAGGGAAGCTGAACTGCTCTGAAGAAAGTAGTGATGGGGAATGTAAGGGAAGCTGAACTGCTCTGAAGAAAGTAGTGATGGGGAATGTAAGGGAAGCTGAACTGCTCTGAAGAAAGTAGTGATGGGGAATGTAAGGGAAGCTGAACTGCTCTGAAGAAAGTAGTGATGGGGAATGTAAGGGAAGCTGAACTGCTCTGAAGAAAGTAGTGATGGGGAATGTAAGGGAAGCTGAACTGCTCTGAAGAAAGTAGTGATGGGGAATGTAAGGGAAGCTGAACTGCTCTGAAGAAAGTAGTGATGGGGAATGTAAGGGAAGCTGAACTGCTCTGAAGAAAGTAGTGATGGGGAATGTAAGGGAAGCTGAACTGCTCTGAAGAAAGTAGTGATGGGGAATGTAAGGGAAGCTGAACTGCTCTGAAGAAAGTAGTGATGGGGAATGTAAGGGAAGCTGAACTGCTCTGAAGAAAGTAGTGATGGGGAATGTAAGGGAAGCTGAACTGCTCTGAAGAAAGTAGTGATGGGGAATGTAAGGGAAGCTGAACTGCTCTGAAGAAAGTAGTGATGGGGAATGTAAGGGAAGCTGAACTGCTCTGAAGAAAGTAGTGATGGGGAATGTAAGGGAAGCTGAACTGCTCTGAAGAAAGTAGTGATGGGGAATGTAAGGGAAGCTGAACTGCTCTGAAGAAAGTAGTGATGGGGAATGTAAGGGAAGCTGAACTGCTCTGAAGAAAGTAGTGATGGGGAATGTAAGGGAAGCTGAACTGCTCTGAAGAAAGTAGTGATGGGGAATGTAAGGGAAGCTGAACTGCTCTGAAGAAAGTAGTGATGGGGAATGTAAGGGAAGCTGAACTGCTCTGAAGAAAGTAGTGATGGGGAATGTAAGGGAAGCTGAACTGCTCTGAAGAAAGTAGTGATGGGGAATGTAAGGGAAGCTGAACTGCTCTGAAGAAAGTAGTGATGGGGAATGTAAGGGAAGCTGAACTGCTCTGAAGAAAGTAGTGATGGGGAATGTAAGGGAAGCTGAACTGCTCTGAAGAAAGTAGTGATGGGGAATGTAAGGGAAGCTGAACTGCTCTGAAGAAAGTAGTGATGGGGAATGTAAGGGAAGCTGAACTGCTCTGAAGAAAGTAGTGATGGGGAATGTAAGGGAAGCTGAACTGCTCTGAAGAAAGTAGTGATGGGGAATGTAAGGGAAGCTGAACTGCTCTGAAGAAAGTAGTGATGGGGAATGTAAGGGAAGCTGAACTGCTCTGAAGAAAGTAGTGATGGGGAATGTAAGGGAAGCTGAACTGCTCTGAAGAAAGTAGTGATGGGGAATGTAAGGGAAGCTGAACTGCTCTGAAGAAAGTAGTGATGGGGAATGTAAGGGAAGCTGAACTGCTCTGAAGAAAGTAGTGATGGGGAATGTAAGGGAAGCTGAACTGCTCTGAAGAAAGTAGTGATGGGGAATGTAAGGGAAGCTGAACTGCTCTGAAGAAAGTAGTGATGGGGAATGTAAGGGAAGCTGAACTGCTCTGAAGAAAGTAGTGATGGGGAATGTAAGGGAAGCTGAACTGCTCTGAAGAAAGTAGTGATGGGGAATGTAAGGGAAGCTGAACTGCTCTGAAGAAAGTAGTGATGGGGAATGTAAGGGAAGCTGAACTGCTCTGAAGAAAGTAGTGATGGGGAATGTAAGGGAAGCTGAACTGCTCTGAAGAAAGTAGTGATGGGGAATGTAAGGGAAGCTGAACTGCTCTGAAGAAAGTAGTGATGGGGAATGTAAGGGAAGCTGAACTGCTCTGAAGAAAGTAGTGATGGGGAATGTAAGGGAAGCTGAACTGCTCTGAAGAAAGTAGTGATGGGGAATGTAAGGGAAGCTGAACTGCTCTGAAGAAAGTAGTGATGGGGAATGTAAGGGAAGCTGAACTGCTCTGAAGAAAGTAGTGATGGGGAATGTAAGGGAAGCTGAACTGCTCTGAAGAAAGTAGTGATGGGGAATGTAAGGGAAGCTGAACTGCTCTGAAGAAAGTAGTGATGGGGAATGTAAGGGAAGCTGAACTGCTCTGAAGAAAGTAGTGATGGGGAATGTAAGGGAAGCTGAACTGCTCTGAAGAAAGTAGTGATGGGGAATGTAAGGGAAGCTGAACTGCTCTGAAGAAAGTAGTGATGGGGAATGTAAGGGAAGCTGAACTGCTCTGAAGAAAGTAGTGATGGGGAATGTAAGGGAAGCTGAACTGCTCTGAAGAAAGTAGTGATGGGGAATGTAAGGGAAGCTGAACTGCTCTGAAGAAAGTAGTGATGGGGAATGTAAGGGAAGCTGAACTGCTCTGAAGAAAGTAGTGATGGGGAATGTAAGGGAAGCTGAACTGCTCTGAAGAAAGTAGTGATGGGGAATGTAAGGGAAGCTGAACTGCTCTGAAGAAAGTAGTGATGGGGAATGTAAGGGAAGCTGAACTGCTCTGAAGAAAGTAGTGATGGGGAATGTAAGGGAAGCTGAACTGCTCTGAAGAAAGTAGTGATGGGGAATGTAAGGGAAGCTGAACTGCTCTGAAGAAAGTAGTGATGGGGAATGTAAGGGAAGCTGAACTGCTCTGAAGAAAGTAGTGATGGGGAATGTAAGGGAAGCTGAACTGCTCTGAAGAAAGTAGTGATGGGGAATGTAAGGGAAGCTGAACTGCTCTGAAGAAAGTAGTGATGGGGAATGTAAGGGAAGCTGAACTGCTCTGAAGAAAGTAGTGATGGGGAATGTAAGGGAAGCTGAACTGCTCTGAAGAAAGTAGTGATGGGGAATGTAAGGGAAGCTGAACTGCTCTGAAGAAAGTAGTGATGGGGAATGTAAGGGAAGCTGAACTGCTCTGAAGAAAGTAGTGATGGGGAATGTAAGGGAAGCTGAACTGCTCTGAAGAAAGTAGTGATGGGGAATGTAAGGGAAGCTGAACTGCTCTGAAGAAAGTAGTGATGGGGAATGTAAGGGAAGCTGAACTGCTCTGAAGAAAGTTTCTGAAGCATGGAGAAAGCAATGGGAAAGTGTGCTGGCATCATGGGAGAATCTATGGCTAAAATCATGGAAGGCTGAAATCAGCTTTGAAGAGAGCCTTAGCTCTTTGCCCTACAAGAGACTGAAACAGTAAACAGGACACTGCCTTGATCTGAAAGCGGGTCTTGGTCTTCACGTCAAAGCATAGCCAGCAGCTGGGCCTACAGCATGATCCTTTTTTATATTTCTGACACGTTGTGTGAAAGTTGATTATTGTCAAGGAAATCCGAGTTTACATGATCATGAACTTAAATAAGGTATATCTTATTTCTCATTTTGACGTGGAGAGGACCCAACAGAGTGAAGAATAAAATTGACTACATACTCACCAACAAGAAGCACACCATACAAGATGTCTCAGTACTAAACAATTTTAACACAGGAAGTGACCACAGACTTGTAAGATGCAAAATACACCCAAACACAGCACTGGAGAGAGCGAAACTCGTGATGACGAAATCCAGTACAATCAAAGTAGAAATTCTCCAGAAGCAAAGCCTGGTGTTTCAACCGGAACTGAAGAAAAGATTCAGTGCTCTTCAAGATCTGCAGAAAGATGAAGCATCGAGGTAAACAAAATCTATGAGGAAGTGATGCAAGTAGTTGCAGAAACAGCAAAAAACATCGCTGGAACACAGAGTACAAAATGTGATCAGAAGATCACACAAGAGACAAAAGACCTCATGAAGAAAGCAGCAGTGTGGAGTAGTGGTTAGGGCTCTGGACTCTTGACAGGAGGGTCGTGGGTTCAATCCCCAGTGGGGGACACTGCTGTTGTACCCTTGAGCAAGGTACTTTACCTAGATTGCTCCAGTAAAAACCCAACTGTATAAATGGGTAATTGTATGTGAAAATAATGTGATATCTGTATAATGTGAAATAATGTGATACCTTGTAACAATTGTAAGTCGCCCTGGATAAGGGCGTCTGCTAATAAATAAATAATAATAATAATAAAAGAAAGAAAGGGAAATGAAACAAACAGCAGCTCTGCAGTCAAAGATTGAATACATTGAGCTCTGCAAGACAGTAAGAAAGCGCATTACTGAGGATATACGGTCGTTCAGCTGTAGGTTGGTAGAAAAAACTATTGATAGCAACCAAAGCATGAAGAAAGCAAAACAAAGACTAATCGTCGGGGAAAAAACAGATTTTAGCAATCAAACAAGAGGACGTCATCAAGAACCAGAAATTGATTTTGAAGAGAGTCGAAGACTTTTACAGAAAATTATATCAAGCGTGCAGCAGATGATGAAGACGAGACGGAAAAAACACAACCCGAGGAAGAAGCATGCTATCAAACATATGAAGACAGGAAAGTGATACTTTTACATAAGAAAGGAGATAAAGAAGACCTTAAGAACTACAGACCTGTTAGTTTACTTCCTATAATCTACACAAATTTGCCAAGATACTCACCAACATACTGCAAGATAAGTTTGACACGTCACAATCAAATGAGCAAGCAGGATTCAGGAGTAGATTTAGCACAATGGATCATCTTCAAGTTGTTCTGCAAGTGATCAAACCAGCAACGAGTACGAACTACCACTTTGCTTGGGATTCATCGACTATGAAAAAGCCTTTGACTCTGTTTACACAAGATCTGTATTAAGCTCTGAAAAAACAAGGATTTGAGAAAAAGGAATTGAGAGACTTGATCAGCACTATATACAAGAACGCAACATCCACAGTAAGACTCCATAAAAACAGCAACAAAATCAAGATTAAAAAAGGAGTGTCAAGGAGATACAATTTCCCCAAAGCTCTTCACGGCCACCCTAGAAGACATTTTCAAAACACTGGATTGGGAAAGTAAGGGGCCGACGATCATGGAGCCTACTTGAATCACCTATGATTTGCTGACGACATCCTCATATTTACAACGTGCCCACAAGAATTAAAAACAAAGATGCATGCTGGGAATAACAAGAAGAGAAGGAAATGAAAGGAATGGACAAGAGTGCAACAAAGTTATGCAATGTTATGAGTGAAAAAACTGAAATGCATACCTGTCAACTCCTATGGGTTTTCTGTATTTCTTACGTTTTTTTACGGGAAAAGCAAAACCTCACGGCCAGGGAAAAACATGCAGGGCACGCGAGTCACTGATTGCTTCCTTCAAAAAAGGCTGAAGCAGTTCACAAAAATGCCACCGCCAACAAAAAAACACAAAACTGGAAAGTTGTACAGTGGACGGTACCTTAAGGAATGGGAGGACAAACCTGAATTTTGTGGCTTGATAAGGGCTTCTCCTGACAGCGGGGGTTACGCATTGTGTATTCCATGTAAGAAGAATGTGAAATGTTAAAGATGTTAATAATAATGAACACAGCAAATGATGAAAAAGCTTTTTCTGCAGATTTCAATTAATAAACTGGGAGAAGTTCTTCAGGTTTGGAAGCATTCCTTAAGGGTTTGAAAGCTCTGGTATACAAGTTGGGCTCAGAAAGGGTTGACAGGGATGGAAATGGCAGTGGGGCAGACATGTAGCAAGAAGAACAGACCATCGCTGGACCAAGGAGGTACTAGACTGGATACCAAGAGATATTAAGCAACCAAGAATATCTCCAGGAAGATGACAAGATGAAATTAGGAAACACGCCGGAGCAACGTGGATGAGGGACGCAGCAGACAAGCAGGGGAGGCCTTCATCCAGCAGTGGATTGAAAAAGGCTAATGGATGAAGAGATATATATATATATATATATATATATATATATATATATATATATAACAAAATAATTCCAGCAACTATTATTTTCTATGTACAGTAACATCACTTTGTAGATCTCTCGTTTGCCTATGTGAAAGATGCACACATTCCACTCCCTGTCCCGTTGCAGGAATGCATGGCACACGTTTAGACAAAGACTCAATTAAAAAAAAACAACATTCTGAATGTTTGCTATAATTTAGTGCATTTTTCATAGAAGAATAATAGTGAAATATGAGACCTATGAAACTACATTAGAGATGTACACTGTAACACAGCGTTTCACCAGCAGGGGTCTCAGACGGAAGCGCCTGTTTTGTTAGAATTAGACAGAAAAGTGCTGTTGGTGATAAAAATGAAACCTCTTCAGGTCATAATCACTTGTGTTTGCTTTAGCCCACAACGCTCCATTCACGGAGGTGTGGCTGCATTTCCCTGTGTAAAATCAATGAATTTAGGTTTTCATAGTCTATAACTGCAGACAACTAAGACCATGTCTAAAATTAGCATGTAGATGTTTCATCTGATATAGTGTGTATTAGCATGTAGATGTCTCATCTGATATAGAGTGTATTAGCATGTAGATGTTTCATCGGATATAGAGTGTATTAGCATGTAGATGTTTCATCGGATATAGAGTGTATTAGCATGTAGATGTTTCATCTGATATAGAGTGTATTAGCATGTAGATGTTTCATCGGATATAGAGTGTATTAGCATGTAGATGTTTCATCTGATATAGAGTGTATTAACATGTAGATGTTTCATCTGATATAGTGTGTATATGCATGTAGATGTCTCATCTGATATAGTGTGTATTAGCATTTAAGTGAGGCTGAAACCATGACCCCAGTACAAAGAAATGAGGCTGCTTTGCTTTGGTCTTTTTGTTCATTCCTACCTGTGGTGTCGTAGGGAGGAGATACCTCCACTAGATCACAGCCGACAATGTTCATCCCACGACATCCACGGATTATTTCCAGAGCCTGAAAAACATGGTACAGCATAGAACAACCCCCATGTCTGCATCTAGTATTTGAAGTGTAAGAAATCCATCAGTAACCCTACAAATACAGTAGAACAAACATGGGGTTTCTTGCACCACTTGTTGTAAGAGGACAGGTTAATTGGTACACACTGGTGTACCAGGTATACCTGGAGATTAAGGGATGTAACAAGTTGCTCTTAAGCTCTCAAGTTTTGTGTTTCTTTATTTGTAGTTTTGTCATGACATCCTTTTAAAAAATCAACTGGAGTAAATGCTTTGCTGTTTTTGAGTCAGAGTTTATTGTGCACTTCCAAGAAGCTAAAACATCTGCTTGACTAGATTTCTCATAGTTTTGCTTTATAAACTGAACAGGAAACACCAGTCCAGATCCCCTGTTCACCTACCTGACTGGGAGTGAGCCCTGCGATCTCTGGAGTGCCTGTGCCGGGTGCGTAGGAAGGATCCAGAGCATCAATGTCAAAGCTGAGATACACAGGGCCATCGCCAACCTGCTTTCGGATTGCTGTCATCAGCGGGGTCAACGACTTCCACCAGCACTCCTCCGCCTGTACCACTCGGAAACCCTGTGACATCAATTCACAAATCACTTCACAAAGCCTACCACTTATCCATTACATACACAGGTGAAATGTGCAGTGTTGCGAGAGTTTTGTTACAGCACACATGTATTTTCATTTTCAAACCTCTGGTACTTCTTTAGGTTAATGGAGGCTCAGTTTCTATTCTTATTCTCGGTTATCTGTTTGCACTTCCTGGGTCATTTCACCTCAGCAGTGTCTTCTGGGTCGTGTTACTGGCTGAAAGCATGTCTACCCTCCAGGTGTAAGACCATGCAAGTGCAACACTATCTTAAAGCATGGCTTGCAAACAGAGATTTCTTTCAAAACTGGACATTTGAGACTCCCATATGGAATGGGAAGATGCACATGTACCCTGATGACGGTGGTTACTTTCAAGACGATAGAACACTAATCCACCATGTCAGAATTGTATGTGAATGCTTTGAGAAGCATGACCCAGACATCACATTACATTGAACCAGTAACCAGGACCAGTGGACAGCTGAAATTAAGTTGAGAGACGTAGGACAAAGGAGACACTTTTACATACAGAGTGGTGATGGTATGAAATGGGTTACCAAGCTGAAATGTTATTGATGCTGAGAAGACTGTCTGAAAGAACCAGCCCAGTTCTGTGCATCTGTTGGTTGAGATGGCTGGTTTGGAGCCCCACCTGTTCTCTGTTCCACTGGTATGCGTCAGCTGAGTAGGCCGAGCCTCGCAGTCCGATCTGGGCAACTCTTTGACAGTCCAGGAGCCCCTCCTCCACGCAGCGGCGGAACGGTGTGCCGTGACCAATCTTCTCTCCGAGGACCACGTCGCTGGTGTCTGCATGGGCGTCCACGTGGATTAGTCCCACCGGCCCGTGTCTGCAGGAAACAAGAATAGGAGGGCACTGTCAAACCTGCTGGGGACCATCTAAGCATATAACAGAAGCTCCAATACATTATCACTGCTCTCAGTATCATCACAATGCATTACCACAGCTCTCATCAGCATCATCACAATACATTATCACTGCTCTCATCAGCATCATCATAATGTATTATCACTGCTCTCAGCATCATCACAATGCATTATCACTGTTCTCAGCATCATCACAATACATTATCACTGCCTCAGCATCATCACAATGCATTATCACTGCTCTCATCAGCATCATCACAATACATTATCACTGCTCTCATGTGGTTTCACAGGGCAGGGCATGTGGTTTCACAGGTCATGTGGTTTCACAGGTCAGGTGGGTTTTCTCTGGAATGCTCTTGAACAGAAAGTAGTTTGCAGGGGGGGAATGACATTTTAAATACACACTTACTTCTCAGAAACTGCCTGGAGAATTGGATAAGATATTGTATGATCTCCACCTGTAAAGAAACAAATATCACAACTCAAATTAGGCTAAACATTGTAAGGAGACTGTGTCCTGGAATCAATAGTTTTTCCTAGAGAGACTGCAGCTGCTACACTTCTTCCAGTTCACTCTTCTGGCACGGTGCTGCATGAGAAACAGCCATTGCTGGCTTTCCAGTTTGTTTACATGGTAATGGTATTTTCAATGTGAATGAAAACAGGCCTTTAAATAAAATAATCCCACCCTTTTCTTAATCTATTTATATCTGAATTTCCAACAAAGTCATCCTTAACTGTCTGGAAACATTTCACTGTATAGAAAAACACCCAACTTAGAGTAAAGGGAACAGCCATTACAGATGTGATATCTGTGAGATCTACAAAATGGGCCGAGTTATATTCAAAAGAGTCAGCCCTGTAAATATGGAATAAAGTAAAGACACATGTTCCCCTATTTGTATTGCAGTATAAACTGGTAGCAACATGAACTGACAAGTTTGTGTTTAACATGACATTACACTTAGCATGACATTTTATGGCCAAATTAGAAAAAAAAGACAGAACAAGTATCCAGATGTTAGAGACTGGACTGCCTTTTGACTGCCCATCTCTATAATGTATATGTTAGGACCCCAGCATCGGGTTGAATCTTCTCGTGTTTGGGGAGGGGTTGTCTTGTGAATGACCCCGTCATCGCAATGCAGAAAATTCACTGAAGAAGATCATCTGAAAACACAAAGTAACTCAAGCAGTGAGCAGCAAGGTCACAGTGTGGGTCAGCTCCAATTAAAGCTGCACTACCACATTAGCTGCACCGTGCACAACAGAGTACCATCATTTTTTCTGTATTCAGAATTATTATTTATTCATTTATTTATTTTATTAGCAGACGTCCTTATCCAGGGCAACTTACAATTGTTACAAAATATCACATTTCACAATATCACATTACAGATAAGAGCAGTTGTAAAGTTCAAAGAAATCAGTAGCAAAAGATCAAATCCAAATAAGAGCAAACATAAAGAACACAGTAAATAATTACCTTTAAGAGAGAGTTCAACTAAGAGCAGTTAGCTTATAGTAAAAATATTTGCTTATACGAGTAAGGTCCAGTAAGAGCACGCAGTAAGTACGCTGAATGGATGAGAATGATTACCTGTAGATAACTGACCTTGTCTTTCGTTACTGTTGTCTAGCAACTAGCAGGTCCATGGCTGCTGCGTCGGACTTGAATGCTAATTACTCCAAAGTATTCCTTGCTACCATGGTAACTGTGAAACAGGCTCAACCTCACAGAACAGCGAGCAGAACTGTGATTACATGATAACTGTGGAACAGACACAACCTCACAGAACAGCGAGCAGGAGAAGTGTGATTACATGATAACTGTGGAACAGACAAACCTCACAGAACAGCGAGCAGAAGTGTGATTACATGATAACCGTGGAACAGACACAACCTCACAGAACAGCGAGCAGAAGTGTGATTACATGATAACCGTGGAACAGACACAACCTCACAGAACAGCGAGCAGAAGTGTGATTACATGATAACTGTGGAACAGACACAACCTCACAGAACAGCAAGCAGAAGTGTGATTACAGTGGCTCTCAAAAGTATTCACCCCCCTTGGACTTTCCGACATTTTATTGTGTTACAACATGGAATCAAAATGAATTTAATTAGGAGTTTTTGCCACTGATCAACACAAAAAAAGTCCATAATGTCAAAGTGAAAATTAAAATCTACAAATTGTTCTAAATTAATTACAAATATAAAACAGAAAATAATTGATTGCATAAGTATTCACCCCCTTTGCTATGACACACCTAAATAAGCTCTGGTGCAACCAATTGTCTTTAGAAGTCACATAATTAGTTGAATGGAGTCCACCTGTGTGCAATTAAGGTGTTTCACATGATTTCAGGTTAATCAGTGTTAGGATCAGTGGTAGGATATAAGAACATTTCCAAGGCATTGAATACCCCCCGGAGCACAGTAAAGTCCATTATTAAGAAATGGAGAGAATATAGCACAAATGTGAATCTGTCTAGAACAGGTCGTCCTCAAAAACTGAGTATCCGAGCGAGAAGGGCACTAGTCAGGGAGGCCACCAAGAGGCCTATGGCAACTCTAAAGGAGTTACAGTCTTCCACGGCTGAGCTGGGAGACACTGTACATATGGCAACAATAGCCCGGGTGCTTCACAAAACTGGCCTTTATGGGAGTGGCAAAAAGAAAGCCATTGTTGAAAAAATCTCACATCAAATCTCGGCTACAGTTTGCCAGAAGGCATGTGGGAGACTCTGAGACCACGTGGAAGAAGATTCTAATGTCTGATGAGACCAAAATAGAGCTTTTTGGCCTCAACGCTAAGCGTTATGTTTGGCGCAAGCCTAACACCACACATCATCCTGAGAACACCATCCCTACCGTGAAGCATGGTGGTGGCAGCATCATGCTATGGCGATGCTTCTCTGCGTCAGGGCCTGGAGAGCTCATGAAGATAGAGGGCAATATGGATGCAGCAAAGTACAGAGAAATCCTGGAGGAAAACCTGCTGAAGTCTACAAGAGACCTGGGACTTGGGAGAAGATTCATCTTCCAGCAGGACAATGACCCCAAACATACAGCCAAAGCCACACTGGAGTGGCTTAAAAACAAAAAGGTCAATGTCCTGGAGTGGCCCAGTCAAAGCCCGGACCTTAATCCAATTGAGAATATGTGGAAAGAGTTGAAAATTGCTGTTCACCAAAGGTCCCCATCCAACTTGACGGAGCTTGAGCAATTTTGCAAAGAAGAATTGGCAAAAATTGCAGTGTCCAGATGTGCAAAGCTGGTAGAGACTTATCCAAATAGACTCATGGCTGTAATTGCTGTCAAAGGTGTCTTTACCAAATATTGACTCAAGGGGGTGAATACTTATGCAATCAATAATTTTCTGTTTTGTATTTGTGATTAATTTAGAACAATTTGTAGATTTTATTTTTCACTTTGACATTATGGACTTTTTTGTGTTGATCAGTGGCAAAAACTCCTAATTAAATCCATTTTGATTCCATGTTGTAACACAATAAAATATGGAAAAATCCAGGGGGGTGAATACTTTTGAGAGCCACTGTACATGATAACCATGGAACAGACACAACCTCACTGAACAGCGTGCAGAAGTGTGCTTACATGATAAACGTGGAACAGACACAACCTCACAGAAAAGCGAGCAGAAGTGTGATTACATGATAAACGTGGAACAGACAAAACTGCATGTGAGCCTACATGGAAAATATAAGAAATGTGTTAATAGACATTTCCATAGTAAATCCTTCAGTGTCGTTTGAAAGTCACTTGTAGGCAAAGTTCCCATCTTGTAGACCCTTGTAGTTTCAGCAATTAAAATAAGAAATCTAGATCCAGGTACTTGGTTTCATTAAGCTTTGGATAAAAGCGTCTGCTAAACAACTAATTCAATAAGATGACTAAACCATCCCAACACATTTACATTAATGAATGAATGTTCAATACCAAGCTATACAGTTGGATTTAAAGAGAAACTGCATAAACTGTCATTATCTGTGCACTTGTCATTGAATCTGTTTGTTTGCCAGGACCTAGAACAGGGCAATATCCAACCGTTGTGCTTTTAAAGTGGGTGAATGGTGATTACAAAGTTCACTTTATTAACACAACACAATTTGGACCCACATTTTTAATGTCAGTTAAGACAATAGTCTCACAGAAAGAAACTCCAGTTTAGACAACGTTTGAAGCTGACTTTCAGTCTAGTGTAGCTGTGTTGTGTCGAGCTGTGCGGAGTGCTGCAGGGGGTGTGGCTACGCTGCTGTGTGTCACATGTTTCTGAGAATTCTATTGAAGGACAGGTGTCAGATTCCATTAACAAGGCACACAGACACTACACGCGGGTCATTATCTTTATTATTATTATTATTATTATTATTATCATCTTTATGACCTCCACCATTGGGCACAACTGCAAAGATGAAGCCCATGTTTAGTATGAATGCAGAGTAAGGGTGACATTACAGCCGTGATCTGTTCATATCACCCTAACACTTGAATTCTTTGGGATTCGTTTCTTACCCAGTGTTAATGGAATACAGCCGCCTGCAACAATCTTCTGGTAGGCTTCTCTGATTCGTCTGCAGGTGTCTTTCAGATCGTACATGTTGACATTCACATCCCCAATGTCTGCAACCATCAGAGATTGGTAGGGTGCAGCACGAGTGCTGCCATTGTAAACTCTCATCATGGAGGATTCAGCTCTGATCTGACGAGGTCCAAACCTGCAAACACATTCAGAGAACCCAGACTGTATAATCAATCATCCTACAAATAATCTGCCACTTCCAGATACCCAATCACTTCCTCTTCTGAAGGGTTACGTGATTGCAATTCTACTAGACCATTAGAGTGGAATTGACCCACTTCATTTCCAGCTGTCCTCTGTCCTGGTTTCTGTGCTGCAAAGTATTAGTTAGGGTTAACTTTGTCAACTCCTTTTATATTTTAAAGACTTCAGTCATCCCTCTTAATTCTTCTTCGCTCCAGGCTAAAGAGATTCAGAGCTCGTTCCTTTAAGACCTGGAATTGGTCTTGTTGCTCTTCGCTGGACTCTCACCAGGACCACAATGTCCCTTTGGTGCTGTGGTGACCAGAAATGAACACAATTCTCACCTGTGCATTATACAACCTCATCACAACCTCATTCAATTTGTACTCTACACTTTGCTATCTACCCAAGCATTCTGTGTGCCTTTTTACTGGCTTCCCCTCACTGTCTGGTTGTTGACAGGTTGACAACGCTGAGTCTGTCCTTCTAAGGCAGGAATCTGTTGGGGCCTGTAGGGAGTTCCAGCAATGCTGTAGATACACACAATGCACAATGCTGTAGATACACACAATGCTGTAGATATTATTAATAATAATAATAATAATAATAATAATAATAATAATAATAATAATAATAATAATATTATTATTATTTATTTCTTAGCAGACGCCCTTATCCAGGGCGACTTACAATCGTTACAAGATCTCACATTATGTTTACATACAATTACATTATTTTTTACACATTATTTTTACATACAATTACCCATTTATACAGTTGGGTTTTTACTAAAGCAATCTAGGTAAAGTACCTTGCTCAAAGGTACAGCAGCAACGTCCCCCACCTGGGATTGAACCCACGACCCTCCGGTCAAGAGTCCAGAGCCCTAACCACTACTCCACACTGCACACTCCACCACGTCATATGCTTTGCAATTATCCATTGATGTTGCATCCTCAAAAAAATCAAGCAGATTAGTTAGACACGATCTCCCTTTCCTAAAGCCATGCTGACTGTCTCCCAGGATACTATTACTATATGGGTAATTTTCCATGACAGAGGGAGACTATTGCCCGGTGCTGTAAGGGTGATGTTAAGGCAATAGTTCAACCTATTGTTGCGCCTATGATGAGGTTTTAACCCATTACAGGCCAGAATTTTCAACCACTGATTTATATATATATATATATATATATATATATATATATATATATATATATATATATATATATATATATATATGTACACACATACAGTGCTTCCTCGCTATAAGAGGCTCTCATTAACAAGTTTCCTACGTTATGATGGATTTTTTTCTGGTTATTTTAAAATCTCCTTCAGAAAATGGAATGCAAAACCAAATTATGCAAATTCCATTATTCAACACTTCACTCATAATGGAGCACACTCAGTAGCAGTGCTTCAGCAGGGAGCGGGAGGGTTTGAAACCTGTGCTCAAATCACGTGATCTGCTACTGCTAGTATTGTGGTTCGTAGCAGATAGGATTTTATAATGGAGACTTGCCTCCTCTGAGGAGCCATGACTGCTGTTAATATAGGAATGTTGAATCTGGGGTTTAGTTATATATATGGCCAATGATATTTAAATATATATCTTTTTTTCACTTTGACATTTTGAGGAGGCCTCCCTTGTCTCCCCAGGTCCGGGGTACTGTGTGGACGTTACCGGTTTCAAGTGGTAGTGAAACAATTAGTTTTTTGCTTCACATTGAACTTCACAACAAAGTTTGCAGATGACATTCAAAATGTGAATGCTGTCAGATCAGGATTTTGGTAACACTGAGCATGGGAGCTGCAGCATGCTATTTCCCATATTACAACTGTACACAATTAAAGGGGTGGTCACCAATTCCAGACACAACACTTACAAAATATTTACAATATAAACATACTGAGTTCATTTCAGTCATCAGCTGATAGCAACCAACTTGCTCCTGAAGTGGCACCCTGCAATTGGATTTGGCAACCTTTTTTTTTTCTTGCAAAAGCTTTTGTTAAAGATTTAAAAGATATTGAAATATGATATAACAGTATACTGTTCTAAAAATATATATATTTTAAATATATTTTTGTAAACATATTATTCATATAAAACTCAGTCGTTAGGAATGAAAAAATATATGGAAAAATATATGTATTATGTATGTAACGTTATATAAAATATATTTAACATTTTACAACATATGGAAAATATATTTACAATGTATTTGCTTAAAAATATTTTAAATATATTTAAAATATAATTTCAGGTAACAATATATCAATTATATTGTCCATGTATTTTAGAAATGTATTATTCAATATATTTACTAAACATGTATTATATAATGTATTCACAATATATTACATAATGTAAAGTGCCTGGACACACACCATATTTTGCATGTGTTCCACCAAACAGATTTGAAGCAAATAAATAAGAAAGGAATGGAATTCCGCAGTTTCACCTAAAAATAACTACTAGCTTTAAACATAACGGAATATATCAACATTTTGTAAAACTTCAGTGTATATAAAACACTCAAGTACAAAAATGAAAAGCTTTCAACATATGCTAAAAGGCTGTTTGCATTACAACAGGTGTTGGGCTGCTTCTCTGTAGACCTACTAACACTGTTCTTCTGAAACTATGAGACGTTACAAAAAACTGCTGCTTCCAATTAATTCATTAATAGCTATGGAATTGTTACTGAAAATAGAGCTATGAATGTAAAAAAGAAAAACACTAATAAACTAGAAATACATTTTTACAATTTCATTCTTTTTTCATATTGGTGGGCATACAGTTTAAATATAAGGTGACTTAAAATATGAACAGCCTATTGTGTCCTTGATAGTTATTTTTTATGAGGTATCTGTAACACTTCGGTATCTGCAGAAAGATTGATTAACGACCATATTTGTTCCGTCAAGAATAAACTTACTTACCGAATTAAAATCACAGTGTCTGTGTTTTTATCTGCTGTACATGGATAAACTTATGAAGCCTTGTTTTAAATTTAGTGCTGCCTGACCGTCGCAGTCTCCCATTATATGCAATATATAAATATATTGTTTGAAAACACTGCATACACTTTTAAATATATTAATGTGAATATATTTATTTACAACATATTTTACAATGTATTTTGAATATAATTTAGAAAAATAAAATGTATAAATGTGAATATGTTGATTTACAAAATACATTTATAGTATATTATAAATATATTTAAGCAACATGTCATGTTTAAGAAAATATATTATAAATACATTTCAGGTTTTAAAAATATATAATTCTATATATTAAAAATATATTTATTTTCCGTATGGGTACCTTGCTCCAGGGCGATTGGAGGTGCCAGTGTCAATCGGGACTCCCACAAAAGCTGCGTCAAGTCCCACAGGTGAGTCCTGGATCGGTAGCTTAAACATGGAAGCAATCCCTGAGGGTCTTGCAACAAATTCAGCACTTGGTGGTACATTGAAACGGGATCCAGACAGCCCTCTATATGGGGCCAGCTGGAAAAGGAATCCCTTTGAAAGGAGCTGCTCCCCCCTGTTTGGAGTATGCAAAGCAAACGGCCTCGCACAGCTCTGGTTAATCCTTGCACTATTATTTAAAACCAGAGTTCCAAAAAACGTTCCTCTGTTTAGCATGGATCCACGTATAGAACGAGCAAACATGACTGCAGAAGGTTCGTGCAAATCTGGTGACAAAGACGTTACACAATGCTAGCTGACTGCTGCTGCAGGGCTCTGAGGGGCTGAACTTGAAACTAAAAACACCACCACAACGTGGAGGCATTCTGGGAAATGTAGTCTGCCCACCAGATGCATGTTGGGAAATATACTTCAGCCAGCCTGCTCTTTTAAATGCACATATCCCCTTCAGGCACTGTGTGCACAATAGTGCACTACTTTCTAACTATGAATACCCTTTGATTTATGACACTGACCTTACATTTGAGGTATGCAGCATGTTTGTGTGCTAGAAGGAATGATGTAACTCTATGCAGTGGCGCCAATTCAGCAAAACTTTGGGGGAAGGGGCAAAGTTTGTTTATTTAGCAGACGCCTTTGTCCAAGGCAACTTACAGAGACTAGGGTGTGTGAACTATGCATCAGCTGCAAAAGTCACTTACAATTACATTTCACCCGAAAGACGGAGCACAAGGAGGGTAAGTGATTTGCTCAGGGTCACACAATGAGTTAGTGGCTGAAGTGGGATTTGAACTGGGGACGTTCTGGTTACAAGCCCTTTTCTTTAACCACTGGACCACACAGCCTCCTGAGTTGAAAGTTGAAAGTTGAAAGTTGAAAGTTGAAATTTGTTTACTTACTGGTGCTCATTGAGTTTCATCAGAGGAAACACCATGTTGGGTTAGTTGGGTTAGAAGGTCAAACATGACTTCTTCACATGTTTAATGAACAAAACACCAATACATCAACATGTCACAGGCAAATAATAAAACAATAGCAAAACTCCAACACAACACCACACAACCACAACAACACAACACCACACAAACACACATATTTAACAAAATGAGTAAACTTGTGATTGAATGCTGTATCCTCAAGCAAAATCCACAGGCAACAATTTATCCATGATAATAATAACAGTTATAAAGTTAAAAATATACAGCTGTCTTCCCCTGTAAATCCTTGTATTGTAATGTACTGTATCCAGCACGAATGAGCTTCAACGTAACCATTGCATTTTATTAGCTGTTTACGTGTATTTTAGTCCTTCAGCTACAGACAACAGTTCAAACTCCATAGTAACAAGGCAATAATTAAACAGTGTAACAAGACGTGTGTGTGTGTGTGTGTGTGTGTGTGTGTGTGTGTTGTGCGGTGTGGAAACACTGGCTCTGAGGCAAGGGTAGGCTGCTAGTGAATTGGATGTTTTTATTCATAATCCATTATGTTCTGTGCCGTGTTTTTGGATACACACAGTGAGTTATGTTCCTCGCAGGGACACAAACATGGTGCACAATATATACAGTGAAATAGAAAATCTAAAAACACTTTTCCCCATTAAATGAAAACAAAAATCTATCTCTTCCTTGAGCACTAACTAAACTTATAAATGTCCCTTAACTAACAACAGGGCGACTCAATACCTGCAAACCTGTAAAGCATCGGTGTTATATACAATAAACAGTGCACACAGTTTTTATACACAATATTTGTTCTTGGCAGATATTACAAAATTTACAGCTACTTGTACATTGATATTATGGGAACTATAATAAGATCCCAAATGGAAAATTACCTATATGGTAACAATGTCCTGGGAGACAGTCAGCATGGTTTTAGGAAAGGGAGATCATGTCTAACTAACCTGCTTGATTTTTTTGAGGATGCAACATTGACAATGGATAATTGCAAAGCATACGACATGGTTTATTTAGACTTCCAGAAAGCTTTTGACAAAGACCTGCATAAAAGATTAATTCTCAAACTGAACGCAGTAGGGATTCAAGGAAATGCATGCACATGGATTAGGGAGTGGTTAACAGGTAGAAAACAGAAAGTACTGATTAGAGGAGAAACCTCAAAATGGAGCGAGGTAACCAGTGGTGTACCACAGGGATCAGTATTAGGTCCTCTGCTATTCCTAATCTACATTAATGATTTAGATTCTGGTATAGTAAGCAAACTCGTTAAATTTGCAGACAACACAAAAATAGGAGGAGTGGCAAACAATGTTGCAGCAGCAAAGGTCATTCAAAATGATCTAGACAGCATTCAGAAGTGGGCAGACACATGGCAAATGACATTTAATAAGAGAACAGTGTAAAGTATTGCATGCAGGCAATAAAAATGTGCATTATAAATATCATATGGGAGTGTGGCAATGCGCCCCGCCCCTGTGTGCATTTGTGTGTTATGTGTTGTATGTTGCGTGTGTAAATGTTGGTGTATAGTCATTGGTACACGGGATATAAACGGGTCTGTGTTTCACGTGTATTTAAAAAGTGTAGATTTATATTTAGGCACGGGATTGCACATCACGCACGTGCATTTAAAATATAATATGTGAACACGGGGTTGCACAGAATGAATTCACGTGCTGGGATTCAAGTGAATAATTAATTAGTAATTGAATCCCAGCACAAACAGTATAAATAGATGCACGTTTAGTCACTCGGGAGTGAGGTGTTCAGTGAGTGGAGAACGGGATTGGAGACGGTGGTAATTATAATAAGAAGAAGAATAGTTAAGTGTTTTCACTCATCGTGTTTGTTTGTCTCTCCGTGCACCGTTTGTTTAATGTTAGTCCGTTTTGTTTGTCTTTTTATTTTGGCGTGTAGTGCCGTGTCCAGTGTTTTTGTCTGTTCCAACCTTTTATTTTCTGTTCTGTTTATTAAATGCTGAACGCGATCACGCGTTCAGCCTCACCAAAACCCCATCTCTCTGTCGTTTGTGTTCCTGTTTCTGGTCTGACGCCACCCACTCCGGCCGTCTTTGTGACAGGGAGATACTAAAATTGAAGAAGGAATCTATGAAAAAGACCTAGGAGTTTATGTTGACTCAGAAATGTCTTCATCTAGACAATGTGGGGAAGCTATAAAAAAGGCCAATAAGATGCTCAGATATATTGTGAGAAGTGTTGAATTTAAATCAAGGGAAGTAATGTTAAAACTTTACAATGTATTAGTAAGACCTCACCTAGAATATTGTGTTCAGTTCTGGTCACCTCATTACAAAAAGGATATTGCTGCTCTAGAAAGAGTGCAAAGAGGGACCAGAGCTATTCCTGCTTTAAAGGCATGTCGTATGCAGACAGGCTAAAAGAATTGAATCTATTCATTCTTGAACAAAGAAGACTACGATCTGATTCAAGCATTCAAAATTCTACAAGGTATTGACAATGTGGAACCAGTGAACTTTTTTGTCCTGAGAAAGAAACAAGGACCAGGGGTCACAAATGGAAATTAGATAAAGGGAGCATTCAGAACAGAAAATAGGAGGCACTTTTTTATACAGAGAATTGTGAGGGTCTTGAACCAACTCTCCAGTAATGTTGTTGAAGCTGAGACACTGGGATTATTATTATTTATTTCTTAGCAGACACCCTTATCCAGGGCGACTTACAATTGTTATAAGAAATCAAATTTTGCTCAAGGGTACAGCAGCAGTGTTCCCCTACCTGGGATTGAACCCATGACCCTCCGGTCAAGAGTCCAGAGCCCTAACCACATCTCCACACTGCTGCCCCCAAGATCCACTGCTGGATCCTTCAAGAAGCTGCTTGATGAGATTCTGGGATCAATAAGCTACTAACCAAACGAGCAAGATGGGCCGAATGGCTTCCTCTCATTTGTAGACTTTCTTATGTTCTTGTTGTTCTTAAATGAGAAAATGTTGGAAGTCCTTAGTCATGCTAAAGATACATTTCCAATATATAATAGAATTTGATATTGATGTGCTACAGCCATCTGAGATTTCTTTTTATCAGATAGTTCATACAAGATGGAAATGATGTTCCATTAAATAAGCTATAATGTTTAATTATTTTGATATTATAAAAATAACATAGTATAGGGTTCTGTCTATGAAAGTCCACTTTAGGAGTCTTTTCAGATGGTCCATTAGTAAAAGGTCATTTGTTAGCAGAAAAATCAGATAGTGAACACAATAGGCTATCCAACGGATAGAAATGCCATGTTATGAAAATGTAGTTGATATCAATGGAATATTGTTCAGGGCGCTGCACAATACAATCTGATTTTCACCCTCAAGGTCAGAGCAGTCAGTAGCTGCTCCGTTTCTTTGGAGTGGATCTCAGTAGTGCATACAAATATTACCAAGGAGGCCATTCAGCCCATCTAAGCTGGTCTGGTTTCTAGTACCTCATTGATCTCAGAACATTTGTCAAGTTGGGTGCTAAAGGATCCAAGTGATTCTGTAGTTTGAATATTGACTACTAAGGATGTGCAGCTGTAATGTCTGTCCCTTTGAAACTGTGATTGTGTATATAGATTACCACAGTTGCAGAGGGGGCTGAAACTGCATTTGCTAACCCTATTATATACCCTTCAAAAAAGAAACACATAGCAGATATTTTTTCTTCAATCTCTTAAAAATTGCAACAAAACTTGATCAAAAGAATTGTATTTTATTTGAACACGTTTTGCTGACAGTGTCACATTTGCTTAAGACTTGCAATATTCACGTGCATTCACTGCACATGCAACATGCTGAGATGTGGCTATAAAAGTGAAGGGTTCTCATCTTGCATGTCTTATTGGTGTTCGCTGTAGACACATTTGAAATTATGCTTAGACTTACAGAGGTTCAATGGAATAATGCTATTGGACATTTGGAAGCCGGCAAATCTCAGTCCGCCATGGCACAGCATCTGAATGTTTCCCAGAGCACTATAGGACGACTTTGGCACCGATACCAGCAACGTGGAACAATACTTGACCGCCCAAGATCCGGTAGACCACGCGTGATGATGGCAGCCGAGGACAGATTTATATGCCTACATCATTTATGTGACAGGTTCACCACTGCAACCTCTACAACATATGCAGTACCAGGAATGTGTAGAATTTCCAACCAGACTGTCAGAAACCACCTACGGGAGGCAGGTATCCAAGCAAGAAGGCCAGTTAGAGGTGTGATTCTTACGCCACAACATCGTCAACTACTTCAGTGGTGTCATACTCACAGAGTATAGCCCATACAAAGATGGAGAAACATAGTGTTCAGTGATGAATCCAGATTTCTGCTTCGACGTGCAGATGGAAAAGCCCGGGTATACAGGCAACGTCATGAATGTTTTGCTGCCAACTGTGTGCGACAGGTTGACAGATTTGGTGGGGGGAGTGTCATGGTGCGGGCGGCAATCTCAGTGGCAGAACCAACCTTGTTCATGTTCAATGATCCCATTCATGAACCATCGTAATGTCATTTTCCAGCATGACAATACACGACCACACACAGTCTGGGCCACCACAGCTTTCCTCACTCAGAACAATTCAAGTGCTTCCCTGGCCATATTGATCACCAGATCTGAGTGGGTTGCCATTCCCCGGCATGTTATCCAGGCTCTGATTCGATCCATGGGCAGGAGATGTCAGGCCATCATCGATGCCAATGGTGGGCATACCCGTTACTTATTTCTATTGACCTTGAACTTTGTTTGACCTTTGAAAGTGACTTTATTGAATATTTTAATGATTTCTGTACAGGTTAAGGATCTTTGGAACTGTCTGTTTTACTATGCAAACTGCCATACTAATGCTATAAAAATTCAAAACACTTATGTTTTTTTGTTTTTTTTTGAAGAGTATATCACATTCGGATACCTAAACTAAAGTATTACCAAAGCATCACTGCCTGGAGGGGTCTTCTGTGTAGAAGGTGCTACAGGAAATCAGCATAATTGAAGATAACGCTTTCTTAGTCTGCTTGGGGTCTAAACGCCACTAAGGGAACTCATTTTTGTGTCAGTGTGTACAGGCGTATAGAGTGTGTGGTTCAGTGTACGTAAGCCAATGACAACTAAAGACTACAAGGGTGCTTGTCACGGCATAAAAGTGTAAAAACAGTCATATGAGTATCTACAAGAACACCTTCAGTACTAACTCTACAGTCATAAGAGTATCTACAAGAACACCCTCAGTACTAACTCTACAGTCATGAGTATCTATAAGAACACCCTCAGCACTAACTCTACAGTCATGAGTATCTACAAGAACACCCTCAGCACTAACTATACAGGAATGTTGTATCTCTGTTTAATACCTTATTGCATTCTGTATGATTTTCTATTGTTTCTTCTTCAAATTTCAAAACTTTATCAAGGCTTCTCTGTATATATGTAAACATGTACTGTATGTGTGGCATACATACAAAACAGATCAGAATTCTGAAATGTGACACACTCCACTTTATCCCTGTCGCTGGGGTATAATAATTATACAATGATCCCTTGCAGGGTATTACACATTAGGAGAACCACTTTATTAAGCTAGGAAATACTGTATCCAACAAGATACAGGCTTGAAAGTATAATTATGAATGTTTATATGCACACGTGTTGTTATACAGTATCTGAGAAAACATTTAAAAACAGCCAAGTTACTATACATGGATCAACCATTTAAAAAAATACAAACAAACTGCATTCCCTAGTTCATATCTCTACTACTCAGTTTCATGAAAACTTCCATTCCATTTAGGACCAGGGGTCCTAAATGGAGATTAGATAAAGGGGCATTCAGAACAGAAAATAGGAGGCACTTTTTTACCCAGAGAATTGTGAGGGTCTGGAACCAACTCCCCAGTAATGTTGTTGAAGCTGACACCCTGGGATCCTTCAAGAAGCTGCTTGATGAGATTCTGGGATCAATAAGCTACTAACAACCAAACGAGCAAGATGGGCTGAATGGCCTCCTCTCGTTTGTAAACTTTCTTATGTTCTTATGTTCATTTTCATTACATTTTGCTTCTTCAACATTTCTTCCATAATGGATTTTTAAATGATGTTTGTATGTGATGCTAGATATGACTCATGGCTTCCTAATAATGGTTGGGCACAACCCGAGATCTCCAACAATATGGTCCTGTTTAGAGGAGTGTTTCTTCTCCACTCAATATGAATCATCACCACTTACAAAGTATCCAAAAAGCTCCAACAAAGCTCGGTTTTGAACTGGACATGATTTGCATTGATCAGATGGCAAAATAAGATGAGAACTTGCAATGCTTTCTCTTTACAACGGTAAAGTGCTCTATCAGGAGGTTCCCTGCCCTGGATTCAACTGTCCTATACTGACCAGGCTGAATTTCTACTAGACTCACACTAATGGGCTGTGCTGCTCCACTAGAATTTCTAGAAGCCTTTGTCAAATATACAAGTGCATATACTCTACCGGCGAAATAGAGATAGTGGATTGAGGGGCAATACCAGATATTTCTTTTCTTGAACCTGTAGATAATCTAATTGAGAATTTAGAAACAAAAAGACAGTTTCTAGACAAAGCAACAAAATACAATGTATTTAATTTTGTAACTTTGTTTGTGTTATTCCATCCATAACTATAAAACACTCAACAGTGCTAAAAATCAGGAAGCACTGAAACAAACTAAATATATTCAATGACAAACATTTGGACTAGAAGTCTTTTTCATTGAAGACACTGAATGGGATTTCTAGTTGAACATAGTTACATTTATTGAGTTGCTTTTAATATTTCTTAAGTAGTGTTATTGCAAGAATTAAATACTTTTATAATTCATACACCAACTTAACACTAGTTATATTTAAAGTTTACCTGCAAGAATATACTTGTTTAACCGGTATAGCTTAATGAATACACCCTTAGTCTCTATGGCCCTTAAAATAAAATATTTGTGAAGATATTTTCAATCCTAATGTATGCAAACCAAGTCCCTCGTTACACAGAACTCTGACTCTTTAATTGCAGTAATCAAAACCCAAGACATACTGTATATGCTTGAGACTGTTCGTTGTTCTATGAAGTCCGTCTGGCCTGGCAGTGACAGATTAACAGTTGATGCTGTGTTCTTGTCCGAACAGCAGAAAAGCCATGGCCATTCGCAGCTCAGAAAAGCCATGGCCATTCGCAGCTCTCCCAAGTCAACATTGGAGAGGAAGTTTCTCTGCAGCTCTGCCTCCACCATGTTTCCAGCATTGTACCCAGCATGCAGTAGTGTAGCAGCGGAGCGGCACAGAAGCCAGTCAGTAATCTTCTGCATCTTCATTCTGTCCACATTCTGGAGATTTCCACCCCACTGACAAATGTGGAGCAAATTAGCAGCAACTCTAGCACTTGGCCGCTAAAACACAAAACACATAATTGATCAATTTAGACCATGACAGTGTAGTAGTGTGAGGATACTTGAATCACCTTCTATAATTTCTAGGCCTTCTGCAATAAATACGGTTTCAATAATAAACCACTTATAGAAGTCTGTGGGTCTCGCAAGTGTATTTAAGGATTCATTTTGACTGGACAACACTGTTAACGGAAGTTAAGCAATAACATCATAGGATGTAGCTGTGTACCAAATATTACTAAATGGTCATTAAATAGTTTGTGTCTTATATTAATACACACACAAGGGTAGTTTACTGGTTCTATTTCCATACTGAATTAGCAGTCAGCATGGCATTATCTTTCATGGACCTGTATAGAGCCTGCTGTGTTGAAAGTGTAAAGATCAATACAATTAACCTGTGTGTTTTTAGTAGCAATGTGTGTAGAACTCTATGAACACATCACTATGTAGAAGGTCATGGGGGAGGGGGTTGAAATACACATTTAAGTGAAGAGATTCCCACCTTGTTTGCATTTCTGCGCAGCAGCAGTTTTACCACGAGCCGAGCTTCAGGAGGCACAGTGCTGGGCAGCGGGGGGAGCTGCTTCTCCTGGTAAGTCCTGCTTTCTAGTCCTTCTGGGCCTGGAGTATAGAAGGGGTTGGGCAGCCCAAAGATTTCATAGGCAATAGCACCCACTGCCCAGACGTCTGCCTTGCTGTAGTCAATGACAACACCAGGACCTGGGACTGCAGATGCAACCTGAACATCCAAATAAGAGACTAAGTAAAACATTTTTCGGCTAATACCTTTAGCAGTATTAAGATCTTGACGAAGGGAAAAGCTGAACACTGATGAAGGCAATGACCAAAACAACTGTCAAATGTTCTGACATTTTAAACTATGATATAGCAACAAAAAAAAATCTAGCAATTATAGGTAACCCCATTGTTGCTTTGTATTAAATTAATTTCAACTTGTTACCTTTATGCCAATGTTGAAAACAGAGTAGAGGATGTCTCCTTTAAAATGTTAATCAGTGTACCAAAAGCACCATTTAGAAAAAACAAAAAAAGGAGTTTTCTCTTTATGTACATTTGTAGTGCTTCCTCAATAGCAGCTTGCAGATCCCATTTCTAGCACCTGTTTACATTAGCTGATTGGCACAGTTTCACAAAGGGAAGAAACCGTAGTGTGAAGTACTTACTTCAGGTGCCATGAGGCAAGCATTTCCACCCCTATCGACACAGCAGCTATTAAAGGGCAGCTTCAACCACAAGTGCTGCTCAGCCAGACAGCAGCCAAAATCTGTGATCACCAGGCATGGGCTGCCAACTGAAAGCACAACAAGTATGTCAGGAACACACATACCCCCCCTCCTCTGTGCATACAAACTCAGCATGGAAACTGCATTCACAGCATGTACAAATAGGACAGGCCTAGGAACGTACAGCCAGACAAACAGATGCTTTGATACATTCCCAGGCTCTGACACTCAGTTCATTATCCTTTTGATAAGCAGTAACTTGTTCTGTATAAATGTGTCACGTAAGAATATAGAAGTGAGATTGACAGACAGGAGCCTCTGTATATCCACAGTTTCTGATTCTCCCAAACTTCATTACAAATGCGTATTGGATCTCCAGATATATGACAAACGCTAAAGGATCCATGCATGTACATATAAACAGGGTCTCCTCATATTCACAGCTTCTTGCATTTGGGACTACAATGCATATTTAAATGTGTTCCCTTTCAAAGCAAATTCTGTACACTCACATCACCATTTAAAGGCAATTGGAGACAAGAGACCAAGATACTTGCAGTATTAGTGTAACTGAACTGATCTAAAACATGGTTCATACAGTACAGTAGACTCGATAATTGGAAATGATCTTTATTATTTGTTTATTTAGCAGACTGAGAATCACTCCACTGCAATGAAATGCAGGCTCATATCAGCTTTAGAAACCACTGATATTTGATGAAATGGAAGTATCAAAAACATAAAAAGACTAAACAAGCCATGTTTAGTACTGTACAGATTACATTCAACCAATCACATCACTAATGTGAACAGGGTCCAGACCCGACTCATTTGGGTTAATGAGAGTCTGCTATACTCCGTATCACCAGAAACACAAACACAGCGTGTTCAATATTACTGGAACTATTAGAAACACAGTGTGCTAAATATTACTGGAACTTAGAAACACAGCATACTAAATATTACTGGAGTTATTTCTGTATTTATTTTCTTTTTGACCTGACTCATGCTCCAGCAGGATGTTGTCAGATTTCAGGTCTCTGTGAGCGATTCCTTGTCTGTTTAGATGATCCACTCCTTCTAGCAGCTGCAGAATCAGCAGAATCGCCTCCCTGTTATCAGGAAGGGAAACTTGCAGGGACTGCCACAGAGTGCAGGGGTAGCTGCAAGCACACAAACACATCCCTTTAAACAGCTAAGAGGACTTTCTCAACTCATGTTCCAGTTTGGTTGTCTAAACAAGCCCCCAGTGGACATGCATCGATGTCAACATTTTGGATTTCATTCTTTTTTTACACTGTTCCATACTAAAGAAATTTGAGTACGATAAAAATGTGTTTGGCAATTATGATTTAAAACTCATGCTTTTTATTACAGACTGCTGAGGATCTTTCAGTTAGTCAGAGCATACTTTCTACCTTCTGTATTCCAAGACTCATCACCCAATTCATTACAACAACCGGACCATACTGAGTTTATACAGTGATGTATTCTCAATATTCATACAACTGACCTGCTTCACAATATCACCTCTTGGAATTCCATTAAACGCTAAATTAATTTAAAACTGTGACATCACAATTGGCCACCTACCTCAGCCATTTAACGGTATTCTCTTCATCAACCTTTTCCCGCTTCACAAAAATAAAGGTGGGGCATCAATGGGAAACAAATATTGTTTCATTTGTAAATGAACAATAAAAGCAGTATATAAGATTCTAGAACTACGAGCATCTGTGAATGGGTTGTATTGACATTTGTACTGCGTACACAGACCATGGCTTTCAGCCTCAGTCTATTCACTTCTACTTGTTTATTTATTTATTGCATTTATATAGCGCTTTTTATACAAAAGTATTGAATAGTCAGAATTCTAGCGGCAGTATTCTGAACAAGCTGCAAGTGGGTTACCACATATTTTAGGACACCAGAAAAAAGTGCATTACAATAATCAACTCTAGATGAAACAAAGGCGTGCATTAGTCTCTCGGCATCAGATACGGAAATAATTGGTCTGTTTGGCTATATTGTACAGATATTACCCACATACACAGACAAAACCTTGCAATATGTAGGTTTATCCAGTATTCAAAGAGTCTTCAATTGCTTACTTCTTCATTACTAAGAACAGAGTGCGGTTGTGTCCGATGCCAGCTGGATTGATTCTGGCAGGCAGCACATCAGGATAATCAGCAAAGGCACCAGGCAGCAGAGGCACATCCGCAGTAAAAGCTCGGAAAACCTGGATTACATTGGGATGAGGCTCCAGCTTCTTCCTGGTGCAGCCAAATTGCCTGAAAAGAACTCCAGAAATAAGCCATCTCTAAACCAGATCAACAAGTCAGATTACAAAATGGAAGTTAAATTAGCATTAAAGGCAATTCCATGATAAAGTGACCATGGCATGATAAAAAAGGGTGTATATTTATGAATGCTGTATTATTTTTGTTCAGTTTGTGCCTTTTCTTTACAGACATTTAAAGTTACTGTTAAAAAAAACAGAAACATTTCTGAAGTCCGACTTCCATACATTTCAGGTATCAATGCTAGGATAAATGTTTTAGTTACACATTTGTAAATGTCACATTTTGACTCTATGGATATGTAATACCAAGTTACTAATATTAGATTTTCTTGGGATAAAGGAACATATTTTACAGCGATTCAAAATGATGGTGTTTAAATAAAACCAAATGTCACATCCATAACATTTCTTG
Source organism: Acipenser ruthenus (assembly GCF_902713425.1). Lineage (NCBI taxonomy): Eukaryota > Metazoa > Chordata > Actinopteri > Acipenseriformes > Acipenseridae > Acipenser > Acipenser ruthenus. The sequence goes on along the minus strand of NC_081208.1, from coordinate 11,086,085 downwards.
GTAAAGTTTTTATAAAAGTTGTATACTACATTATATTGTTTTCAAACTTTCTCTGCAAAGCTAACTTTTTAAAATATATGTTATGAAATAAAAACGTTGACCCTTAATAGTAAGTGCCCAGATTAGCGTAATGGACGTGCCTGGTACTAAGCTTGATTAGATTGCAAAGAAATCACAGGTCTTATCATGCACAAGCTAAATCACTGAAGAACACCATAGCAAACTGCCATGAGACCATATAAACAAATCACAATACCAAAAATGTGTGTCTGTCATTTGAATGGGTATTAAAAGTGTTTTCTTTCATCTGCTGATCTTACATTCCTCTGTTCACGTTAACACTCCTCCTTAGTAAAACATCTCGCACTGTGAAGTGCCGCTAGTTAAATTGACAAAGTTAGTGGCAATGTGCTAAAAACATGTGTATACTACATGCAAGGTATACAAATCTTCATTGATTTAAGATCGCCCAAATACACATACCTTTAAACTGAAGTGACATCAGGGTGTTTGTTCAGTTTCATTTTACATCACGTTATTATAACAATTCAGGACACACTTCAAGAAGTTTTTTTTATTATTATTATTAAATTGTATTTGTTTACCAGTTTACATGTTTTTATTTAATAATTCAACTTATGTCTCATGTTTTAACTACTTGTAGCACGTGTCCACAAAGGGACAAAGGTACAAACAAACAAACTTTCCTGTTCTGGTCTCTCTGTCTCTCACTGCTGACACGTTATGTGGTCATTTATCAGCAGTTCAGAAAGCTGTCAGAGAACACTGCATTCTTACACAGAAGATCCTTCTACATTCAACATCAAGAGAATCTCATTAGAGGTATTAATTATATTCTTAACTAACAAAATATAAAATAAAATAATACAGTGTTTATTAATCTTGTCAGTCCTGCCAGATTTTTCACTGAAACCTTACCATCTTATCTTGTGTCCCATATGCGAAATGTAGTGTGTATATAACAAATTAAATCAAGTGTAATCATAATTATTTATATTTCACGATATTAAAACAAATAAATAAATACATTATATATATATATATATATATATATATATATATATATATATATAGAGAGAGAGAGAGAGAGAGAGAGAAGAAAGAGAGAAAGAGAGAGAGAGAAAGAAAGAGAGAGAGAGAAAGAAAGAGAGAGAGAGAGAGAGCAAGCGAGCGAGAGAGAGAGCAAGCGAGCGAGAGAGAGAGAAGAAAGAGAGAGAGAAGAAAGAGAGAGAGAGAGAGAGAGAAAGAAAGAAAGAGAGAGAGAAAGAAAGAGAGAGAGCGAGAGAGCAAGAAAGAGAGCGAGAAGAAAGAGAGAGAGAGAGAGAAAGAAAGAGAGAGAGAGAAAGAAAGAGAGAGAGAGAGCGAGCGAGCGAGAGAGCAAGAGAGAGAGAGAGAAGAAAGAGAGAGAGAGAGAGAGAGAAAGAAAGAGAGAGAGAGAGAAAGAGATATTTTGGACAAATATCCATTTAAAGTTTTATTTTTAAACATGATTGTAATTAATTTCTTGATTACATTTCAGACACTGTCACACTCAGAACGCTGGACTTCGGGTTGTACTATTAAAATATTAAAAATCTGATATATTCATTAATATGATTTTGGGGAGCAGCCAAGTCTTTCTTACAACATTACAGTGAAGGTTTTGGGTGCAGGTCCCACAAATCACAGACTTCTGAGAACATGTAAAGTGATCCAGCAATGCTCAGCCATTTCTGTCACATCCATAACGATTGTTTCTTTGGGCAACAAAACATTTTTTGTGAGACTGTGAACCATGGAATTTTAACAGACAGTTTAAAACACCCTTTATCTAAATCATCTATAATGTTTCTTTAATTCATTAAAGGAGCCCTGGTGTATGGTAACAAACTTACATTGTGTGCAAATGTCACATCCACAATGCTGGAATAGCCCTTAAATAAATAATAATAACATAAAATGTCAGGGGTGCTAAGAAAACGAGAAATATATTAGTGATCTGTTCAAATCCATGAACTACATTTCTTTGTCTTATCCAGGAAATGGTAATACAGATCTGTCCTAATTGACATGAGCTTGAACAATTACAAGTCTTGGCATTGACTTCTCTAATATACAGTATAGATATGTCCTAATTGACATTTGAATATACAGTAACTGTATTTGCAATCTTTCACCATTTTCACAAAAAAGACATTTGCTGCCGATTTCATTTAGTAGAGTTTTATTTAATCTTTAACTTGAAGGCAACATAATGTGATATGATATTGCATTACACACAGCTCACCCATTTAGTGCAGCTGTTCCTCTCTCTCTATTCATAGCAAGGGGAGGAGCTGGAACCAATTCCTGACCCATGGCTCTCAGGATAGACTCACTGGAAGACCCTGCCTGCAATAGGGAACACACAGAGCAATCTGTAACGTACTGCAAAGCATGTGTGGATCAGATCTACAAAAAAACAAAAAACAAAAACAACCCTCTGCATCAGATCTCTCAATTGCTCAATACTATTTTCTCTCCAGTTTCAACATTTAAAACTCAATTGTAAAAATAAGTTGTTAATAGTTGTTTAAACATTTAGAATTTTTCCTAAACATTTAACTGTTGTCAAAAATATGCATGAATATATAGGTGTTAGCTTTAGTGTGTGCATAATAGTAAGTGTAGAGCACAAAGCACTTTTGTATTTAATTTCCCACATTTCTTCAGTCTTGTCCCTGTACACATACAGTCTCATACATGCCATATTGTGTCGTTTATACATGCACACATGTTGCAGTCATTGTTATGATGTCTTTCCTGATTGGTTACAGGTGTTTCTAATATAGTTGAAGCTCTATAATAATGCTGTATTATGGGTTGCTTTAAACGACACCAACCCTGATATTCCACATCATTTTCACAGCCAGCGGGAGCCGAGCTGGATGGCTTGTCAGAGGGAGGCCGGTGTCCAGGAACACTTCCCCCCTGGGGGGTGACTGCACATGGGAGGCTTGCTCAGGTTTCCAGGGGGAAGCGAATGGAGCAGCAGCCTCATACACTGCAGCGTTACAGCCTTTCCCAATCAGCTGTTCAATCAAGTAATCCTCCAGTTTGTAGCCGGTGGTGAAGGACTTTAGTGGGCTTTCATGTTTCTTTGCTTTGCTATAGAAAAGTGCCTTTCAAGAAAAGGAATGAAAAATAAACCATTAGAATGCCTTTATTGAGAACATAATGACAAACGTATTTTCAAATGTTCTTGTGAGTGTTCGTCTGCCATCCTGATACTGTGCAGTGCACTTAAACTGCAGTAAAACAAATTACCGGTAGATTGTGCCATCTTTTCTGTAACCTGTGGATTCCATTTCAACTTTCACTAAATTCAGTTTTGCTCTGGAATCCTAAGTACATGTCTTTGATTTCCTCATCCAAGAAAGAAGTTGGCTGCTGTGACCTTTCACCTCCCAGAGTGCAGACAGCGCTAAAGAGTTGATTGGTCACATAATCCTCACATGCTGATACAGTACTAACGCTTTCTGTATGAAGAATGTATTTTCAAGTGTAACCACGAGTTCCCTTTACATCGGTGTCATTACAATTTTTAATACAAAGCTGGCTTCGCATACTGTACTATGAAATCTTAGAGGTCTTAAATGTGTATTTTTTGTTTTAAAATGTAGGCATTTTAATGTGTTTATCATCAAAACGATCCTTTGCATTTAAATAATGTTGTCATTTGTGTTAAAAAATGCGTGTCGTTATTGCATTTGGGCAACATTTCAAAACGTTAGCGTGGGTTACGGCTACACAATTTTTGTTTTATTTTTTATGAAAACAACAAAACATGATTTGAGTACTTTCCCATAAGCTATAGAAAATGTACATAAAGAACACGCGTTATTGCCGGGTCCCTGTGTTTCTATGTTTCTTTTTTCCCAAACTAACTCACGTGGTTCAGTGCAAATCTGCCCCCTCCTGTCCCAAACTTGTAAACAAAACAAGGCCATACCTGAATGTCCTGACATGTCGCGGCGACCTGTCTGTCTTCTTCCAGCTGTTGTTCAATAAGACCCAAGCCTACCCCGAAAGCCAAAAACACAGCTCTGTTCCTGGGGGCGCCCGAACCGGGAATCCTCCAGAAGACCCGCCGGTGCAGCTGAGCCGCAAGCCCGCTGAGAGACACTCTGTAATACCGATAACGACCCGGCAGGAAAGTCTGAGACTGTACTCGACTGGAGGGTTGGCCTAGCCTGAGTCGGTCTCCTCGGAACAGCTGCAACGCGTGCCGCTGGTTTCAGAAGCCCGAGCTGCAGTACCGAGCGTCCCAGCTCCAGCCCACGGCCAATAACATGTTTAACAGACATGTTTGGCGCCAGAAGACCCAGTTTTACTGTAAACACAGAGCAGTCTTGAATCGAGTTTGCTAATGTCGGGAAGTCCAAGGACACACAAAGTAAACTGGCTTATCAAGTCACATGACATAACAAGTCTAAAATAAGCACACATTACATAGCACCTGTTTTATTCACCTTATATGCGTCATTATTGGCGTGTCTATTGTTATTCATGCGTCGGTATAATACAATATTTACATTTAATATATTCCTTAGCTTTTTTATATTATTAAAGGGAATCGTGGTTTCTCGCACGCAAGTTCCTTACCTTAGTTTTCCATACTTTATTTATTTTTATTTTTTTACTTTTCCCAAAAAGTGCATCTATAGTGTGCTGGTAAGATCGAGTTGTTTTACTTGTCAAAATTAAGAAAGTCTAGAAAACTAAACCATGACCAACAAAAAAATAGTAAATAACACATCTCCATAGCAACACAGTGTGACTTGGAACAGCAATTTGCCGTCATTCGGTTGATGGACTTGAATGGAAGATACGATTCCAAAAAGAGAAACATGCGCACTCTGCTGTGTTGAACACAAGGTTATTCACACAAAGAATTGGTTCAATTTTAATGACATGGACATCCATTTAGCAGTTTTTAAGAAGTACCAAATAACAAACATACATCTGTGATAAACACAACCAAATGCTTTATATCATTTGATGCAGCGTTAGACTTATTTAAGTACATACAGTTTTGATAGTTTTTGAATTTTGTGGAGAGGGGTGCAATAATAAAACGATGTTCCTATGGTAACAGTTGCAGGTAAGCAGTTGGTTTGTCCCGAGGAGTTGTTAGGATTGTAGTTCAAGTGGTTTCATTTCTTGTGTCACTTTGTCATGTGTGTGTTTTAAATAATGATTCATATTCAGAGGATATTTGCACCCTGGCTGTGCAAAGCTAACGGGCTCCGCTGGGGATTCCACAGGGAGTGTTGCATTGACTCTGGCGCTACTTCAGGTTAGGGAAGTCTCCTCGTTGTGCTACAGCGGCCCCCTACTGGCCAGACACGCGGTGAGGTAAAGCACACAGTCTGGCCTGCGGTGGACCTTCTGGCCCTTACCATTAACAACGCATTTGAAAGAATTCTGCATCAAAACGAAGTCTATTTAATTTTGAAAACAAAACAGTGTACATCTATCTTTTCACAAATACCTTTTTTTATAACTTAAAATGTATTGAACTGAAAAATAAAATGCTAAATAGCTTCATTACAATCATTGGTGGAACTGGACATTTTTCAAACTAAAATATACAAAAAACTGCCTTAATATAATAATGTATTCTGCTATTGTTATTATCAATGGGTAGACTATATCATCTTTTTTCTCCCATATATTAAAATCTTTGGCAATATTGTGAAAATAATAGAGAATATAGAGAGCAATACAGGGCTGCAGTGACTCTGGTGCTAGCACCCATTGTGAACTCTGAACACTTTCTTCTTCCTCAGGTCGTCAGGTCCAAAAGACATGGGTAAGAGTTCATCCACGGTCATTTTCAAATAGGACCCATCAGGTCTAGAGAGGAAAACATCCCATTCAGTCCCAAACTGCAAAACAGAAACATGATAAGCACTCACTTCATAAAAGGCACGATTTTGCAGTTCTAAATTTAAAGGATATACATTATTATTATTTTATTAGTAAATCTTACTCTGAATGAAGTGCTGTTCGTTATGCAATGCTTAAATCCCTTTTTAATCATATTTTTAGAACACTTTTTAGTCTATTATCTATTAACAGCTAGTTACTAATATACTGTATTATTACATATTTGTTATTTGTTAATGGCTAATTCATATATGTTGTACAACACCTTTCAGCCATTCTGCCATCACTCAATAATGGAACGTCAAATCAAGCTGATCATATCATTGAAATGGGGCTCCATGTATTACAAGATCAACTTTTATATTTGTCTTTATTTGTTTATAATTGGTTACTATATATTAAAGTGTAAATTGCTTCATTTACCCCTAAATCTGCTTTTACCTGCCGTTAGGCTGCTGTTGAGCTTGTCTGCAGAACCCCAAGTGCTCTCTTCATTCCATTGAAATCCTTCAGAAGCACCCAGTCTACATGTGTACAGAGAGGGGGTACAGGGCTGGCATTGAAATCCTTCAGAAGCACGCAGTCTACATGTGTACAGAGAGGGGGTACAGGGCTGGCATTGAAATCCTTCAGAAGCACGCAGTCTACATGTGTACAGAGAGGGGGTACAGGGCTGGCATTGAAATCCTTCAGAAGCACGCAGTCTACATGTGTACAGAGAGGGGGTACATGGCTGGCATTGAAATCCTTCAGAAGCACCCAGTCTACATGTGTACAGAGAGGGAGTACAGGGCTGGCATTGAAATCCTTCAGAAGCACCCAGTCTATATGTGTACAGAGAGGGAGTACAGGGCTGGCATTGAACAGACGGGGAGAGCTGAAGGGTCGGACTGTCACATAAGAACATAAGAAAGTTTACAAACGAGAGGAGGCCATTCAGCCCATCTTGCTCGTTTGGTTGTTAGTAGCTTATTGATCCCAGAATCTCATCAAGCAGCTTCTCGAAGGATCCCAGGGTGTCAGCTTCAACAACATTACTGGGGAGTTGGTTCCAGACTCCCACGATTCTCTGTGTAAAAAAGTGCCTCCTGTTTTCTGTTCTGAATGCCCCTTTATCTAATCTCCATTTGTGACCCATGGTCCTTGTTTCTTTTTTCAGGTTGAAAAAGTCCCTTGGGTCGACATTGTCAATACCTTTTAAAATTTAAAATGCTTGAATCAGATTGTCGTGTTGTCTTCTTTGTTCAAGACTGAATCAATTTAATTATTTTAGACTGTCTGCATATGACATGCCTTTTTAAACCCGGGATAATTCTAGTTGCTCTTCTTTGCACTCTTTCCAGAGCAGGAATATCCTTTTTGTAACGAGTTGACCAGAACTGAACACAATATTCTAGATGAGGTCTTACTAATGCATTGTAAAGTTTTAACATTACTTCCCTTGATTTTAAATTCAACACTTCTCACTATATATCCGAGCATTTTGTTGGCCTTTTTTATAGCTTCCCCACATTGACTAGATGAAGACATTTCTGAGTCAACATAAACTCCTAGGTCCTTTTCATAGATTCCTTCTTCAATTTCAGTACCTCCCATATGGTATTTATGATGCACATTTTTATTGCCTGTGTACAATACCTTACACTTTTTCTGTATTAAATGTCATTTGCCATGTGTCTGCCCAGTTCTGAATGCTGTCTAGATCATTTTGAATGACCTTTGCTGCTGCAACAGTGTTTGACACTCCTCCTATTTTTGTGTCATCTGCAAATTTAACAAGTTTGCTTACTATACCAGAATCTAAGTCATTAATGTAGATTAGGAATAGCAGAGGACCTAATACTGATCCCTGTGGTACACCACTGGTTACTTCGCTCCATTTTGAGGTTTCTCCTCTAATCAGTACTTTCTGTTTTCTACATGTTAACCACTATGCATGCATTACCTTGAATCCCTACTGCGTTCCGTTTGAAAATTAATCTTTTATGTGGGACTTTGTCAAAAGTTTTCTGGAAATCTAAATAAACCATGTCATATGCTTTGCAGTTATCCACCGTCGATGTTGCATCCTTGAAAAACCCAAGCAGGTTAGTTAGACAGGATCTCCCTTTCCTAAAACCAAGCTGACCGTCTCCCAGGATACTGTTACCAAATAGGTAATTTTCCATTTTGGATCTTATTATAGTTTCCATAAAATAGAAGTCAGGCTTATTGGTCTGAGGTTACCTGGTTCAGTTTTGTCTCCCTTGTGTTTAGTAGACATTCCCATAGTAAATCTTTCAGTGTCGTTTGAAAGGTGGTAATAGACATTTCCATAGTAAATCCTATATGAAAAGTAATAAATATATTTGCTATTTTTTTCTTCATCTATGCTTTTGCCATTTGTATCTCTTAGACATTTTAGCTCTTCTTTAAATGTTCTCTTGCTGTTATAATATCGGAAAAACATTTTGGAATTGGTTTTAGCCCCCTTAGCAATCTTCATTTCTATCTCTCTCTTGGCCTTCTAACTTCTTTTCTGACTTGCGTTTGCAGTTCCAAGTACTCTTTCTGTGTACTTTGTTCTTGGTCCCTTTTAAACACTCTGTAAAGTGCCTTTTTTCTCGGAATATTTTTTTTTAATTGATATATGAAACCATTTGGCCATTTAGTTTTAGATTTAGATTTGTCTACTTTTGGGATGTAATTGTTTTGCGCCTCTAGTACTACATTTTTGAAAAGTGCCCATCCCTTTTCTGTGGATGTTTTCTCTATTTTACTCCAATCTACTTCTGTTAGTCTGTGATTCATTACTTCATAGTTTGCCTTGTTAAAATTGTAAACCTTAGCTTTAGCTGTTAGTTTGGGGGTTTTAAAAAGCACTTCTGTCTTTGTTATTTGAAAAGACTAAATCAAGGCTTGCCTCCCCTCTAGTCGGTGCCTTGACAAATTGCATTAGGAAGCAGTCATTTGTCATTTCTACCATTTCAATTTCGTCTGTCGTGCTCCCCACCGCGTTTTTCCATTTTATATGGGGGAAGTTGAAATCCCCCATTAATATGGCTTCTCCTTTGCTGCATGCATTTCTAATGTCATTGTATAACAGATTATTTTGCTCGTGCCTGAATTTGGCGGTGTAGTAGTGTGCCACGCCCCAGGGTGTATTTTGTATTATATGTTGCATGTGGTGTGTTAATGTTGGTGTATAAATATTGGAGCACGGGATATAACGTGGGATATTTAGCACGAGTGTTGTAATATGTAATATGTATTCATGTGAGCATGGGTTAGTTAGTTCACGTGCTGAGATTCAAGTGAATAATTCATTGGTAATTGAATCCCGGCACAACAGTATATATAGATGCACGTTTCACTCACTCGGGGTTGGGTGTTCAGGGAGAAAGAACAGGAGAGAGAAGGAGAAAAATAATTAAAATAAAACCAATAGCTATTGTGCTGGAGGGCCAGCATGATACTTGTGTGTTTAGCGTTTGTTATTGTCTGTTCGTTTTGTTTGTCTCTTTATTTTGGCCCAAAGTGCTGTGTTCTGTTTTGTTTAACCCTTTATTTTCTGTGTGTTAATAAAACACTGAGCGCCGCAGCGTCTCAATTTCGGCCACAGTTGCTGTGTGTTTTGGTTTTATTTCATGGCCTGACATCACCCCTACAGCCATCCTGTGACAGACGGTCTATAGCATGCCCCTATTGTTATGCCCTTTGAATTTTTGTCCATTATTCTGACCCATATTGATTCTGCATTGTTTTTTTCTTCCAGATTTAGTGCCTGGACTCCAAGACTATTTTTGATGTATAGCGCTACCCCTCCGCCTCTTCTGTCCTGTCTGTCGTTCCTATACTGTGTATACCCACTAATATTATATTTGTCTCCATCACTGTCTGATAACCAAGTTTCTGTAACACCTATCACATCGTAGTTACTTGTTTGTGCAGTAGCTTCAAGTTCTAACATTTTGTTTCTGAGACTTCTAGCATTTAGATAAATACATTTAATGGCTGTCTTACTTGAGCTGTTGCCCTTGTTTTGATGTCTCCCTTCTGTTTTTTTTGTTGATTTCTCCCCCCTTCCTTTCTAGTTTAAATGCTTCTGAACCTCCTCGAGGAGCCTCCGAGCCTCTCCGAGTAGATTGGTTCCCTTTTTGTTTAAGTGCAGTCTGTCCCACCTATATAGATAGTCCTTGAAGCCTTCCCGTGTGCACCACGATTTCAGCCACGTGTTCAGATTAATTATTTCCAGCTGGCCGTATGCTCCTTTGCAAGGTGCCGGCAATCCCAGAAAACACCACAGATTGGTCTTGTCTTTTAATTTCCTTCCTAGCCCTCTGAATTTGTTTTGCAGGGATCTTGGTCTGTCTCTTCCAATGTTGTTTGTACCGATGTGGACAACTACTACTGGGTCGTCTCCTGTTCGTTGTAGGAGCCTGTCCACGTTCTCAGTGATGTGCATGACAGAGGCTCCTGGAAGGCAGCACACTGTTGTTGTAAGGGGGTCCAGACTGCGCACTGAACTTGCTGTGTTTCTCAATATGGAGTCCACAACAATCATGACATCCCTTCTTTTTTCTGCCTGGCCAGCACTGTTTACAGGATCATGGATGTTGTTCCTTTCATTCTCTTCATGTTGGTTTTGATCATCTAAATTATAAAGTGGGCCAAATTTGTTTGCTGTTTTGATTTCTGGTGGTTGTGTTTCTTTTTTTCCCTGTCTCTGCCTATCTGAACCCAGCTGTTTCAACCCTCTTCCATCTCTCTGGTGGCTTTCTGTCTGTTAGAGTTTTAACATTCCAAGAATTTCGGGTGTGCCAGCTCCTCAGACTCCTGTTGTTCTCTCATATCTCTCATATTTACTGAATTCCATTCCACCATTTCACATGGTGGAATGGAATGAGGAAGGCTGTTCCGTTCTGGCTCTTCAGATTCTCAGACAAGCTCAAAGCAGCTCAAACTCAAACCAGAGGGATTGATACAGAAATATTAAACTGCAGCTTCCTTACCACAGCACTTCACTCTTTACTGAATTCAAATATAAAAAACAAGCAAAACCAAAGCGGGGAACCAGTGCTGACTGGTGACAAAAAACAACAAAACCTGCTGTTAGTAACCCTACCTCTCTCATGACCTGTCGGCAAGCTCCACAAGGAGAGATAAACTGGTCTTCTAAATCACTGGAAAATATGAAGCACACAACCAAATAGTGAAGCAAAGTCCAGGGATGACACTAGCTAAAATCACATAGAACATATCAAATGTTATTGCTGCTGACAATGCAAAATACTGCGGGTGTGTTTGAGAGGTCTTGCTCTCACATGAGTAAAATACAAATACAATGCAAGCTTGGGAGAGTATATTCCCTTCATCTAGAAAATAAAGTAGCAGCCATTCAATTGATCTTAACCAATGCAAACTGAAATGCTGCAGCTGTTCAGATCATTAAATCAGGGCCTTTTGTGCAACATTACAAAATGACTTCATACAATTGAAAATGCAGTAAAAGCAGGTTTAGAGATCTCAGGACCTGCCCCTGTTTATACCAGTAACAGACCTCAGTGCCTTACCTTGCAATGGCGATTGCTCGGAAGTTCATGTGCCCTTCTGAAATGGCTTTTTGAATTGCGGTCCTTTCAGCGCAGACTCCCAAGTTGTAACAAGCGTTTTCAACATTACATCCTGAAGGACAGCAAACAAAATCATCTTACTACAATAATGAGACACAATGGGCCATATCTTCAAAGCGTTTACTCCACTCTTAATTACTTCCTATTTTTTGAGAATGGTGAAACACCTGTTCATTTTAAAAAACTAGAACCAAACAACTGAGAATTCAAAATGTGCTGGTGCAGAGGTAGACAGTGGATTGACAGCCAGAGATTGCTGTACCCATGGAAGATGCAGAGAGACAGAGGATTGAGATCTGTTACACCCATGGAAAATGCAGAGGTAGACAAAGGATTGAGATCCAGGGATTGTTACACATGGAAGATGCAGAGAGACAGAGGATTGAGATCCAGGGATTGTTACCCATGGAAGATGCAGAGAGACAGAGGATTGAGATCGAGGGATTGCTTTACCCATGGAAGATGCAGAGAGACAGATGATTGAGATCTGTTGGACCCATGGAAGATGCAGAGAGGTAGACAAAGCATTGAGATCCAGGGATTGGAAGATGCATGAAGACTGACAGGCTCTTCAAACCACTTGTGCACAACTCTGGCACAGTGGATGGGTGTCTTGAAAGAAGCCATCACCCTCAGGGTACAAGGGCAACATTGTTGCGTGGACTTGATCCACAACAATGCTCAGGTAAACTATGGCATTTGTTTGGCTTTCCAGAGTAATCAAGGTACCAGGGTATACCAGGAGAACACAACACATCCAATTGGGTAGACTGGTCATAATAAGTGGCTAGGCAGTATATATGTTGAATCTTTTTAGAACACTACAGCTTTAAAATAAAATATTGGAAACAAACACTGCTTGCATATGCTAACCTTGAACTCCGTAAAGTACAGTTCACTTTCACTGTGATGTTTACCAGGATCCAGTCTCATGTCATGAAAACTCCAGTACTAGATGTCCTTTAAAATACAGATGTTTTTGGCAAGCGATCATGCATTTGCATGTCCTGTACAGTATGTGATATCACATTATTTGTGTGACTGTGGTTGCCACAGTCTTATTATTAATTAAAAAGAAAATTGAGAAATATGGGGAAAATGTCCAATTGTATTTTATCACTGCTTAGATCATGTGAGTGCCCACTTGTTGGGCATAGGAAGCTTGTATCCCTTGCAGTGTTATAGTTTGCAATGGGGGGTATAGGAAGCTTGTATTCCTCGCAGTGTTATAGTTTGCAATGGGGGGTATAGGAAGCTTGTGTTCCTCGCAGTGTTATAGTTTGCAATGGAGGGTATAGGAAGCTTGTATTCCTCGCAGTGTTACAGTGGCTCTCAAAAGTATTCACCCCCCCTTGGACTTGTCCACATTTTATTGTGTTACAATTACAATTATAAATGAGCTACACAGATAGGAAACTTAACACCGTACAATTATACACCTTGGGGTCAATTACCGCGTACCTGTCACAGGATAGCTTGTGTGGTGATGGCAGGCCAGGAAGAAACACACAGTACTGTGAGCAAATGAAGCGCTGTTGTGCGAGTTTATTGTAAATAATAAATAAAAGGTTTAAACAAAAGGGTTGAACAAAACACAAACACTTTTACAAACAAAACAGCACGGTGGCCAAAACAAATAAACAAACAACACAGACACAAAACAAAACAAAACTAGTATCATGCTGGTGGAAAACCAGCACGGGTAGCAATTGTTTTGTATACTGACTCTCTTGTCTCACGACTCACATCTCTCGTTCCACCCTGAGTGAGTGACTCGTGCATCTATACAGCTGTGCCGGGACTCAATTGCTAATTAATCATTCAATTGAATCCCAGCATGTGAACTAATTTGTGCAATCCCTGTGCCACATATTAATACACATTATATCTGCATGTGAAGTGATTGTGCAATCTCTAGGCCTAAATACAACTATACATTTTAAATCACTTGTGCTACATAGCCCACATTATACCCTGTGCACCCATACATACACACCAACAATAACGCACCACATAAAACACTTAAACATGCAGAGGAGCGCAGCACCCCACCACAGCACCACATCGTCCACTGTGTCTAACTCGTGGATTAAGCAGGTTTAGTCCACTAAAATTAGTACACCTGCTAATCTGGATTGCAGCATACCAGAAGTTAATCATCACACTAACCAGGATCCTGATTGCATGTACCAAATCAGATTTGTGATGATCCTGTTGAAGTGGATTAATTTAATACTGTAAAGGATAAGACGCTTGCTCGTTCAAGCATTTACTACAGTGTTTTGCTACATTTTTCCCCTGAAATGACAAGTACATCTGAAAACTTTATTCTGTACATTTCTCATGTCCGTCATGTTCGGGCAATCAGATACGTGAGAATAAAGTATCTCACAATAAGTTAATTATATGTATAGACTGTACATTTAAAATAAACTTTTTATGCATGTACATTTGATACCGTTTTCAGTTTAACTCAATAACATGTCAGTTAATATGCTTTAACTTTAAACAACTAATTGTCCATTATCATGCAATTAAATGTTCTGTGCCTATGCAGCAATGTGGGCAGCTTAAATGCAAGTATGATCTGCCAGTTTGAAATGTGAACGAAAAGACTAAAATCCTCCATATTGAAAATAAAATGTGATTTATTTTTACTTAAATATGTTTGCGTGAATCACACTGATGTAATGCAAATGTATCTTTCTTTTTGTACAGGGATCCCTTTAATATTTATCACTGAATTCTACATATCGGATTAGTAAAGAAGGGTTTATAGGTTAGTCCTCATTAATCGGTCTAACTTGTTCCGATCAGTTAAACCAAGTACCGGGATCATCGTTTGGTACGCCACAATCAGGATTAAGTTAGTACAGATTTGCAGGACTTTCTAGTCCGCATTTCAGTCCACTCGATATGGACTGATCACTTGAACTTGTAGATTCAGTACGGAGCTGCGTACTAAGTTGTGGTCTCGCTAACATGGTACTATCTCAAGATCATCCGAGCTCCGTATTAACTCAGTACCAATTGCAAAGATGGGGATGAGCTGATCCCCAGCTTTAGTACAGAGCTCGGGGTTCAGCTCTTTATTGTTGTGCGCTACCATACAGGAACTGAAGGGTGATTGGTTCCAGCTATTATATTTTAGGAGTGTTATATTTCCTAATTGTCTTCAAGCAGTGCTTAATTTGTGCCTGGTCACCTCTGGGCTTCTGAGGCATAGCCACACCCTAGGCTGATACAAATCTCATAAAATGTTTTGCTCTCAAATTCGTTTTCTTAAAATTCTCAACATAATTGTATCCATTCTGCAAGTCAGTGCGCACAAGAGAGACAGTCTGCGGGGACGATCGTACAGTGCTTTATGATTTCAGGACTGCAACTCTATTGTCATTTTTTATACACAATTCACGGGGTGTGGGCTGGGGGTGGAAGGCTAGGGCAGAAGAAGCAAAAAGGAGCAGTTAGTAGGACAGGGTGCTGGCTAGAAAGGACCGGACTTAGGATAGAGGAGTGGGCCGAAGCCCTGACTAGTTGCAGACCGACGGGCCCGGACTTGGAAATTAGAATTGAAAATGGTCGCTAACTGAGTGCGATGATGCCAACATATCCCAGGGGCAAAGGACCCAGCAACCGAAAACACATACGAGGCTTATGACTCGAGGAGCCGCCCCTCGGGAGGAAGTCAGTCCCGATAGACCAAGACACGAAAGGAGGTAAAAAGAGAGAGATACCCAGCATCTGAGACTTCTGTAAAGGGGCGCTCGTTAAACCCTTGATTGGCTGAGACTTCACGCTGCCTGGGATCTGAAATAAGGACAAAGGATGGAGGTTAGTATGGGACTCAAGCACTGAGAGTGGCCACGTCCCAAAAGAAAGGCCGAATATAGAACAGAGCCTCGAGTGAGGTAAGATAAGCGCAGGAGCTGCGACAGGACAGAGTGTGGCTGGGGGTCCGCTCTGACTCACATGGTGAGAACCCCCTGAAGGTAAGGGAGGCGGATGCCTAGCCCTGAGGTTGGGGAAGTGAGACTCACTTGCCCCCCAAAGGATGGACCCCCAACTCATCATGAAATCCCCCACACCGTGAGACAAACAAAGGGTTCGCAGCGATAGCAAACCGGCTTAAAATACACCCACCCTTTGTTATATCACCCTACTGCAGATTCGGATATATCGCAGGCCTGGAATTGGCTCCCCATTTTTACAGTCTAACTGCGCATGCCTTAGCTGCACTATACATAGACAATTTCACGAATTACTGTTAGTTTTATTTTGTACTGCACATCACAAACTAAGACATACAGAACAATTAACAACAAATCATTAATATCGTACTGTTATTATATACACACACATTGCCCAATAACACAAAGAAAATTAAATATATACGTGCCGACGCGTTTATTTAAGCAATGCACTAGCAAAAGTCACAGGGCAGTGACGTCAACTCCCTAGCAACAAGCCTCCTACGTAATAGGAATGGATTCTTTCAATGTAGCGATTTGGGCATTTGAGAAAGGAGAGGAAGATTCATGGAATTAATTGGAGACTTAAGTTGATGAGAAGCAATTACCCTCGGCAGTATGAATTAAAACGGTGTGCTGCTGTTTATACGAAAAATGAGAAAAAGCGGGTTGCATAGATGATTTCTATTGGACCATGACGCCCCAGATTAAAACAAGGGAGTGGTTGTACAGTATTTGTTATTAGTCTATTTGTTTTTCTGTGGGTCTCTATCTATATCGCCCCGTGGTTGGACATTTCTCTGTGAAGTTTTTTTGATTATTTTGCGGAGGGCTCGTATACAACAAGCTCGGAGGAGGCACTGGCAGCGTGTGCTCCGTGCAAGACGTAACCTTTCAGGTTACCACGACAACAAGCACAATCTCGGATGCTACTTTTAAGTTTATTTTTGTTCCATCCAGCTGCTGCTTGATATTTTCGTTTGCTCAGACTGATCGGCTCCCAGGACCTCATCATCGCTCCACAACACTCTTGCCATTATCACGTCGCCACGAGCGAAACGTTTTCCCTTGTGGCTCAACTATTTTTCACCAAGTTCTCCGCGGTGGTGAAGGCTTTGAAAAATGTAATCGTTTAAGACTGCCAGCACGATTACTTTCAACGTGTGCTGGTAGATGATTAATACAGACTGTTCAGTTTGATTTCATTTCGCCCAATGAAAGCCCTTGAGCTTGATCACGTAAAGTGTATGCCACAAACGTCGTGCTTGGCGGGAGGACAGAGGCTCTTATTAGAAACTGTGAGCGGACGGCGCTGCTTGCAAAAAAAGAAAATTAAAACATGGCATCCAAACGGAAAAATAAATAAATAAAAATGTACACACAAATGATCAGAATCATGCTCCAAAAGATGTAGCCCAAGGAATACCAACCGTGTAAACACAACTAAAATATGACCGTGATTGGGAGGTGAAGCAGTCATGGTTTCAAACATACCCTCTGGTCCCGAAAGAACATTTTCACAGACGGCAAGCCTGAATCACGCAGCTTCAAAAAATCATAGATGGTTTTTTTTTTTCTATCTCTTAAAATGTGTTGAAATATATTTTGGAAATAGTAAAATAAACACATTATTTTTAAAAAGAAGGATTCGTCTCACTATGATAAGCTATATTGAGCTTTAATTTCAGATTTTTTTTTAACACATTAGTGGCCTACTAATATTATTAATCACATTAGTACAAGCTTGTATAACTAGAGATGCGGTTGGTCAGGTAGGCATTCATATTAACACGCACTAATAGCACTGTCCTGCAGTGGAAAGAAAACCGCGTCACAGTCAAAATAATGTAAAGGATTATGCAGTACATGAATATCTGCATACCTATTCAGAATTTATGAAATCTGTAATTACTTTTTTCACGTGGTACTAAGTTTGGCATTTATTAAATGGTAATCAGAGTTATAGTTCCCTTTACATATACTGTTTATGTGTATTGTAAAGATATGGTCTGCCATTTAAGTATTTACGTGTTTTCAAATAAAATTCACGTCTTTTTGCCTTGTGAAACAGTATGTTTAACTTGTTTACAGTATTGTTAAGTGGCGTAAGTTTTTCCAGTGTGAGTAAAAAATGTTAAGTTACTTTAGTCACAGTGGCTAACTAAATGAAAGTGAGAGGCAACGTAGCCTCCCGGGAACTGCTGGTCAATTCTGATTCGAGCATGTACAGCAACTAGCTGATACTGCTGGAAAACTGGAGACAAAGTGAAATGTATATAGTTCACTTTACTGTTTTTGGAATGCCGATTATGCTGTGCTGCAAGACCAGTGCAGTATTGCTGGTGTGACTTTTTGGCAACAAAGTGGAATGTATATAGTTCATGTTTATGTTTCTGTTTCTGAAATTGTGATTATGCAGAGGTGCAAGACCAGTGCAGTCGGTAAGTGTACACATTTGATTGATCTTTCTTTGTTAATTGCTATTAGTATTGGTGTTATAATACAAATGTATTAGGGTGTGTAAGGGGTTGTATGCCCCACCCCTCCTTACATTTTTCAAATTAATTTTAAACCGGAGCTGCGCGTTCCCCCTCTGCCTTGTGGGTAGACGCTTGTGTATACTTACAGGCACATTTTTTCTTTATTTTTTTGCTCTGCGGTTGCTTTTAATGTATTTTTCTGCACATACTCCTACTTTATGATGTACGTGATTGTAACATCTAACAGTAGTGTCAATACTCTTTCAAATAAACGAGTTATGATTTTGAATGTCAGGTTCTTAAGAACTGTATTATTGTCATTGCTTCCTCTTCTGTACAAATTAAGCACTGGCTACTGATGGTGCAATTATTGAGCAAACGAAGTGTATGTGGGGATTTGAAAAACATGACTAACCCAGCAGGGACAATCTCGTCACAGACGTTATTTGACTGCTTGTTTTATTTTTATTGTAATATTATTTTTTTTTATAATATTCATCTAAGTGAATACTGGGCTACAAACTGTAGTATGAATGTGATTACATGTTAAGTTTATTAACATACGAAATAAAGTAATGCCGTCTTACTGTCGAATTCTCAAAAATGTAAATACTTTCCTCACCGACAAAAATGTTCCCCTCGTTTGTCATCAGGGCAGCGCCGACACGGAATTTACTGTACGGACAGTAAGCAAACTCCTTCGCCTGCAGGCACTCGTGAAGCAGGGTTTTGATCATATCCTTCTCTGACGTGAGAGAATGCGTGCTGCCAGACTCCAGCGGTACAACGCGGCTGCCATCTGACACTGTCGCAACTGGGACGTCTTCGGGTGTTAAAGCCATTGGTGTTTGCCTGCGTGGGTCTCCCGGTTATGAATGAATACAATAAACTGTTTAGCGGAGACTGCTTAGTCAGACATTGCCAGTCATGACCGTTTCTGGAAAGAAGTGTGGGGGCGGTGACAGCTTTGATTATTGGTAGGCTACTGTCCATACAGTAACTACACTGCTAGTGTTGCACAATTTGTTTGTGTTATACTTTCAGTATGAGAAGGTCCGGTTCAATGACAAACACGGCCTGTCTGCTCCCCAGTTGAGAAGGTTAAATGCCTAACAGCCAATAACACATTTCAGCTGCTGTTCAACAAAGGTAATGGGTTACATTATAACGGCAGAATAGGCAGGTTAGCTACATAGCAGCTGATTGGTGTTTTAAGAGGCGTTTCTGTCTGAAAACTGCAGTTTGTGATTATTGTTGTTATTATAAAACATGAATACATCATGTTTTGTGTGTATGTTGTACATTTATTTTTAAATACTTATAGAATAGGCATATTTCTTTTACCATCCGATTTTAAATGTTAACAATTGGGCTAGCTGTAAAATGCTAATAATTAGTCCTGGGGGAAATTTTTAAAAGTTATTGAAAAGATTATCAGGCTGAAATGTATTGGCCATGCATGAGGTCCAATGCGGTCTTCTCTCCTCCACTTGCACAATTGTTTTCTAGAGCAATGTGAACTGTTTTATTGGAACAGTCTTAAGTCCATAAGAAACACTGTGTAAAGTATTGCACGCAGGCAATAAAAATGTGCATTATAAATATCATCTGGGAGATACTGAAATTGAAGAAGAGAACTATGAAAAAGACCTAGGAGTTTATGTTGACTCAGAAATGTCTTCATCTAGACAATGTAGGGAAGCTATAAAAAAGGCCAACAAGATGCTCAGATATATGGTGATGGTCGGAAAAGCTTTGATATTCAAGACAACTGTGTCTGCTGGTTTTCATTCCAACTGAGTTCTCAATTACTTAATTAAACCCTTACTTGAACTGATAATTTGTTTAATTTGATCTTTTTACTTGTTTTCAGCTCTTAAACAGTGCCGATTTCAAGTTAGCTATAACATTTTATAAGCAACTTGAACGCTACAACTGTTTAAGACCTGAAAACTACTAAAAAGGTCTAATTAAGCAAATGATGAGTTCAATGAAGTGCCTAGTTAAGTAATTGAGAGCTCGGTTGGAATGAAAACCAGCAGACACGGGGTCCCCAGGACCAGGATTGGAAACCCTGCTCCAGAAGATGAAATCTGCAGTCCATGTCTGTTTGATTAACTGTGATGTCACAGGGAAATTGTGCTTCGACTGTTGACAGCTGAGTGACATCAGAAGGCAAAAGTTATTTAACTTCTGACTTTTAGTTACTGTTGGCCAGTTTGTGGTCATGTGACACCATATTGACCTATAGGGTTAAACATTTTAACTAAGATTAAAAAATTATCAATTTTTTGTGGGAGAATTATTTTAAACACTTTATTTTAATTGAATGTAAATTAACCTAATGGGGTTTCAAGTTCTATTGCATAAGTACAGGTGTATTTAGTCAAAGGGTTTATCCATGTAGACTAAATAAATATTTTAAGATTTAAAAAGTTACGCACTGGTTTTGCACCTCTGTGTGGGTGACCTCAACTCTTACGACTTTGCTTCAAAGGCGAATAGGGTCTGGGAAGCCAGCTGATTTATTTGCAATTCTAAGCAGTCATTTGATTTACATTTGAACTGAAAACACCTGTGACAATAAATTGCACGCTTGTGAATGTAGGCCCTTGTTTCTACCTGCCATACGGTCATGACTGGACTCATGCTTGTGAATGTAGGCCCTTGTTTCTACCTGCCATACGGTCATGACTGGACTCATGCTTGTGAATGTAGGCCCTTGTTTCTACCTGCCATACAGTCATGACTGGACTCATGCTTGTGAATGTAGGCCCTTGTTTCTACCTGCCATACAGTCATGACTGGACTCATGCTTGTGAATGTAGGCCCTTGTTTCTACCTGCCATACGGTCATGACTGGACTCATGCTTGTGAATGTAGGCCCTTGTTTCTACCTGCCATACGGTCATGACTGGACTCATGCTTGTGAATGTAGGCCCTTGTTTCTACCTGCCGTACGGTCATGACTGGAATCCATTGTCTCTGCTACTTTGCAGACTGCGTTCACAAACTTTCCCATTACAAAAGTACTTCTTATTGCTCTATATATAGTGTGAAGATGTATGTATTCTAAAATAAATAACCAATAGGCTGTAGAATTACAAGAAAAACAGTTGTTGACATTCCCAGGGCTGTAGTTCTTTTCTTGTAATTCAACACAGCCTTTCAGTGAGTATATAAAACACACAGCTAAGGATTAAATGTAATGTACTTACAGGAATTTGAGATTGTTCAGTCCCTGGACAGTGAGGGAAAGCAATTAAAGTAAGTGTTGGCAACAACACCATTTAAATCTTACCTGTGTTGCACTTTCATTAGCTATGGAGGTCTGAAGTGTGCTGTCATGTGTTATAGTGAACATGCATATTCATTACCTATGGAGGTCTGAAGTGTGCTGTCATGTGTTATAGTGGACATGCATATTAATATTCATCTGCTACTACATTAAGTTCTCAGTTCCCATGCTTTATTCTCAGTGAATCTGTTACACTTACACGCTCTGGAAACATGTTCCTGTCTGAAAGCATGTCACACCACAAGGGAAGCAGCGGGTTGTGAATCTGTTACACTTACACGCTCTGGATCACTTCACCTCAAACATGCTCCTGTCTGAAAGCATGTCACACCACAAGGGAAGCAGCGGGTTGTTTGATGACAGGATAGAAGCTTTTGAAGGGCAGGGACAATGTCCACTTCCAGGAGAAATGACCATTAATATGCAATGTGAAAGCAGGGCCTGCTGCAGACTTCTTTACCCCAGTGCAGTCACAGACAGTATGTTTATACAAACATATCAAAACTCCACATATGACACCTAAATAACAAGCAGGAGTGCACAGGTATTGATGACATCGTCTTGTTTGCTCCCATCTCTTTAAAAAGGCAAACAGAATGCTTGGTTATCATGGTAAAGTCTTAGAGCACAAATGAGGTGTATAATGTACTGGTGAGACCACTGTGGCTTTGGAGAGAGTCCAGTGACAGGCAACCACACTAATCCCAGGGTTTAAGGTAATGAGCTAGGGAACAGAATCCATTTAGAAAGAAGCATTAAGGAGGACTTGATTGAAATCTTAAATGAAATGGACAAACCCTAGCCAGTACTTTTAAGAGCAGCCCAGAAACCAGGACCAGAGGATACAGTTAGAAAGTGGAGATAGACACTTTTTCACACAGAGAGTGCTGAGAGGATGGAATGGGTTACCTAGTCATGTTGTTGAAGGAGACTCTTCTTCACACAGAGAGTGGTGAGGGGATGGATTGGATTACCTAGTCGTGTTGTTGAAGGAGACACTTCTGCACACAGAGAGTGGTGAGGGGATGCTGAATCATTGGGCTCCTTCAAGAATGAACTCGTCAAAGTTTTGAAATCAACCAGCTACTCAGAACCAGTGGAGAATAGACGACCCGAACAGCCTCCTCTAATGTGCAAATGTTTTTCTGTTATCATGTAGGGCTGTATTGTGTATTAAAGACTCCTTCATTATGTTCTCATGTAGGGCTGTATTGTGTATTAAAGACTCCTTCATTCTGTTCTCATGTAGGGCTGTATTGTGTATTAAAGACTCCTTCATTATGTTATCATGTAGGGCTGCATTGTGTATTAAAGACTCCTTCATTCTGTTATCATGTAGGGCTGTATTGTGTATTAAAGACTCCTTCATTATGTTATCATGTAGGGCTGTATTGTGTATTAAAGACTCCTTCATTATGTTATCATGTAGGGCTGCATTGTGTATTAAAGACTCCTTCATTATGTTATCATGTAGGGCTGCATTGTGTATTAAAGACTCCTTCATTACAGTCCCTGAGTGGCTCATCCAGTTAAAGCGCTGCTGTTGGGAGTGCAGGATGAGTCACACAGCTTGGACGGCGCCAGTTCGCGTCCAGGCTGTGCAAAGAGGCCGAACTTTCCTGGGAACACAGAGGGGGGCGTCACATTGGCTCTGACGCTCCCTGGGTGGGGGATGGGAAACAGGCAGGAACTCATTCTCCTCATTAGGCAACAGCAAACCCTACTGGCCAGACACGGAGCACATTCAGAGTGGATTAGAGGCAGGGCTGCTCTCTGTTCTCCAGGATCGGTAGCAAGCCCACCTCTCCTCTAGATTGCTCAGCGTAAAAGCGATTCTGGCTTTATAATTATAATTAGGCTTGTGAGATCGGAGGATGTCACACACCCTAAGAACATCTGTGCTGTGTGGGGGAAAAAGCATAACTGGACATTCCAAATTGGAGGAAAATAAATAAAAATAATAACTGGTCACTCTAAATTAAAAAAAATAATAAAATAAAATAAACGCCTTCATTATGTTATCATGTAGGGCTGTAGCGTGTATTAAAGACTCCCTCATGTTAGCTATTTCTAGAGGACAGAACATTGTAACAGATGAAGGCAAACATATTGAAGACAACACACAATGACAAGTACAGTATGCAGGGTTATTTAAAAGGTACGAGGTATCACTACAGACGTAGGAACATAACTACTAACTTCACTACTAAATACAAACAAAGGTAAAAGGTACACTTTTAATATGACTATGTATTGATTATTTTCACCACTTCCCACAGGTTTATATTTGAAGAAATGTTTTCCAAACACCATTGGTCAACTATAGCCAATCAGATCAATACAATTGTTGCGAGACTGAGCAGCTGATTATACATACATTATACAGAGCCATACATTCTGAATCAAATCTGTAGAGAAGAATTAAGAAGTTAACATCCATCTAATGGCTCTTATCAGTGGGACTTTACAGATATCTGTTGGGCATCAACATCTGTTGGACATCAAGTTTAAGCCAAAACATTTTCAACTTGCAACATCTCATAGGGGCCCCATAAGCACATCACAGTGGAACCACTAATGGAACATGTCTACCAAACTGGAAACACATTTACAGCAATGAGTGTTCAGTTCAGCCCTTACAAGAGTGATTAAAGCACAGCAAAGTGTAGTGAAGCATAATGAAGACACGGTAACACACAGGATAGCATGTGTAATCAGTGGGGACTGTGGAAAAGAACAGATAACATGATTACCCATGGGAAAGCCATGCTATACCCTGCTAAACCTCTATGAGGGAAGTCAGGTTCCTGAATACTGCAGAATTGTGTGTACCACTAGAGGGCACTGTTCTGGGATTAACAATGGCGACTGCCTGCAGATGGGTTATAGATGTATCTAAATAATCCAACCCATTAAAATATTACCAATCTTGGCCCTTTACTTACTTAACACAAAAATGCCCTTAAGAGACGCATTCTCCTTATTCTATTGAGTTGATGTATATATGTTCTATTCTATGGAATTGATACTTATGAAGCTGCTAGGCTGGGAGGCTAAAGTGCTCTACAGTATTTCCTTTCTAATCTTCATGTGCATGTAAATGTGGCAGCTCGCTTCGCTTGGTGAAATATGTCAAATGTACGAGGAGAATCTGACTTGTATCTATTGAGAATAACATATTCATGTAATAGCCTATGCATGTCTAGTTCTTCAAGTAGTAATGTCCTTTAAATGTCCACCCCAAAAATGATAGTATTATGATACACTTTCATCATATGTATACAACATTCCCTCAATTCAGACTGATGAATATTGCAGAACTACTGGCTGCCTTTGCTCTTCATTGAGAAATGGGCTCATGCAATGGAGACTGTCCAGAACAGGACAAAGGTCCTGCCCAGTCTTTCTGCATTGAGTTATTAACATTCCTGATTTACATGTACATTCATCAGAAGACATTTATCTGTTCAGGGAGACTGCGTTAAATAAGCAAGTGGTTTGAGTGGGGAGCCAGTAATGCTGCTGTCTTCATGTGTCAGCTGGGAGGGTTGTGTACATGATTGCGATTACATTGTAAGAAATATTCAAAACACTCTAATTAGCTCTGCAATGTGACGTCACACAGGTGCTGTTGGGACCAGGCGCTCTTGCTCAGTAGTTTGCTATTACTAGTTGTATCCATGGCACATAGTTGGCCACCTTTGTGTAAACCCCAGGGAAGCGTGCATTGGCACAGCTTATTCCCCAGGAAACAATGCCTTGAATTACACCATCGCAGATCAACGGTCCCCCAGAGTCCCCCTGTCGAAAAAACAAGCATTTTATTCTCAAGAAAACAGTTTTCAATTTGTCTGCAAATGTCAGTGATGTGTGCCGTCACACTGAGCTGTTCTTATTGCAGCGTGGAGCTCTACAGTAGATGTCAGTGATGTGTGCCGTCACACTGAGCTGTTCTTATTGCAGCGTGGAGCTCTACAGTAGATGTCAGTGATGTGTGCCGTCACACTGAGCTGTTCTTATTGCAGCGTGGAGCTCTACAGTAGATGTCAGTGATGTGTGCCGTCACACTGAGCTGTTCTTATTGCAGCGTGGAGCTCTACAGTAGATGTCAGTGATGTGTGCCGTCACACTGAGCTGTTCTTATTGCAGCGTGGAGCTCTACAGTAGATGTCAGTGATGTGTGCCGTCACACTGAGCTGTTCTTATTGCAGCGTGGAGCTCTACAGTAGATGTCAGTGATGTGTGCCGTCACACTGAGCTGTTCTTATTGCAGCGTGGAGCTCTACAGTAGATGTCAGTGATGTGTGCCGTCACACTGAGCTGTTCTTATTGCAGCGTGGAGCTCTACAGTAGATGTCAGTGATGTGTGCCGTCACACTGAGCTGTTCTTATTGCAGCGTGGAGCTCTACAGTAGATGTCAGTGATGTGTGCCGTCACACTGAGCTGTTCTTATTGCAGCGTGGAGCTCTACAGTAGATGTCAGTGATGTGTGCCGTCACACTGAGCTGTTCTTATTGCAGCGTGGAGCTCTACAGTAGATGTCAGTGATGTGTGCCGTCACACTGAGCTGTTCTTATTGCAGCGTGGAGCTCTACAGTAGATGTCAGTGATGTGTGCCGTCACACTGAGCTGTTCTTACTGCAGCGTGGAGCTCTACAGTAGATGTCAGTGATGTGTGCCGTCACACTGAGCTGTTCTTACTGCAGCGTGGAGCTCTACAGTAGATGTCAGTGATGTGTGCCGTCACACTGAGCTGTTCTTACTGCAGCGTGGAGCTCTACAGTAGATGTCAGTGATGTGTGCCGTCACACTGAGCTGTTCTTATTGCAGCGTGGAGCTCTACAGTAGATGTCAGTGATGTGTGCCGTCACACTGAGCTGTTCTTATTGCAGCGTGGAGCTCTACAGTAGATGTCAGTGATGTGTGCCGTCACACTGAGCTGTTCTTATTGCAGCGTGGAGCTCTACAGTAGATGTCAGTGATGTGTGCCGTCACACTGAGCTGTTCTTATTGCAGCGTGGAGCTCTACAGTAGATGTCAGTGATGTGTGCCGTCACACTGAGCTGTTCTTATTGCAGCGTGGAGCTCTACAGTAGATGTCAGTGATGTGTGCCGTCACACTGAGCTGTTCTTATTGCAGCGTGGAGCTCTACAGTAGATGTCAGTGATGTGTGCCGTCACACTGAGCTGTTCTTACTGCAGCGTGGAGCTCTACAGTAGATGTCAGTGATGTGTGCCGTCACACTGAGCTGTTCTTATTGCAGCGTGGAGCTCTACAGTAGATGTCAGTGATGTGTGCCGTCACACTGAGCTGTTCTTATTGCAGCGTGGAGCTCTACAGTAGATGTCAGTGATGTGTGCCGTCACACTGAGCTGTTCTTATTGCAGCGTGGAGCTCTACAGTAGATGTCAGTGATGTGTGCCGTCACACTGAGCTGTTCTTATTGCAGCGTGGAGCTCTACAGTAGATGTCAGTGATGTGTGCCGTCACACTGAGCTGTTCTTATTGCAGCGTGGAGCTCTACAGTAGATGTCAGTGATGTGTGCCGTCACACTGAGCTGTTCTTATTGCAGCGTGGAGCTCTACAGTAGATGTCAGTGATGTGTGCCGTCACACTGAGCTGTTCTTATTGCAGCGTGGAGCTCTACAGTAGATGTCAGTGATGTGTGCCGTCACACTGAGCTGTTCTTATTGCAGCGTGGAGCTCTACAGTAGATGTCAGTGATGTGTGCCGTCACACTGAGCTGTTCTTATTGCAGCGTGGAGCTCTACAGTAGATGTCAGTGATGTGTGCCGTCACACTGAGCTGTTCTTATTGCAGCGTGGAGCTCTACAGTAGATGTCAGTGATGTGTGCCGTCACACTGAGCTGTTCTTATTGCAGCGTGGAGCTCTACAGTAGATGTCAGTGATGTGTGCCGTCACACTGAGCTGTTCTTATTGCAGCGTGGAGCTCTACAGTAGATGTCAGTGATGTGTGCCGTCACACTGAGCTGTTCTTACTGCAGCGTGGAGCTCTACAGTAGATGTCAGTGATGTGTGCCGTCACACTGAGCTGTTCTTACTGCAGCGTGGAGCTCTACAGTAGATGTCAGTGATGTGTGCCGTCACACTGAGCTGTTCTTACTGCAGCGTGGAGCTCTACAGTAGATGTCAGTGATGTGTGCCGTCACACTGAGCTGTTCTTATTGCAGCGTGGAGCTCTACAGTAGATGTCAGTGATGTGTGCCGTCACACTGAGCTGTTCTTATTGCAGCGTGGAGCTCTACAGTAGATGTCAGTGATGTGTGCCGTCACACTGAGCTGTTCTTATTGCAGCGTGGAGCTCTACAGTAGATGTCAGTGATGTGTGCCGTCACACTGAGCTGTTCTTATTGCAGCGTGGAGCTCTACAGTAGATGTCAGTGATGTGTGCCGTCACACTGAGCTGTTCTTATTGCAGCGTGGAGCTCTACAGTAGATGTCAGTGATGTGTGCCGTCACACTGAGCTGTTCTTATTGCAGCGTGGAGCTCTACAGTAGATGTCAGTGATGTGTGCCGTCACACTGAGCTGTTCTTACTGCAGCGTGGAGCTCTACAGTAGATGTCAGTGATGTGTGCCGTCACACTGAGCTGTTCTTATTGCAGCGTGGAGCTCTACAGTAGATGTCAGTGATGTGTGCCGTCACACTGAGCTGTTCTTATTGCAGCGTGGAGCTCTACAGTAGATGTCAGTGATGTGTGCCGTCACACTGAGCTGTTCTTATTGCAGCGTGGAGCTCTACAGTAGATGTCAGTGATGTGTGCCGTCACACTGAGCTGTTCTTATTGCAGCGTGGAGCTCTACAGTAGATGTCAGTGATGTGTGCCGTCACACTGAGCTGTTCTTATTGCAGCGTGGAGCTCTACAGTAGATGTCAGTGATGTGTGCCGTCACACTGAGCTGTTCTTATTGCAGCGTGGAGCTCTACAGTAGATGTCAGTGATGTGTGCCGTCACACTGAGCTGTTCTTATTGCAGCGTGGAGCTCTACAGTAGATGTCAGTGATGTGTGCCGTCACACTGAGCTGTTCTTATTGCAGCGTGGAGCTCTACAGTAGATGTCAGTGATGTGTGCCGTCACACTGAGCTGTTCTTATTGCAGCGTGGAGCTCTACAGTAGATGTCAGTGATGTGTGCCGTCACACTGAGCTGTTCTTATTGCAGTGTGGAGCTCTACAGTAGATGTCAGTGATGTGTGCCGTCACACTGAGCTGTTCATTCCTAGGAAGGACAATGCTGTGTAAGTGTGTGTTAACCAGTCTGATTGTTTATCAGTTTGTTTCCTTTAGTTTTGCAGCAATAGACTGCCTGTATTGACGCTTACCAATACAAAGACACTGCAGATGACAGGCAACTAGAAGAGAAAAGCAGCTCCTGAATTCAGCTACCTAACAAAAAACCTCCATATATATCTTACCCAGTGTGCACTTCCATTCGCTACATAGCTCTCAAAGTGCAGTTTCTAAAGAAACACGCTATAGCAAACATGGATTTTCATTTTAAAACAGACATTTGGTACTACACAAAGTTCACAGTTTGCTTGCCTTTCCCTTTCCAGTCTGTTACTGCTTTACTTCATTTTATCCCAACAGTGTCTTCTGGGTCAAAGCATGTCACTGGCTGAAAGCATGTCAGTCAATAGGCAAAGCAGATGATTGGTTATTGACTGGAAATATGCCAGTGAAGGGGTGGGGACAATTCCACCCACCAGGAAGTGGCGTTTCTTTCAAAACTGCACATTTGAGAGCTATAAGCAGTAGGAGTGCATGGATGAGGAATGTATGGCACTATTCTGATAGCTACAACGATGTCAAAACCAGTGCAGCATACTGTACAGAGAGACCTCATAACCCTGTAACAACCGGACAGTCGCACAGGTGCAAAAGCAAGGCACTTACTGTGCTCACCATGCAGAGTGTGAAAGACAGAGGACAGACAGGTGCTCAGTTCTTTGAATGGGGGGCCTAAAAATGAACACAATGAAATATGAAGCTACTTCGTCTAGGAATGTAAATACAGTCTCATGCTATGAAGGGTTTAAAGCATGCAGGCTTGTGTAGAATGTTGTATACAGACAACAGAACATTGTAGAGTAAAATCTAACATTTGTGGCACGACGGCATCCACCCCCACACACATCGCAGCAGTGCCACAGAAAGATAGACTAATAATACTCACATAGGGGCTATAGTAAGTGGCGCTGCAGGGTGATGCATGTACAAAGGGTTAAATCAGGTCACAAGCGGACTCAAATGTAACCAGTTCAATTGCCCATCGCTTTTCATAAGCACTAAATTCAGATACACCCAATTTCCTAAATAATCTGTTTTAAAAAAACACACAACTTACTTGACATGAGTCTTTTCCTCCAGTGTACGATCCAGCACAGACCATGTTATCTGTGATTTTCCCAAAGTACATGATATTACAGGTGCTAGGAGAGATCACAGGGACCTGGACTGCTCGGAGGTCATCAGACAGGGTGTAGCTGTAGACGTAGGTCACCCCCCATCCACTCACTGTGCACACAGTGCCTAGAGGGATGGAACTGTAATACTCGGGAAGGGGGGCTGTTTGAACATAGGCATTAAGATGAGCTGACTGTTCAAGCTGAAAATACAAACAACAAACCCTTTCATCACCCCAAGAATGAACAAAAAAACAGGTAGGAGGGCGTCTTAACTGAATCACAGCATGTAGAAAATCACCCCAATCAGCTCTGCAGTAAAATAGGGTTTATTACAGTGAAAATGTTCCTTAATTCAATCTGTAACCGACTCTTCCCTTACCTTTCAATTCACAAAAGTGGCTAGTGAGAAGTATGTATACCATCTTTAGCCACCAGAGGGCATGCTAAGACAAGAATGGTACAGAAGGTCTGAGTATATTTAGGCTTAAACATACACTATCTTCTATACTTTGTACTTGTTATATATAAACACAATACATACATGTTCAGTGAGTGCTGTGGTTATTTCACTCAAAGCACTTTTCAATGTTCTATTTCACCTTCAAGGCTATAACAGAACTGTAACACAGATATGTCATCATTTATAACCTGTTACTGCTGCAAGCATTCGCAGGGCCATACATATAGAAGCACGCTTTCAAGAAGAATTCAATTGCAGAACCCTTATAAAAGTTTACCATAGTAAAAGCAAAAGGTATGTAAAGCGCATGTAAACCAGGGTACATTACAGTTAATGCATGGTATTACCCATGGAAAGAGCAGGCAAAAGTGCAAAAACGAAAATACCATGGTAGACTTGCATAAGGGAATGGAAACAAAAGGTGTTTTTTTCCTTTAAAACAATATGTTTGTGGGACTGACACATTACTTACCTTCAGCAGCATGATGTCACCGTTGAATGTGGATGGGTTGTAGTAGTTATAAACAATAGCTCTAGAAACATTGATCACCTGCTCAAAGCCCTCATTCTCTGCCAAAGAGTGTTCACTTAGAACCACACTGAGGTATTTGGCCCTACAGAAACACAGCACATATAGCACTATTTCAAAGTTTGTAAAAGGTAAAACAGTCACAGACAAAAGTAAAGGCACCCTGTACTTAATATTGTAGAAGATCATTTAAGAAAGCACAATAATTCAATCATTTAGTGAACATTAGCCACTTAGTAATATGACAAAGACCAAAACTCACAATTTCAAATAATCTTTATACTGTAAGAAGAGTACCAATATTTTTCATGACAAAAGTATTGGTACTGTTACATTAAAAGTCTGTAAAAATGTTAGAACTAATAGAAATATATATTCATTGAATGAAAACCATTACACAGTAATTAAGCTGCATTATAAAGTCAATAGCCAGAAAAGTGGTAACTAATTCCAACATCTATTGAAGAAAAACATATTGGCAACCAAGCAGATGGTCAAGACACAGGAGTTGGATTCATGTTTGAGAAAATCACCATAGCAACTACAACAAAGGAAATGCCTACAAAACAGAATCAAAGAAATATGAAATCCTCACTCAATTAATTCAACAGTTATTCAACTGAAATGCTTGAAGTGGAGATCCAAAGAAAAGTACTGGCACAGCAGGTAGGAGAATCGTCTGAGCAGCTAAAAAAAAATCCAAGACTATCAGCCAAGGACTTAAAGAAAGATTTAGAAGCATCATGCATAATAGTGCACCAAAGAACTGTAGAAAGGCACCTGAACACAGAAGAGCTGTGTGCACGGAGACCTCACTGCTTAAAACTAACTAACTGTCTTAAATATGCCAAGAAACATTAACAGGGATCTGAAGCATCTGAACTAAATTCTCTTGTCCAATGAGACTGAAAAAGGACCCCCCCTCCCCTTCTTACTTCTGGACCTCTGCATCCAATAAAATTACAAATCACACAACGTTCAATTATTTTTTATTCGTCACCAATTTAATAACACATTTAATAACTATCAGTACAAGTAAAACAATTTTGTTTTTGAAATTTATTTTTAAAGACTTCTGCTGTCATCTGTCTTCGCCTTCTTAAAGTAGTACTGTAGTGTGTAATAGAAATCCCTAATGTTCTCTTCACTGCATCACAAGGACGACTGACTGAATCAGACGATCGTGCGGGAGATATGACTCTGCAAACATTTAAAATACGCGCCAGTTATCAGAGATGCCAATTCACAGCGTACCGTCAAAACTGGTACGTAGGGAATCGGACACTGATTTTTCCTCGGGCGTATTCAATGGAAATACTAATTTGATTTCCAGACAGAAAATAGATTGCTTCTTGATGCCCAGGCACCGAAATTAGAGTGGTCGGGCGCTAAGCATTTTCATAACAGATCTGTAAATGTTCTCAAGTTAATTCTTAAGTCAAGGTTCTACCTACAGATAGAAGTACCAGAACTTCTGGCTGGACTACACACCACTGATGATGTGGGGTGTTAGCAGTTCAGGGACGGGGGACATTGATGTGACTGAAGATTGAGTTATTGCAGCCATCTATCAAACCATTCTACAAAGTACAATGATACCATCTGCTCGTAGGCGGATTGGAAGACAGTTTATTTTCCTCAACTCTGGAATTCTTGAAGAAAACGAAGATAAAAGTTCTGTCACAATCACCAGATCTCAATCCAATAGAAATGCTTTGGACTGATGTGAAAAAAGCTGTAGCCAAGAATTGTGTATCCAGTCTGTCTGATCTGAAGGAAATATGCCAGAATGGGCCTAGATTTCACCAAGAAGATGTAACATACAGGTTAAAAATGATCATAAATGTTTGAAAGCCGTAACAAAAGCAAAAGGAGGAACACAAAATATTAAAAGCAGGGGTGGCAATACTTTTGTCATGAACAAATATTTGTCATGAACGAATATTTCACTTTTTGTTATATTAAAAAGTGGTCAAAGCTTAATAAATGTTTGTCCTTAAACTGTTACCTTGAAATGTGGTATAATAAGTATAGTGTGCCAATATGTGTGGTACAATAAGCATAGTGTGACAATACATGTGTATGCGACTGTAAACTACTAGCCCCTACTTTCGAAGTGGCTCAGGACAGTGACCCTCTAACAGGGGTCCCCTAGAAAGTTATGTTACTTACAGACAAACATGTTAGTGCAGTACAGTTTAAGACAAACATGTTAGTGCAGTACAGTGTTATTCTTGAGAACTCACCATCACTGAACACAGACTTCAGAACTCACCATCACTGAACACAGACTTGTGAACTCACCATCACTGAACAGTGACTTGAGAACTAACCATCACTGAACACAGACTTGAGAACTAACCATCACTGAACAGTGACTTGTGAACTCACCATCACTGAACACAGACTTGTACAATTGCAATGACAATATCAGAAAAAGGTAAACTCACGGCCGCAGACAGTGGGCTGCAGACAGGACCCACTGGGGGTGAATCAGGGTCCCACCACAGTAATGTGAGGATCGGAACTGGATGGAAGCCTGGTATTTGATAGAGTAGGGAGTTACCTCATACCCCCCAATGATCTTCTGCTCACAGAATCCTAAACAAAGAGGGGAAAGGAAACTCACATCAGCAACTCATTTTATCAGTTCCTGGAACAAGGTTAGACATTTGAATTATGGAACCATTAACTAATAATAAAAACTGTGATGTAGTTGAACATTGTGTTCTCTTCTTGTAGGTGGTGATTTACAGTTTTCCTATAAACTTACCGTCCCCTGTAGTAACTGAGACGGCAAACGTCTGACGTCAGCTTTTCAAAATGAATTCTGTTTCTACCCGTACATGAACACAACACAACAGACAAACAAACAAACAGTGGCCTGCGGTGTTAAAGTTTGATCCGAGGAAGACAGAGAGAAATTCTTACAAGAGCAGAACACAACTACAATAAGAGACAAATTCAGTTACAAACAACCTCAGAGAAGCTGATGAAACGCAAGATATGCATGAAATTCGGTTAGTCCCAGTTGAAATAATAATAATAAACATAATCATAATAAAATTCATTATGGAGTGGGCAATTGATCCACAGTGAAAAATACAGCAATTGAAAGTATGATTCAGATCCAATTTGCATTTAGAAACACTAATATACTTTAATATCCTGCAGTTATATTAAACAAGAATACACAGATTACAAAACAAACAGCAGTGATTTTCTTTAAATGCACACAGAACAAATAATATTAACACAATAACTTGTGGATTACTCAAATATGTCTTTAATAACTATTAAAACAGATAATGACACCAAACATGACAGCATTGTTAATGCTAAATGTAAATAGTAGGTATCGTCACAATTCATTTTCACTGTGAGTGGAAAGTCTGTGTTAATGTGCTTTCACCCGAGTTCAGGAGCTGTTCCACTCGCCTGCCTTGAAATAACAGCTACATGTAATGGGGCGACAAGTGTAAAAAAAGCACTAATGTTTTAACAGCTTTTTCCCCCCCCCCAGATTTAATGTAAATCGCATATTTGTTCCTAGATAACTAAAAAAAGTCCAGATTTAGCAAAATACATAAATGTTAACAAACACATTCTTTAAAAAGTCAGTGTGTAATGGCAACTCTGCAGCATAGAATGCCAAATCAAATGCGTCAATGGGCGTGGGCTTGCATGTTAGTTTCAGATTTAGCTGGAAAAATATATATTTTTGTGAAAAACCAGATTTAAGATTTATTTTTTTAATTAATTGCTGAACGATAATGTTTTTCAGATGTATTTGTTAGGTAAATGTTGAATCGCCAAGTTTAAAAAAAAAAAAAAGATTTAATAAACTGACTTTAAATGCCGGAGTTGTGATACTCTTATGTATTTAGCTTAATCTGGACTTTTTTGGGGTTAAATCTAGGAAAAAATACACGATTTACACGAAATCGGGAAAAAAACACCTGGTATAATATAAAAGGTCAGTTATAATGTTTTAATGTGTGTGTCAACGGGAGGTTGGGGGGGGGGGGGGGGGGGGGGGCGGCATATAAAAATTTGGTGCACCACCGATCTACTGTTCAGACACTGCTGGCTGAATCTAGCGCTAGCCAGTGTTCAGACACTGCGGAATCTAGCGCTAGCCAGTGTTCAGACACTGCGGAATCTAGCGCTAGCCAGTGTTCAGACACTGCGGAATCTAGCGCTAGCCAGTGTTCAGACACTGCGGAATCTAGCGCTAGCCAGTGTTCAGACACTGCGGAATCTAGCGCTAGCCAGTGTTCAGACACTGCGGAATCTAGCGCTAGCCAGTGTTCAGACACTGCTGATACCATTTCCTTTTGTAACACTTACTAATGTAAAGACAGTTTGGCTAATCTACCAGTGTTACATCTATCTGTGACAGACACCTGGAACTGAAGAGCAGCTCCTGAACTCACAGCAAAGCACCTCGACACAGAATCAGCAACACAAAAGAATTGAGGATTGAGATAAGAAGCAGTCTGAATGAATGCAAACATGATAAACAGGTAAAGAAAAGAAAGAAGAAAAGGAATTGAACACACTGAGCTAGATACTGTGCAAGGATAACGTATATTACCTCTTAAAACGAACAACAGCAGAAGAGCTGTTATATGCAAATAGAGTACATCCATGTTTAATTCTCATCTGCAACTGAAAAAAACAAAACATGTCAAAATGTCATTTATTTTTAATTGAGATCTTTTTACATGATGTAAAACTTTAAAGAAAAAAACGTTCAAGTTATTTATTATAAAATCCCTGCTTCAAATCAGAATTGTAACGATCATCAAGTTATTATAAAATCCCTGCTTCAAATCAGAATTGTAACGATCATCAAGTTATTATAAAATCCCTGCTTCAAATCAGAATTGTAACGATCATCAAGTTATTATAAAATCCCTGCTTCAAATCAGAATTGTAACGATCATCAAGTTATTATAAAATCCCTGCTTCAAATC
The DNA here is from genome assembly GCF_902713425.1 of Acipenser ruthenus. Taxonomy (NCBI): domain Eukaryota; kingdom Metazoa; phylum Chordata; class Actinopteri; order Acipenseriformes; family Acipenseridae; genus Acipenser; species Acipenser ruthenus. The sequence goes on along the minus strand of NC_081208.1, from coordinate 11,050,392 downwards.
AGAATTGTAACGATCATCAAGTTATTATAAAATCCCTGCTTCAAATCAGAATTGTAACGATCATCAAGTTATTATAAAATCCCTGCTTCAAATCAGAATTGTAACGATCATCAAGTTATTATAAAATCCCTGCTTCAAATCAGAATTGTAACGATCATCAAGTTATTATAAAATCCCTGCTTCAAATCAGAATTGTAACGATCATCAAGTTATTATAAAATCCCTGCTTCAAATCAGAATTGTAAGGTTAAACTGTAAGACACTAAGTCAAACAGACACATGTTTTGGCTAGCACCTTTTTCAATGTACTGTTATGTGTAGTTTTACCTGATTACAAAATCTAACAAAGGCTACATTTCTAAATACCTTATACAAACAATATGAAACACAATCTAGCTAAAGTTATGTACTTTAAACAATGTTAAATATATAACAGGTGTGTGTTTAATCCAGTCCTCACCTCTCCCCTCCACTGCCTTGGACAATTCTCAGACTGCAGTGCCTGGGATTTAGTTTATTACTTTTTATAATGTAACTGTATCTGTGTTGCTGCTATTATCATATACAATGAAAGATGCCTACAGTGTAACTGAAACACAATTAAAAACGAGTGACCTAATATAAGACAAAGAGCCCCACCCTGCAGCATTGTCACTTCACTGCTAAGAAGCCTTTAAGAGCTCTCCATTGCTCATTGTGCACTTTATTCAACGAGAAATCAAATACTATCTGACAGAGATAATAGTATATCAAATATATATATACTACAAAAGAATATTGATAATCACAAGTAAATATCAAAGCAGGGATACATGATAAATGATACTAATGTGTCTTAAATATAGTATCTCTTTCTCTCGATCTATATAGTCTCTCTTTCTCTTGATCTATATAGTATCTCTTTCTCTCAATCTATATAGTCTCTCTTTCTCTTGATCTATATAGTATCTCTTTCTCTCAATCTATAGGACCGACACAAATTATGGAAACAGAAAGACTGGGGTTGGGATTTTACTGCCCATTCTCTTCACTCACAACAACAACACTGCACTTATATAGAGCCTTTCCAGGGCAGGTTCCCTCACAGCACTCAGACCCCGTACTCACAACAACAACACTGCACTTATATAGAGCCTTTCCAGAGCAGGTTCCCTCACAGCACTCAGACCCCGTACTCACAACAACAACACTGCACTTATATAGAGCCTTTCCAGGGCAGGTTCCCTCACAGCACTCAGACCCCGTACTCACAACAACAACACTGCACTTATATAGAGCCTTTCCAGGGCAGGTTCCCTCACAGCACTCAGTCCCCGTACTCACAACAACAACACTGCACTTATATAGAGCCTTTCCAGAGCAGGTTCCCTCACAACACTCAGACCCCGTACTCACAACAACAACACTGCACTTATATAGAGCCTTTCCAGGGCAGGTTCCCTCACAGCACTCAGACCCCGTACTCACAACAACAACACTGCACTTATATAGAGCCTTTCCAGAGCAGGTTCCCTCACAGCACTCAGTCCCCGTACTCACAACAACAACACTGCACTTATATAGAGCCTTTCCAGAGCAGGTTCCCTCACAGCACTCAGTCCCCGTACTCACAACAACAACACTGCACTTATATAGAGCCTTTCCAGAGCAGGTTCCCTCACAGCACTCAGACCCCGTACTTACCAAATACCAGACATCTCTCAAGAGATCCTTTTCTCCTCTTTAAAATTATACAATATATTTTAATGAGCAAGACCTCTCCTAGCAGAACACACACACTGTCACTCAGACTCTCTCACTAAATATCTTGGGATCCCTGAATAGATCATTGTGTCCTCTTTAATAACATGCTATGGATTTCAATGAGCAATCCGTCTCAAAATTTCAGTGCGGTCCTAAATACCATAGCAATGCGGAATGACAGTGGAGCATGTGTTCTCGATTGTCCTGAGTGGTGACTGCTGAGACTGGTGCATATTCAATGCAGCGTTGTCCTTAAAATGTAGAATATCATAGCAGCTGCTTTACAATCCAAGCCAAGGCCAGAGCAGCTAACCATGAGCATGCTTACTGGCTGTGTCTTACACAGCATCCTAAACATGAATGTGCTTACTGGCTGTGTCTTACACAGCATACTAGAAAATATTGTGTATAATATATGGTTGGATAATAATTATAAAATGGTATTAATATTTGAATGTGACGTCATTTCCATTTGATCCAATCAAACTGAATAGATTAACATGACTTGAAACCCCTTCCAGCCCCTTGTGGAGTCCATGCCATGTCGTTTCAGGGCTGGGCAAACAGCCGTCCAACCTGATATAAGCTACAGGCCATAGCTTGCAGAGTTACCTTTCATTTGCCATGGGTCTTGCAGGTCAGCTGTGTGACAGATGGCCCCAAGTTAGATTGTCTTTAATGAAGAACAAAACCCACGACAGCCCCGCAAAGCAGCTCTGTGTCCTGAGCTGAAGGAAGGGCACTAACGAAAGAGAAGCTCAGTTATCTCCAGGTAATTCCCACAGCAGAGGATATTATTAGTATTGTAGAGGGGCACATGCCCATTCCTCAGTGACTCTGGCAGGTTCTAATAAGGAATTGCAGCATGAGAAGGGAACTTTGTGAGGGTTTTTCAGCTGCTGTAACCAGAGAGGTTTCCTTATTGATAAATATTAGTAATGTAACAACCTCCAGAGGTAAATCAAAATAATTTTTATTACCTAATCGCAATTATATTCCCACCCGCAGTAAGCCATATATTATAAGGTAGGTGAGCTGAGTGCCCAATTCAAGAAATAAAACATGGGGTGAAAACAAACCACAAAGAAAGAATAGATATACTGGATAACAATAAAACTGGTAGAAAAAAGAATATATAGAAAGTTGATTTAAGAAAAGTAATCTAGCAGCAGAAAGAGTAAATAGGTTTGATCTCACCCAGCATTTGGGAAACGATACAACAGCAAAATCACCCTGGTTTGGAAATGTCCGTCCAATAAATGATTTCCCAATGTAGAGGCAGCTCGGACGAATAATCCTTTTAAATCAGAGGGTAAAACAGGAACAGCTTGGTGAGACAATGAACAGGAATCCAGAGGGTGGACATAAAGACTTCAATAAATCTCTATTCATTTGCTGAAGCAAAGTTCAAACTCAGCTAAAGAAGTTAATTATAGCATTGATTCCATTTTTTGATATACACTTCTTGCCTAAGTGTTTTTTTTTATTCTTCAAAAGCAGTATCTTGAAAATACTTTTTCTAACTAACAAACCCACACCCTACACCCTACACCCTACACCCTACACCCTTCTCTCTTCTCTCTTCTCTCTTCTCTCTTCTCTCTCCTCTCTCCTCTCTCCTCTCTACACAAAAACTGACTCCCTCTTAACCAGATAGGTGCCTGTAATAAAGAAATTGCAAATGGCTCAATGAGACAAAGATAATCAATTAAGTAGAACCAGGCCATTGCTATAAGGACACTTAAAAACAATTAACAAGATAAATAGGAGAACAGATGTATGGATAATTACTAATATGTTATGTATGGAAAACAGAATATATAAAGATTTCAATAACTTTCAGCATCTACCAGGAAAAATTACATTTGTGGCTTTAATATATAAATGCTTAATAAGCTTCAATTAAACTTTGATAACCTGGCCAGGTTTTCTGCCATTCAATTAAGTATAGCAGGCAGCAAACTTCTACTGCTGCACAAGTGTAGCTAATGCTACAAGTAAAGGGCAGGATTTGTTGTGTAATTCTCAAAATAGGCCATGAGGGAATTCCCTGAAGTACTGTGTCATGTTCTCTGCTACTATATTTATATAGATGTTTATTTGTAGTTTTGTTTTCAGGTCTTTTCTTGTTATCTACAACCATCAGTCACAGAATGTCCTATCACTGTTTATTTATTTATTTATTTTATTTATTGCATTTATATAGCGCTTTTTATACAAAAGTATTGCAAAGCACTGTAGAGTACATAGCAGAAAAAAAGAACAAACCACAATACATTTGTATAGCATGTCACACATACAACTGCCACAATCAGACCATATAAATAACATGCTTTCCATTACATGATATGTTAAAAATTTGAACTTGGCTCTCACCAAGATAAGCGCCAAATAAGACTGCCGAGGTTGCTGTGGCCACTGACTGTGTACGAGGTTTCTTTGACAACAGTAGAGAAGCTGGAAGCTTTAATCAGTTCATACATCAGGAAATGGTTGGGAGTTCCACGCTGCCTCAGCAGAGTGGGACTTTATGGTAAAGGAATACTGCAGCTACCAGTCTCTGCTCTAACCGAGGAGTTTAAGTGCGCCAAGGTCAGACTGGAAATGACATTAGTAGAGTCACGCGATAAATGCGTAAGGGAGGCAGCACCTGTGTTGAAAACTGGAAGAAAGTGGGCGGCAAAGAAAGCTGTGGAAGATGCAAAGGCTGCCCTTCGAATTGGTGATATCATGGGGCAAGTTCAGCATGGAAGAGGGGGTCTTGGTTTCAGTTCAACTCCTCCTACATGGCACAAGGCGGCCCCAGCTCAAAGAAGGAAGCTGGTAGTCAACGAGGTGCAAAAGCAGGAGGAGAGGATGAGGTGTATAAAGGCCATTTCCCAGGCCAAACAGGGAGAATGGATGAGATGGGAGAGTGTGGAACAACGCAAGATTGGCTGGCAAGACCTATGGTCAATGGAACAGAGCAGGATCAGTTTCCTCATCAGGTCAACATATGATGTTCTCCCATCACCACAGAACCTAAACCTCTGGGTTGGAGAGGATCCCTCATGTCCTTTGTGTTCATCACCTGCAACATTAAGGCACATTTTGACAGGATGTAAGGTGGCTCTTAGCCAAGGACGGTTTACTTGGCGCCATGACCAGGTGCTGCGATGTTTGGCCTTAGCATTGGAAGACAAGCGTAACATGACCAATAAGTTGCCACCTGTTCCATCAAAACATTACACACAAAAGACAACATTCCTCCGCCCAGGAGAGCAACCACCAAGAAAAGGTGTTAAAACCAATCCTCGCCCAGGACAACTGGAAGCTGCTAGAGACTGGAATATGCTGGCAGATGTTGGTCAACGGCTTATTTTCCCACCTGAGATTGCCACCACTAACCTTCGACCAGATATTGTCTTGTGGTCTGGATCAGCACGCCTTGTTCACCTGGTAGAGTTAACAGTGCCATGGGAGGACGCTGTAGATGAGGCGTATGAGAGGAAGAAACTGCGGTATGCTCAACTAGCCACTGAAGTGGAACAGCGAGGATGGAGAGTTCGGGTTTACCCAGTGGAAGTGGGTTGTCGAGGATTTGTGGCACACTCTACAACCCGGTTTCTCAGAGACGTCGGATTCAGTGGCCAAGAGTTGCGTCGCACAGTGAAGAACTTATCTGAAGCAGCAGAGAGGAGCAGCAACTGGCTGTGGTTGAGACGGAAAGATTCTGGCTGGGGACAGGTAAGTAAGCTGGGCTGAGTTGAGTGGGGGACGGAGGGGGGTGAAGCTGGGACGCCAGAATCACCGTCGAGCCCTCTTGAGGTGTCGTGGGCTAGTCGACGAAACACTGAGGATGGAAGGTGCCCACTTGAAAACCCCAGAGATGTACCCTACTTAGCTCAATCCAGACGGTTGTCATGCTGATGCGCTGGGGAGGCCGCACTTTGGTTGATCCCCGGAGCCAGCATCGCAGCCGTTGTGTGTGCTGATGCGCCAGGGAGGCAAAATAAGCTGATCCCTGGAGCCAGCATTACACTTCAGCCATTAACACCAGACAGAAGGATATCTACATCATCATATGGAAGGAAACGTAAATGGATGGAGATGCATATGGATCACATTAGTTTACTGTAAAGCTACGTCTTAGTTGGTGCTTATCTTGGCGAGAGCCGAGTTCAAATCAGCATGAAGTTTTAACATCTACTCTCGTGTAATGGAAATCAGCTTTACAGTAAACTAATGTGATCCAGCGCATCAGCATGACAACCGTCTGGATTGAGCTAAGTAGGGTTGTGGCAAAGTGCCCCGCCCCTGTGTGCATTTGTGTGTTTTGTGTATGTATGCGTGCGTATGTAAATGTTGGTGTATAGTCATTGGTACACGGGATATAAACGGGTCTGTGTTTCACGTGTATTTAAATTGTGTATTTGTATTTAGGCACGGGGATGGCACATCACATCACGTGCAAGTAAAAAGTAATATGCGAGCACGGGGAATTGCACTTTAATTAATTCACGTGCAGTTGTACCGAGATTCCAATTGAATGATTGACTAGCAATCGAATCTCGGTACAACTGCATAAAAGCTGCATGTTTTCACTCACTGGGGGTTGGTGTTCGGTGAGTGGAGAACGAGTGTGGAGAAGGAGAAAGTAAATAGTAAGAAAGTAAGAACGTAAATAACTGTCTCACTCACCGTGTTTCGTTTGTCTGTCTGTTTACTGTCTAGTCCGTTTTGTTTACCTGTTTATTTTGGCGCAAGTGCCGTGTCCTGTTTTTTGTGTTTTGTTACAAACGTTTATTTTCTGTCTGTTTATTCATTAAATGCTGAGCGAAAGCATTCGCTCAGCTCCACCAAACTCCACATCTCTCTGTCGTTTGTGTTCCTGTCTTCTGGTCTGACGTCACCCACTCAGCCATTCTTGTCACACGTGGTGTCAGAACCGGGACAACAGCGCCTCCAGGGCTCAGGCCAGAGCGGGAACCGCAGTTTTTTTTTTTGTGGAAAAGTAAATAAAAAAAAAATAAATAAAAAAAAATGGAAGGCTGGAACTGGAGAGACGGCTGCAGTGAGCTGGAGGATCTCCTCGGCAGGTTGGAGGACCAAGGTTGGTGCCTTGCCTGCGGGGTGTATGGGCACACGGTGGCTGTCTGCCCCTTCCAGGAAGAGGAGGAGGAACCAGCCCAAAGGAGGAAGGTTAGCAGAAGGAGGCAGAGAGGGGGAAAAATGAGGAGGAAGCAGAGGGAGCCAAGGTGGTGCACCATGTGCATTGCATATGGGCATGAGGACGAGGACTGCCCAGAGCAGGAGCCAGGGGAGGAGGAGCCCGAACGTCCTGCGCCTGAGTGGGAGGAGCCCGAACGTCCTGCGCCTGAGTGGGAGGAGCCCGAACGTCCTGCGCCTAAGTGGGAGGAGCCCGAACGTCCACAGTCCGAGTGGGAGGAGCCCGAACGTCCACAGCCCGAGTGGGAGGAGCCCGAACGTCCACAGCCCGAGTGGGAGGAGCCGGTGCGTCCACGTCCCAAGAGGGAGGAGTCGGTGCGTCCACGTCCCAAGAGGGAGGAGTCGGTGCGTCCACGGCCCAAAAGGGAGGAGTCGGTGCGTCCACGGCCCAAAAGGGAGGAGTCGGTGCGTCCACGGCCCGAGAGGGAGGAGTCGGTGCGTCCACGGCCCGAGAGGGAGGAGTCGGTGCGCCCTGTGTCCGGAGGGGAGGAGCTGAAGGCCCAAACCCCTATTTTTTTTTGGGAGGGACGAGGGCGTGAAGCTCAGGCTCCACAGCAGCCGCTGTTTTTGCTGCTGAAGGGAGCCCAGCGGAGACGCCCGCCACTAGCTCTACCCCCGCTGTCGGAGGAGCCGGCAGCGCCACCAGCCCTACCCCCGCTGTCGGAGGAGCCGGCAGCGCCTCCACCACCACCCGAGGGAGAGGAGCAGGAGCTGCCTCTGCCTCCACCACCACCCGAGGGAGAGGAGCAGGAGCTGCCTCTGCCTCCACCACCACCCGAGGGAGAGGAGCAGGAGCTGCCTCTGCCTCCACCACCCGAGGGAGAGGAGCAGGAGCTGCCTCTGCCTCCACCACCCGAGGGAGAGGAGCAGGAGCTGCCTCTGCCTCCACCACCTGAGGGAGAGGAGCAGCAGCTGCCTCTGCCTCCACCGCCACCACCACCGCAAGGAGCAGAGGAGCAGGAGCTGCCTCTGCCTCCACCATCTCCAGGAGCAGAGGAGCAGGAGCTGCCTCTGCCTCCGCCACCACCACCGCAAGGAGCAGAGGAGCAGGAGCTGCCTCTGCCTCCACCATCTCCAGGAGCAGAGGAGCAGGAGCTGCCTCTGCCTCCGCCACCATCACCGCAAGGAGCAGAGGAGCTGGAGCTGCCTCTGCCTCCACCACCGCCAGGAGCAGAGGAGCTGGAGCTGCCTCTGCATCCACCACCGCCAGGAGCAGAGGAGCTGGAGCTGCCTCTGCCTCCACCACCACCACCGCAAGGAGCAGAGGAGCAGGAGCTGCCTCTGCCTCCGCCACCACCACCGCAAGGAGCAGAGGAGCTGGAGCTGCCTCTGCCTCCACCACCGCCAGGAGCAGAGGAGCTGGAGCTGCCTCTGCCTCCACCACCGCCAGGAGCAGAGGAGCTGGAGCTGCCTCTGCCTCCACCACCGCCAGGAGCAGAGGAGCTGGAGCTGCCTCTGCTGCCCGTACCTCCGCAGGGAGTACGGTGGCCGGAGCCCCAGAAAGGGGAGCTGCCGGCCACGAAGAAGGGGGAGGAGGTCTGGAGACAACTTTCCCCAGCAGCAGTTTCGCTGCAGGAGTTCTTGTGGCCGGAGCCCCACAGGAGGGAGCTGCCGGCTATGAAGAAGGGGGAGGTCGGGGGACCACCTGCCCCCGCAGCTTTTTCGCTGCAGGACGGGACCAACAGGCTGTCAGCCGTGCCACTACCGGCAGGGGTGCTGACAGCATTGCCAGCCAAGGGCCCACTGAAGCCTCCCTTCCCAGCCCGAGACTTTGTCCTGGACTGTTGGGTTTTTAAGGGGGGAGGTGGCCGTTGAGGCCATGTGTGCTGCGCACAAGGGGGGGTATATGTGGCAAAGTGCCCCGCCCCTGTGTGCATTTGTGTGTTTTGTGTATGTATGCGTGCGTATGTAAATGTTGGTGTATAGTCATTGGTACACGGGATATAAACGGGTCTGTGTTTCACGTGTATTTAAATTGTGTATTTGTATTTAGGCACGGGGATGGCACATCACATCACGTGCAAGTAAAAAGTAATATGCGAGCACGGGGAATTGCACTTTAATTAATTCACGTGCAGTTGTACCGAGATTCCAATTGAATGATTGACTAGCAATCGAATCTCGGTACAACTGCATAAAAGCTGCATGTTTTCACTCACTGGGGGTTGGTGTTCGGTGAGTGGAGAACGAGTGTGGAGAAGGAGAAAGTAAATAGTAAGAAAGTAAGAACGTAAATAACTGTCTCACTCACCGTGTTTCGTTTGTCTGTCTGTGCACTGTCTGTTTACTGTCTAGTCCGTTTTGTTTACCTGTTTATTTTGGCGCAAGTGCCGTGTCCTGTTTTTTGTGTTTTGTTACAAACGTTTATTTTCTGTCTGTTTATTCATTAAATGCTGAGCGAAAGCATTCGCTCAGCTCCACCAAACTCCACATCTCTCTGTCGTTTGTGTTCCTGTCTTCTGGTCTGACGTCACCCACTCAGCCATTCTTGTCACAAGGGTACATCTCTGGGGTCTTCAAGTGGGCACCTTCCGTCCTCTTTGTTTCGTCGACTAGCCCATGACATTCTGGCATCCCAGCATCACCCCCCTCCATCCCCCACTCAACTCAGCCCAGCTTACTTACCCGTACATCAGCGTTGCTTTCTTTCTATTGTGCTTGAGATCCCCAGCCAGAATCTTTCCGTCTCAACCACAGCCAGTTGCTGCTACTTTCTGCTGCTTCAGATAAGTTCTTCACTGTGCGACGCAGCATCTGCCAGCATTTTCCAGTCTCTAGCAGCTTACAGTTGTCCTGGGTGAGGCTTGGTTTTAACACCTTTTCTTGGTGGTTGCTTTCCTGGACGGAGGAATATTGTCTTTTGTGTGTAATGGAACTGGTGGCAACTTATTGGCCATGTTACGCTTGTCTTCCAATGCTAAGGCCAGACATCGCAACACCTGGTCATGGCACCAAGTAAACCATCCTTGACTAAGACCCACCTTACATCCTGTCAAAATACACATAATACAAAAGCAGCAATTTTAAAGTTACATTAAAACCCACTAAGATAAGAAAGCCATTTTATAAAAGTGTGTTTTTAGTTTTGACTTGAAAACTGTAAAGGTCACAACTTCCCTGACAAATGAAGGCAGAGCATTCCATAATTTAGGAGCTCTACAAGAAAAAGCCCTACCTCCCATGTTGCTTTTGTTGACCTTAGGAATAACCAGCAGCCCCGCATCCTGTGATCTCAGAGTGCGGTTTGGAAGATACGGGGTCAGTAACTCCTGCAAATAACTAGGTGCTAATCCATTCAGGGCCTAGTAAGTTAACAGCAAAATTTTAAAATCAATTCTATACTGCACAGGAAGCCAGTGTAAAGAGGCCAAAACAGGGGTAATATGTTCACTTTTCCTGGTTTTAGCCATAATTCTAGCGGCGGTATTCTGAACAAGCTACAAGTGGGATACCCCCTCAGCTCTATACACTTGCTGCACTTTGAATTTACTGAGGAAAATTGATCATCATGATTACTTTTTCAGTGATGCTGAGTTCACATGTGCACATGTTTATAACCTTTCTTATTTCTAGCCCCCAGTGAGTACTTTCTAACTGATGTAACACAAGCATGGTTGTCAATTTTCAAATTAAGAGAAAGTGGCCAAGACTTCCTCAGTAAATTCAAAGTGCAGCGAGTGTACAGAGTTGAGGGGGGATTATATTGAAACACAGTGAAGGAATCCTGCCTCCACCTCCTCAGGTAGATCACCTTTCTAGTGTCCATTTTAGGTATTCCAATGGCAACTAAATTATTCATTTTAAAAAAGTACTGCTTTTGCATGGCTTTAACACCTTGATCATTATTATTTATTTCTTAGCAGACGCCCTTATCCAGGGTGACTTACAATTGTTACAAGATACCACATTATTTTTTACATACAATTACCCATTTATACAGTTGGGTTTTTACTAGAGCAGTCTTGGTAAAGTATCAGCAGTGTCCCCCACCTGGGATTGAACCACGACCCTCCGATCAAGAGTCCAGAGCCCTAACCACTACTCCACACTGCAGCCCACACTAACTAGTTCTCATGCTTAGATTTTAATTGGTGCCAGAGGTCACAGGTGTACATGTTTATAGCCTGCCTTAAATCACTGGTTTTAGCTGTCGGATGGTGGTTCAAAACTGCACCTGGAAAAAAAAATGAAATCATATTTTTATCAGTAAAAAATAAATACCTGCAGCCTATCAACTGGTAAGGATGAAATGATTGTGTATCAAATCCCAATCAATAATTCATACATGAGTGTCATTACAGCACTACACGCCTTTTTGTCAAAAGGTTCCTTGATTGATAATAATTAGTCTATAACATGTATCTTAAAAGTGAATAGTAAAAAATAAACAAATCAAATTGACAGGCATGAGAATTACTAGTTAATGTCCCTCTAGGTTACATTTATGCCAAGTCAAACATGAGATCCCCCATATTTTACAAAACATCTTACAAAATCTTTGTGACCTTTGAGAACAGTCAATAATTATGCCTTTTTTAATCTAAAAGCAGTGTTTAGTAATAATAAAAAAATATCGATGAATCCAAGTCCTTGACTGCTAGCATGCCGGGCTAACGAGGCAGCCTAGCAATCATGCAAATCAGCTAGCATCACCAGGATTGGGGTGTTTGTTTTCCAGCCAAGGAAGTGCAAGCTACCCCACTGCCAAGCCCTGAATTGCTCTGTGTGATCTCAGTAGTGATGACTGTGTCTGTCTGGACAGCAATCATCTCCAGAAGAGATTGCATGATTCTGTTCAATGTAAAGACTGCTTGCTCGGAAAGTGGAGGAGCGGAGACACCTGAGATGTTCCTGTGCACTTCTTAGACCTGTGCTTTTCCTCTACACTTTAGACCTGAGATGTTCCTCTGCACTTCTTAGACCTGAGCTGTTCATCTGCACTTTAGACCTGAGCTGTTCCTCTGCACTTCTTAGACCTGAGCTGTTCCTCATCTGCACTTCTTAGACCTGAGCTGTTCCTCTGCAGTTTAGACCTGAGCTGTTCCTCTGCAGTTTAGACCTGAGCTGTTCCTCTGCACTTCTTAGACCTGAGCTGTTCTTCTGCACTTCTTAGACCTGAGCTGTTCCACTGCACTTCTTAGACCTAAGCTGTTCCTCTACACTTTGGGCCTGAGCTGTTCCTGGGCACTTAGACCTGAGCTGTACCTCTGCAGTTTAGACATGAGCTGTTCCTCTGCACTTCTTAGACCTGAGCTGTTCCTCTGCACTTAGACCTGAGCTGATCCTCTACACTTTAGACCTGATCTGTTCCTCTACACATTAGACCTGAGTTGTTCCTCTGCACTTTAGATCTGAGATGTTACTCTACACTTCAGACCTGAGCTGTTCCTCTGTGCTTTAGACCTGAGATGTTCCTCTGCACTTCTTAGACCTGAGCTGTTCCTCTGCACTTTAGAACTGAGCTGTTCCTGTGCACTTCTTAGACCTGAGCTGTTCCTCTGCACTTCTTAGACCTGAGCTGGTCCTCTGCATTTCTTAGTCCCAAGCTGTTCCTCTGCATATCTTAGACCTGAGCTGTTCCTCTACACTGTAGGCCTGAGCTGTTCCTCTGCACTTAAACCTGAGCTGTTCCTCTGCACTTTAGACTTGAGCTGTTCCTCTCCACTTTAGACCTGAGCTGTTCCTCTGCACTTCAGACCTGAGCTGTTCCTCTCCACTTTAGACCTGAGCTGTTCCTCTGCACTTTAGACCTGAGCTGTTCCTCTACACTTTAGACCTGAGCTGTTCCACTGCACTTGAACCTGAGCTGTTACTCTGCAGTTTAGATCTGAGATGTTACTCTACACTTTAGACCTGAGCTGTTCCTCTGTGCTTTAGACCTGAGCTGTTCATCTGCACTTTAGACCTGAGCTGTTCCTCTGCACTTCTTAGACCTGAGCTGTTCCTCATCTGCACTTCTTAGACCTGAGCTGTTCCTCTGCAGTTTAGACCTGAGCTGTTCCTCTGCACTTCTTAGACCTGAGCTGTTCCTCTGCACTTCTTAGACCTGAGCTGTTCCACTGCACTTCTTAGACCTAAGCTGTTCCTCTACACTTTGGGCCTGAGCTGTTCCTGGGCACTTAAACCTGAGCTGTACCTCTGCAGTTTAGACATGAGCTGTTCCTCTGCACTTCTTAGACCTGAGCTGTTCCTCTGCACATTAGACCTGAGTTGTTCCTCTGCACTTTAGATCTGAGATGTTACTCTACACTTCAGACCTGAGCTGTTCCTCTGTGCTTTAGACCTGAGATGTTCCTCTGCACGTCTTAGACCTGAGCTGTTCCTCTGCACTTTAGAACTGAGCTGTTCCTGTGCACTTCTTAGACCTGAGCTGTTCCTCTGCACTTCTTAGACCTGAGCTGGTCCTCTGCACTTCTTAGACCCAAGCTGTTCCTCTGCATATCTTAGACCTGAGCTGTTCCTCTACACTTTAGGCCTGAGCTGTTCCTCTGCACTTAAACCTGAGCTGTTCCTCTGCACTTTAGACTTGAGCTGTTCCTCTCCACTTTAGACCTGAGCTGTTCCTCTGCACTTCAGACCTGAGCTGTTCCTCTCCACTTTAGACCTGAGCTGTTCCTCTGCACTTTAGACCTGAGCTGTTCCTCTACACTTTAGACCTGAGCTGTTCCACTGCACTTGAACCTGAGCTGTTACTCTGCAGTTTAGATCTGAGATGTTACTCTACACTTTAGACCTGAGCTGTTCCTCTGTGCTTTAGACCTGAGATGTTCCACTGCACTTCTTAGACCTGAGCTGGTCCTCTGCACTTCTTAGACCTGAGCTGGTCCTCTGTACTTCTTAGACCTGAGCTGTTCCTCTGCATTTCTTAGACCTGAGCTGTTCCTCTACACTTTAGATCTGAGCTGTTCCTCTGCACTTTAGACCTGAGCTGTTCCTCTCCACTTTAGACCTGAGCTGTTCCTCTACACTTTAGACCTGAGCTGTTCCTCTGCACTTTAGACCTGAGCTGTTCCTCTGCACTTTAGACCTGATCTGTTCCTCTGCACTTCTTAGACCTGAGCTGTTCCTCTACTCTTTAGACCTGAGCTGTTCCTCTGCACTTAAACCTGAGCTGTTCCTCTGCACTTTAGACCTGAGCTGTTCCTGTGCACTTCTTAGACCTGAGCTGTTCCTCTGCACTTATTAGACCTGAGCTGGTCCTCTGCACTTCTTAGACCCGAGCTGTTCCTCTGCATTTCCTAGACCTGAGCTGTTCCTCTACACTTTAGGCCTGAGCTGTTCCTCTGCACTTAAACCCGAGCTGTTCCTCTGCACTTCAGACCTGAGCTGTTCCTCTGCACTTTAGACCTGAGCTGTTCCTCTGCACTTTAGACCTGAGCTGTTCCTCTACACTTTAGACCTGAGCTGTTCCACTGCACTTAAACCTGAGCTGTTACTCTGCAGTTTAGATCTGAGATGTTACTCTACACTTTAGACCTGAGCTGTTCCTCTGTGCTTTAGACCTGAGATGTTCCTCTGCACTTCTTAGACCTGAGCTGTTACTCTGCACTTTAGACCTGAGCTGTTCCTGTGCACTTCTTAGACCTGAGCTGTTCCTCTGCACTTCTTAGACCTGAGCTGGTCCTCTGCACTTCTTAGACCTGAGCTGTTCCTCTGCATTTCTTAGAGCTGAGCTGTTCCTCTACACTTTAGGCCTGAGCTGTTCCTCTCCACTTTAGACCTGAGCTGTTCCTCTACACTTTATACCTGAGATGTTCCTCTGCACATCTTAGACCTGAGCTGTTCCTCTACACTTTAGACCTGAGCTGTTCCTCTGCACTTTAGACCTGAGCTGTTCCTCTGCACTTTAGACCTGATCTGTTCCTCTGCACTTCTTAGACCTGAGCTGTTCCTCTACACTTTAGACCTGAGCTGTTCCTCTGCACTTAAACCTGAGCTGTTCCTCTGCAGTTTAGACCTGAGCTGTTCCTCTGCAGTTCAGTCCTGAGCTATTCCTCTGCACTTTAGACCTGAGCTGTTTCTCTGCACTTTAGACCTGAGCTGTTCCTCTGCACTTTAGACCTGAGCTGTTCCTCTGCACTTTAGACCTGAGATGTTCCTCTGCACTTAGACCTGAGCTGTTCCTCTACACTTTAGACCTGATCTGTTCCTCTACACATTAGACCTGAGTTGTTCCTCTGCACTTTAGACCTGAGCTGTTCCTGTGCACTTCTTAGACCTGAGCTGTTCCTCTGCACTTCTTAGACCTGAGCTGTTCCTCTGCACTTTAGACCTGAGCTGTTCCTGTGCACTTCTTAGACCTGAGCTGTTCCTCTGCACTTCTTAGACCTGAGCTGGTCCTCTGCACTTCTTAGACCTGAGCTGTTCCTCTGCATTTCTTAGAGCTGAGCTGTTCCTCTGCACTTCAGACCTGAGCTGTTCCTCTGTGCTTTAGACCTGAGATGTTCCTCTGCACTTCTTAGACCTGAGCTGTTCCTCTGCACTTTAGAACTGAGCTGTTCCTGTGCACTTCTTAGACCTGAGCTGTTCCTCTGCACTTCTTAGACCTGAGCTGGTCCTCTGCACTTCTTAGACCCAAGCTGTTCCTCTGCATATCTTAGACCTGAGCTGTTCCTCTACACTTTAGGCCTGAGCTGTTCCTCTGCACTTAAACCTGAGCTGTTCCTCTGCACTTTAGACTTGATCTGTTCCTCTCCACTTTAGACCTGAGCTGTTCCTCTGCACTTTAGACCTGAGCTGTTCCTCTACACTTTAGACCTGAGCTGTTCCACTGCACTTAAACCTGAGCTGTTACTCTGCAGTTTAGATCTGAGATGTTACTCTACACTTTAGACCTGAGCTGTTCCTCTGTGCTTTAGACCTGAGATGTTCCTCTGCACTTCTTAGACCTGAGCTGTTACTCTGCACTTTAGACCTGAGCTGTTCCTGTGCACTTCTTAGACCTGAGCTGTTCCTCTGCACTTCTTAGACCTGAGCTGGTCCTCTGCACTTCTTAGACCTGAGCTGTTCCTCTGCATTTCTTAGAGCTGAGCTGTTCCTCTACACTTTAGGCCTGAGCTGTTCCTCTGCACTTTAGACCTGAGCTGTTCCTCTCCACTTTAGACCTGAGCTGTTCCTCTACACTTTATACCTGAGATGTTCCTCTGCACATCTTAGACCTGAGCTGTTCCTCTACACTTTAGACCTGAGCTGTTCCTCTGCACTTTAGACCTGAGCTGTTCCTCTGCACTTTAGACCTGATCTGTTCCTCTGCACTTCTTAGACCTGAGCTGTTCCTCTACACTTTAGACCTGAGCTGTTCCTCTGCACTTAAACCTGAGCTGTTCCTCTGCAGTTTAGACCTGAGCTGTTCCTCTGCAGTTCAGTCCTGAGCTATTCCTCTGCACTTTAGACCTGAGCTGTTTCTCTGCACTTTAGACCTGAGCTGTTCCTCTGCACTTTAGACCTGAGCTGTTCCTCTGCACTTTAGATCTGAGATGTTACTCTACACTTTAGACCTGAGCTGTTCCTCTGTGCTTTAGACCTGAGATGTTCCTCTGCACTTCTTAGACCTGAGCTGTTACTCTGCACTTTAGACCTGAGCTGTTCCTGTGCACTTCTTAGACCTGAGCTGTTCCTCTGCACTTCTGAGACCTGAGCTGGTCCTCTGCATTTCTTAGACCTGAGCTGTTCCTCTACACTTTAGGCCTGAGCTGTTCCTCTGCACTTAAACCTGAGCTGTTCCTCTGCACTTTAGACCTGAGCTGTTCCTCTGCACTTAAAACTGAGCTGTTCCTCTGCACTTTAGACCTGAGCTGTTCCTCTGCACTTCAGACCTGAGCTGTTCCTCTGCACTTTAGACCTGAGATGTTCCTCTGCACTTTAGACCTGAGCTGTTCCTCTACACTTTAGACCTGAGCTGTTCCTCTGCACTTAAACCTGAGCTGTTAGTCTGCAGTTTAGATCTGAGATGTTACTCTACACTTTAGACCTGAGCTGTTCCTCTGTGCTTTAGACCTGAGATGTTCCTCTGCACTTCTTAGACCTGAGCTGTTACTCTGCACTTTAGACCTGAGCTGTTCCTGTGCACTTTTTAGACCTGAGCTGTTCCTGTGCACTTCTTAGACCTGAGCTGGTCCTCTGCACTTCTTAGACCCGAGCTGTTCCTCTGCATTTCTTAGACCTGAGCTGTTCCTCTACACTTTAGGCCTGAGCTGTTCCTCTGCACTTGAACCTGAGCTGTTCCTCTGCACTTTAGACTTGAGCTGTTCCTCTGCACTTCAGACCTGAGCTGTTCCTCTGCACTTTAGACCTGAGCTGTTCCTCTGCACTTTAGACCTGAGCTGTTCCTCTACACTTTAGACCTGAGCTGTTCCACTGCACTTAAACCTGAGCTGTTACTCTACAGTTTAGATCTGAGATGTTACTCTACACTTTAGACCTGAGCTGTTCCTCTGTGCTTTAGACCTGAGATGTTCCTCTGCACTTCTTAGACCTGAGCTGTTACTCTGCACTTTAGACCTGAGCTGTTCCTGTGCACTTCTTAGACCTGAGCTGTTCCTCTGCACTTCTTAGACCTGAGCTGGTCCTCTGCACTTCTTAGACCTGAGCTGTTCCTCTGCATTTCTTAGAGCTGAGCTGTTCCTGTACACTTTAGGCCTGAGCTGTTCCTCTGCACTTTAGACCTGAGCTGTTCCTCTCCACTTTAGACCTGAGCTGTTCCTCTACACTTTAGACCTGAGATGTTCCTCTGCACATCTTAGACCTGAGCTGTTCCTCTACACTTTAGACCTGAGCTGTTCCTCTGCACTTTAGACCTGAGCTGTTCCTCTGCACTTTAGACCCGATCAGTTCCTCTGCACTTCTTAGACCTGAGCTGTTCCTCTACACTTTAGACCTGAGCTGTTCCTCTGCACTTAAACCTGAGCTGTTCCTCTGCAGTTTAGACCTGAGCTGTTCCTCTGCACTTTAGACCTGAGCTGTTCCTCTGCAGTTTAGACCTGAGCTGTTCCTCTGCACTTTAGACCTGAGCTGTTCCTCTGCACTTTAGACCTGAGATGTTCCTCTGCACTTAAACCTGAGCTGTTCCTCTACACTTTAGACCTGAGCTGTTCCTCTGCAGTTTAGACCTGAGCTATTCCTCTGCACTTTAGACCTGAGCTGTTCCTCTGCACTTTAGACCTGACCTGTTCCTCTATACATTAGACCTGAACTGTTCCTCTGCACTTTAGATCTGAGATGTTACTCTACACTTTAGACCTGAGCTGTTCCTCTGTGCTTTAGACCTGAGATGTTCCTCTGCACGTCTTAGACCTGAGCTGTTCCTCTGCACTTTAGAACTGAGCTGTTCCTGTGCACTTCTTAGACCTGAGCTGTTCCTCTGCACTTCTTAGACCTGAGCTGGTCCTCTGCACTTCTTAGACCTGAGCTGTTCCTCTGCATTACTTAGACCTGAGCTGTTCCTCTACACTTTAGGCCTGAGCTGTTCCTCTGCACTTAAACCTGACCTGTTCCTCTGCACTTTAGACCTGAGCTGTTGCTCTGCACTTCTTAGACCTGATCTGTTCCTCTGCACTTCTTAGACCTGAGCTGTTCCTCTGCACTTTAGACCTGAGCTGTTCCTCTGCACTTTAACCTGAGCTGTTCCTCTGCAGTTTAGACCTGAGCTGTTCCTCTACACTTTAGACTCGAGCTGTTCCTCTGCACTTAAACCTGAGCTGTTCCTCTGCAGTTTATACCTGAGCTGTTCCTCTACACTTTAGACCTGAGCTGTTCCTCTACACTTTAGACCTGAGATGTTCCTCTACACTTTAGACCTGAGATGTTCCTCTGCACATCTTAGACCTGAGCTGTTCCTCTACACTTTAGACCTGAGCTGTTCCTCTGCACTTTAGACCTGAGCTGTTCCTGTGCACTTCTTAGACCTGAGCTGTTCCTGTGCACTTCTTAGACCTGAGCTGTTCCTCTGCACTTTAGACCTGAGCTGTTCCTGTGCACTTCTTAGACCTGAGCTGTTCCTCTGCACTTCTTAGACCTGAGCTGGTCCTCTGCACTTCTTAGACCTGAGCTGTTCCTCTGCATTTCTTAGAGCTGAGCTGTTCCTCTACACTTTAGGCCTGAGCTGTTCCTCTGCACTTTAGACCTGAGCTGTTCCTCTCCACTTTAGACCTGAGCTGTTCCTCTACACTTTAGACCTGAGATGTTCCTCTGCACATCTTAGACCTGAGCTGTTCCTCTACACTTTAGACCTGAGCTGTTCCTCTGCACTTTAGACCTGAGCTGTTCCTCTGCACTTTAGACCCGATCAGTTCCTCTGCACTTCTTAGACCTGAGCTGTTCCTCTACACTTTAGACCTGAGCTGTTCCTCTGCACTTAAACCTGAGCTGTTCCTCTGCAGTTTAGACCTGAGCTGTTCCTCTGCACTTTAGACCTGAGCTGTTCCTCTGCAGTTTAGACCTGAGCTGTTCCTCTGCACTTTAGACCTGAGCTGTTCCTCTGCACTTTAGACCTGAGATGTTCCTCTGCACTTAAACCTGAGCTGTTCCTCTACACTTTAGACCTGAGCTGTTCCTCTGCAGTTTAGACCTGAGCTATTCCTCTGCACTTTAGACCTGAGCTGTTCCTCTGCACTTTAGACCTGACCTGTTCCTCTATACATTAGACCTGAACTGTTCCTCTGCACTTTAGATCTGAGATGTTACTCTACACTTTAGACCTGAGCTGTTCCTCTGTGCTTTAGACCTGAGATGTTCCTCTGCACGTCTTAGACCTGAGCTGTTCCTCTGCACTTTAGAACTGAGCTGTTTCATGTGCACTTCTTAGACCTGAGCTGTTCCTCTGCACTTCTTAGACCTGAGCTGGTCCTCTGCACTTCTTAGACCTGAGCTGTTCCTCTGCATTACTTAGACCTGAGCTGTTCCTCTACACTTTAGGCCTGAGCTGTTCCTCTGCACTTAAACCTGACCTGTTCCTCTGCACTTTAGACCTGAGCTGTTGCTCTGCACTTCTTAGACCTGATCTGTTCCTCTGCACTTCTTAGACCTGAGCTGTTCCTCTGCACTTTAGACCTGAGCTGTTCCTCTGCACTTTAACCTGAGCTGTTCCTCTGCAGTTTAGACCTGAGCTGTTCCTCTACACTTTAGACTCGAGCTGTTCCTCTGCACTTAAACCTGAGCTGTTCCTCTGCAGTTTATACCTGAGCTGTTCCTCTACACTTTAGACCTGAGCTGTTCCTCTACACTTTAGACCTGAGATGTTCCTCTACACTTTAGACCTGAGATGTTCCTCTGCACATCTTAGACCTGAGCTGTTCCTCTACACTTTAGACCTGAGCTGTTCCTCTGCACTTTAGACCTGAGCTGTTCCTGTGCACTTCTTAGACCTGAGCTGTTCCTGTGCACTTCTTAGACCTGAGCTGTTCCTCTGCACTTTAGACCTGAGCTGTTCCTGTGCACTTCTTAGACCTGAGCTGTTCCTCTGCACTTCTTAGACCTGAGCTGGTCCTCTGCACTTCTTAGACCTGAGCTGTTCCTCTGCATTTCTTAGAGCTGAGCTGTTCCTCTACACTTTAGGCCTGAGCTGTTCCTCTGCACTTTAGACCTGAGCTGTTCCTCTCCACTTTAGACCTGAGCTGTTCCTCTACACTTTAGACCTGAGATGTTCCTCTGCACATCTTAGACCTGAGCTGTTCCTCTACACTTTAGACCTGAGCTGTTCCTCTGCACTTTAGACCTGAGCTGTTCCTCTGCACTTTAGACCCGATCAGTTCCTCTGCACTTCTTAGACCTGAGCTGTTCCTCTACACTTTAGACCTGAGCTGTTCCTCTGCACTTAAACCTGAGCTGTTCCTCTGCAGTTTAGACCTGAGCTGTTCCTCTGCACTTTAGACCTGAGCTGTTCCTCTGCAGTTTAGACCTGAGCTGTTCCTCTGCACTTTAGACCTGAGCTGTTCCTCTGCACTTTAGACCTGAGATGTTCCTCTGCACTTAAACCTGAGCTGTTCCTCTACACTTTAGACCTGAGCTGTTCCTCTGCAGTTTAGACCTGAGCTATTCCTCTGCACTTTAGACCTGAGCTGTTCCTCTGCACTTTAGACCTGACCTGTTCCTCTATACATTAGACCTGAACTGTTCCTCTGCACTTTAGATCTGAGATGTTACTCTACACTTTAGACCTGAGCTGTTCCTCTGTGCTTTAGACCTGAGATGTTCCTCTGCACGTCTTAGACCTGAGCTGTTCCTCTGCACTTTAGAACTGAGCTGTTCCTGTGCACTTCTTAGACCTGAGCTGTTCCTCTGCACTTCTTAGACCTGAGCTGGTCCTCTGCACTTCTTAGACCTGAGCTGTTCCTCTGCATTACTTAGACCTGAGCTGTTCCTCTACACTTTAGGCCTGAGCTGTTCCTCTGCACTTAAACCTGACCTGTTCCTCTGCACTTTAGACCTGAGCTGTTGCTCTGCACTTCTTAGACCTGATCTGTTCCTCTGCACTTCTTAGACCTGAGCTGTTCCTCTGCACTTTAGACCTGAGCTGTTCCTCTGCACTTTAACCTGAGCTGTTCCTCTGCAGTTTAGACCTGAGCTGTTCCTCTACACTTTAGACTCGAGCTGTTCCTCTGCACTTAAACCTGAGCTGTTCCTCTGCAGTTTATACCTGAGCTGTTCCTCTACACTTTAGACCTGAGCTGTTCCTCTACACTTTAGACCTGAGATGTTCCTCTACACTTTAGACCTGAGATGTTCCTCTGCACATCTTAGACCTGAGCTGTTCCTCTACACTTTAGACCTGAGCTGTTCCTCTGCACTTTAGACCTGAGCTGTTCCTGTGCACTTCTTAGACCTGAGCTGTTCCTCTGCACTTCTTAGACCTGAGCTGTTCCTCTGCACTTTAGACCTGAGCTGTTCCTGTGCACTTCTTAGACCTGAGCTGTTCCTCTGCACTTCTTAGACCTGAGCTGGTCCTCTGCACTTCTTAGACCTGAGCTGTTCCTCTGCATTTCTTAGAGCTGAGCTGTTCCTCTACACTTTAGGCCTGAGCTGTTCCTCTGCACTTTAGACCTGAGCTGTTCCTCTCCACTTTAGACCTGAGCTGTTCCTCTACACTTTAGACCTGAGATGTTCCTCTGCACATCTTAGACCTGAGCTGTTCCTCTACACTTTAGACCTGAGCTGTTCCTCTGCACTTTAGACCTGAGCTGTTCCTCTGCACTTTAGACCCGATCAGTTCCTCTGCACTTCTTAGACCTGAGCTGTTCCTCTACACTTTAGACCTGAGCTGTTCCTCTGCACTTAAACCTGAGCTGTTCCTCTGCAGTTTAGACCTGAGCTGTTCCTCTGCACTTTAGACCTGAGCTGTTCCTCTGCAGTTTAGACCTGAGCTGTTCCTCTGCACTTTAGACCTGAGCTGTTCCTCTGCACTTTAGACCTGAGATGTTCCTCTGCACTTAAACCTGACCTGTTCCTCTATACATTAGACCTGAACTGTTCCTCTGCACTTTAGATATGAGATGTTACTCTACACTTTAGACCTGAGCTGTTCCTCTGTGCTTTAGACCTGAGATGTTCCTCTGCACGTCTTAGACCTGAGCTGTTCCTCTGCACTTTAGAACTGAGCTGTTCCTGTGCACTTCTTAGACCTGAGCTGTTCCTCTGCACTTCTTAGACCTGAGCTGGTCCTCTGCACTTCTTAGACCTGAGCTGTTCCTCTGCATTACTTAGACCTGAGCTGTTTCTCTACACTTTAGGCCTGAGCTGTTCCTCTGCACTTAAACCTGACCTGTTCCTCTGCACTTTAGACCTGAGCTGTTGCTCTGCACTTCTTAGACCTGATCTGTTCCTCTGCACTTCTTAGACCTGAGCTGTTCCTCGGCACTTTAGACCTGAGCTGTTCCTCTGCACTTTAACCTGAGCTGTTCCTCTGCAGTTTAGACCTGAGCTGTTCCTCTACACTTTAGACTCGAGCTGTTCCTCTGCACTTAAACCTGAGCTGTTCCTCTGCAGTTTATACCTGAGCTGTTCCTCTACACTTTAGACCTGAGCTGTTCCTCTACACTTTAGACCTGAGATGTTCCTCTACACTTTAGACCTGAGATGTTCCTCTGCACATCTTAGACCTGAGCTGTTCCTCTACACTTTAGACCTGAGCTGTTCCTCTGCACTTTAGACCTGAGCTGTTCCTCTGCACTTTAGACCTGATCTGTTCCTCTGCACTTCTTAGACCTGAGCTGTTCCTCTACACTTTAGACCTGAGCTGTTCCTATGCACTTAAACCTGAGCTGTTCCTCTGCAGTTTAGACCTGAGCTGTTCCTCTGCACTTTAGACCTGAGCTGTTCCTCTGCAGTTTAGACCTGAGCTGTTCCTCTACACTTTAGACCTGAGCTGTTCCTCTGCACTTCAACCTGAGCTGTTCCTCTACACTTTAGACCTGATCTGTTCCTCTACACATTAGACCTGAGTTGTTCCTCTGCACTTTAGATCTGAGATGTTACTCTACACTTTAGACCTGAGCTGTTCCTCTGTGCTTTAGACCTGAGATGTTCCTCTGCACTTCTTAGACCTGAGCTGTTCCTGTGCACTTTAGAACTGAGCTGTTCCTGTGCACTTCTTAGACCTGAGCTTTTCCTCTGCACTTCTGAAACCTGAGCTGGTCCTCTGCATTTCTTAGACCTGAGCTGTTCCTCTGCACTTAAACCTGAGCTGTTCCTCTGCACTTTAGACCTGAGCTGTTCCTCTGCACTTAAGACTGAGCTGTTCCTCTGCACTTTAGACCTGAGCTGTTCCTCTGCACTTCAGACCTGAGCTGTTCCTCTGCACTTTAGACCTGAGCTGTTCCTCTACACTTTAGACCTGAGCTGTTCCACTGCACTTAAACCTGAGCTGTTAGTGTGCAGTTTAGATCTGAGATGTTACTCTAAACTTTAGACCTGAGCTGTTCCTCTGCACTTTAGACCTGAGCTGTTCCTGTGCACTTCTTAGACCTGAGCTGTTCCTCTGCACTTCTTAGACCTGAGCTGGTCCTCTGCATTTCTTAGACCTGAGCTGTTCCTCTACACTTTAGGCCTGAGCTGTTCCTCTGCACTTAAACCTGAGCTGTTCCTCTGCACTTTAGACTTGAGCTGTTCCTCTGCACTTCAGACCTGAGCTGTTCCTCTGCACTTTAGACCTGAGCTGTTCCTCTGCACTTTAGACCTGAGCTGTTCCTCTACACTTTAGACCTGAGCTGTTCCACTGCACTTAAACCTGAGCTGTTACTCTGCAGTTTAGATCTGAGATGTTACTCTACACTTTAGACCTGAGCTGTTCCTCTGTGCTTTAGACCTGAGATGTTCCTCTGCACTTCTTAGACCTGAGCTGTTCCTCTGCACTTTAGACCTGAGCTGTTCCTGTGCACTTCTTAGACCTGAGCTGTTCCTCTGCACTTCTTAGACCTGAGCTGGTCCTCTGTACTTCTTAGACCTGAGCTGTTCCTTTGCATTTCTTAGACCTGAGCTGTTCCTCTACACTTTAGGCCTGAGCTGTTCCTCTGCACTTTAGACCTGAGCTTTTCCTCTGCACTTTAGACCTGATCTGTTCCTCTGCACTTCTTAGACTTGAGCTGTTCCTCTACACTTTAGACCTGAGCTGTTCCTCTACACTTTAGAGCTGAGCTTTTCCTCTGCACTTAAACCTGAGCTGTTCCTCTGCACTTTAGACCTGATCCATTCCTCTGCACTTTAGATCTGAGCTGTTCCTCTGCACTTTAGACCTGAGCTGTTCCTCTACCCTTTAGAGCTGATCTGTTCCTCTGCACTTAAACCTGAGCTGTTCCTCTACACTTTAGACCTGATCTGGTCCTCTGCACTTTAGAACTGAGCTGTTCCTCTGCACTTTAGACCTGAGCTGTTCCTCTGCACTTTAGAACTGAGCTGTTCCTCTACACTTTAGACTTGAGCTGTTCCTCTACACTTCTTAGATCTATATATGGATGCAAAAAGTTATGGATAAAGAACATATTACCAGTTAGTGCATGGATCTTGGTTTTGTCCAGTTGCTCTCAGCGTTCTGCTTCCAGATTCATTTTATTCTTACCACCAGTCAGATTCTATTTGATGAGTACATCCAATCTGGTCTCACTGGTTGGTTTGTTCTGTTTTTCTGTTCTAGCATCATGACTGACAGCGAGATTTGGGGATGCTGTTTATGCTTTGTGATGATTGTTTTTTTCTGTCAGAAAGTTCCAAGCAGTATTTATATCATATGTAATAAACTATACCATTAATAATATTATTATGGTTCAAATATATAAAAGAAATCTTGTATACAATACAGACCATCGTAAACCAAGTCTATGTTTATTGTAGTTAGCCAGTATTGCAAGTACAGGTAGTTTCTCTAATATTAGAATACAGAGAATCAGCAGTACAGCTATAGCCAAAAGTTTTGCATCCCCCTGCAGGGGTTTTCAACTGGGGGTGCGCGTACCCCTAGAGGTACTTCAAAGGATTGTAAGGGGTACGCAGGACAACTCAGAAATGCCAAAGTACAAATTTAAATAATAGAAAATAATGGTCTTGAATGCATTTTTTAACATCATTATATATTATCTCTAAAACACAGTGCAGAAAGATTAGATTTTTGTTTAGTAACTGACTGTATACTTTTAAAATTATAACTCACAGATGCTTGATTTCGATTGCACAGATTTCCACTTTTATGCACGTATGCATTTAACTGACTGTATACTTTTAAAATGATAATTGACGCATGGGTGATTTCTTTTTTTTATTTCTTTTTAAAAATATAGTTGTTGCCAATTATTTTTATTATTTTCTCCCAATTTGGAAAGGCCAATTATTTTATTATGCTCAGCTCACCGCTACCACCCCTGCGCTGACTCGGGAGGGCAAAGACAAACACACTATGTCCTCCAAAGACTGTGCCGTCAGCCAACCGCTTTTTTCACACTGCAGACTCACCATGCAGCCACCCAAGAGCTACAGCGTCGGAGGACAACGCAGCTCTCGGGCAGCTTACAGGCAAGCCCGCAGGTGCCCAGCCAGACTACAGGGGTCATTGGTGCGCGGTGAGCTGAGGACACCCTGGCTGACCTAACCCTCCTTCCCCCCGGGCGGGCCCCGCCAATTGTGCACCGCCCCCTGGGAACTCCCATCCTCGGTCGGCAAAGGAATAGCCTGGACTCAAACTCGCGACGTCCAGACTGTAGAATGCATCCTGATTCTACCCAAGTGCTTTTACTGGATGTGCCACTTGGGAGCCCTCATGGGTGATTCCGATTGCGCGGGTTTACACTCACACAGATGCATTTTAGTAACAGCAATACAGCGGTCGGTGGAAGAGTGTTTGACAGAGTTCATTCAGATTATGCCCTGTATCATTTCGTACATTTCTCACTTGCAAAAGAAACACAAAGGAAGAAAACACAAAATAGTCTACAGAAAGTGCAAAGCAACAGAAATATCTTAATACAGCGATGTGTACTTGCAGTTAGGATTTACATGTGTGGATCACGAAGATAAACCCAAACCCAAGTGCGTAGTTTGTTTGGAGGAGCTCTCCAATGATTGTATGAAACTATCTTTATTAAAAGCCACTTGGAAACTAAGCATTCAAGCTTAGTGGGAATTCCGACTGAATACTTTGAAAGAAGGCTGGCACATTTCAAACGGCAGCAGGAGCTTATCAGTTAGTGAGAGTGCTCTGAAAGCCTCATATCTGATATCACACCGG